>NC_081414.1:416511414-416847664 GCF_030272615.1 Cryptomeria japonica
AAGATCAGTATGCACAAGATCTAAAATTCCCTTAGAGGTGTAAGACTTACTTGTAAAGCTTGATCTTGTCATCTTACCCATCTGGCATCCTCGGCACATAGCATTCTTAGGTTTTTCAAGACTCGATAGACCTCTTACTCGGTGCTTCTTACTTATTTTGATCAGATTATCAAAATTTACATGACAAAACCTTTTATGCCATAACCAGGTATCATCTATCTTTTCATACAGACACTTGTTCCGAGTTGAGTCAAGGTGAAATATATTACCTTTTGTTTGTGTCCCAGTAGTAGCTAACTTTCCATGCTTGTCATAAACTTTGACAATTCTTTTCTGAAATTCTATTCGGTAACCTGTATTGTTTAGCTGTGCTACACTCAACAAATTGTATTTCAGACCTTCAACCCAATAAACATCATTGCATCTTGCATTGTCAAGAAGTGTTATAGATCCTTTACCTCTTACTGGACATGGTGCATCATTACCAAATCTTACATAGCCTCCATCATAATCTTCTAACATAACAAACTTGTGTTTATCACCTATCCTATGATGTGAGAATCCACTATCTATGATCCAAGAATCATTAGTATTTATGTGAGATATTAGGGATTTTTCTTCATACCTTTCTTCATCTGATCCATCTTTGATAGCCACATAAACTATATCCTTTGTATCAGTTTCATCTGATTTATCATCTTGGATTCCTCATCGGCTATTAAGCATGTCTTTCTATCTCTTCTTCTGAAGTCTCGGTGTCCTCTGTAATGATTATCTTTCTGTCTGTCATCTCGGTAATCTCTCTTTTCAGTAGAATCTTTGTTAGGACAGTTAGAAGCCATATGTCCTATTTTATCACAATTGAAACATTTCAAAGGTAATTTTCCTTTATACTTACCTTTGCCCCTCAGTAACCTTCTGGCTAATAGTGCTTCAAACTCTTCCTTCTTTCTAATTTCCTCATATAGTTTGTGTACTTCTTCCATGTTCTTACAAAATCTTTCACTTGCTCCACTGTGATCTCCTTCAGAGTACTTATACTTTCTTTCATTGTAATAATTAGATTCATCAAGATGAAAAGAACTAAATGCAAATTCAACTTTATTTACCGATGATCCATTGTTATCAAAGTTACTTAACTCAAATGCATGTAGCTTACCAATAGTAGCATCTAAAGAAACTGGCATATTAGGTACAGACCTCAATTCATTGATTGCAGAGACTCGGATTGCATAAGCCGGTAGAAGGGTTCTTAACAACTTACTTGTTATATCCTTTTCTTCAATAGTTCCACCTGCTCCTTTGATTTGATTGACAATCTCCTTTAGTCTTGTACTGTACTGGGTTATGTTCTCACCTTCATTCATCCTCATAGATTCAAGTTGTCCTCTTAGACTATCTACTTTTTCTCTTTGAACATGTTCATCACCGCCATATACAAATATGAGCTTACCCCACATTGCCTTTGCATCATTGCAACCTTCTAGATCATTAAACTCTGAGTCGGTCAATGCAGATGTTATTTCAATCATTGCTTGGATATGTTCTTGCTTTGCCTTTATTTCTTCCATAGTCAATGGATAGGTGCTCGGTATGATGAAATCATTCTCCAGATAATATACATCATATTCTCCAATTCCTAATAGGTGCAGCTTCATCCTTTTCTACCATGTAGAGAAACTTGACTTGTTCAGCTTTGGTGCATCCCTCTTATACATCTTTGGATCTTTACCTCAAGTACCTTTAAACTTTTTCTTCCGGATTCCAATGCTCTAATACCAATTGATAGTTCTGATACTTAATGTAAGTATAGATCCAATAGCCAACAAGATGAGAGGGGGGGGTGAATCATACAAACTTAATCTTTTATAAAAACATCAGATTCATTCTCGGTAACATATACTTCAGTAATATAACCAAAACTGATAAACATGGAAACTCAAAAGCATATAAACATCATATCACTCATAACACCAGATTTAACATGGAAACCTAAATAGGGAAAAACCACTGTGGGATTTCGGACCCACTAAGAAATATACTCTTCTAGAGTATGCTTGGTTAAAAGCAAATCTTGTTAAAGATTACAAACACATTGCTAGATGTGACCCGGTTAAGGGATTTCCCTCGGATCTGTTAGGATCTTCACCTTGTTAGAAGTGACCTTGTCAAAGGATTTCAAACACTCAATTAGAATGTCACCTATCTAGAGGGTTTTACAAATAAGACTGTTAAGTCCACTCAGTTAAGAGATTTTTTGTCACTTTCACAAAATAATAGTAATAAAAATCTATCTACAACTTCACATCTAAAATGCTAAAGCAAATTATTATTTGCTCAATACAATCTAGACATAGAACTAATCTTGTACATCTGTTGGGCTTTTATACTCTATTATTCAAACAGGTCTTCAAGCTTCTGTGCTCGATAATCACTATGTAGCATCCCTATGCATACATTTTCCTGCATACATTGTTTAACAACAGCTCCCTATTTATAAACAATTAGCCAACTGCTTAATCTCCTTGATCACACTTCCCATGATCAATCATAGCCATCAAATCTTCAAACTTGTCCAGGTTCAATGTATCCTTCGATCTGAAAAATGTTTTACCTCGTCTTGGAACTTGCATACATTTCTTGGAACTTGTGCTAGGGTAATGCGGTTCAATCTGCGCTGTAGATCTTGATGCCGATTTTCCTTTGCCATAGATTCTTTAACAAACTTCATGCACGACATACCAATCATTTAATCAGTTCGAGCTCATCAGCTTCCTTCATTAAATAACACATGTAACCATTTAATGTATTTTGTTATAGCTTAGTTACAACTCGGTAACAACTCGGTAAATACTAAACTTCACTCGGTAGACATTCTGCCTTCATTAACCGATAGCGATAACCTTAGGGTTTACCGGCTAGGTTCTTTGCTCAGTAACATAGTATAGTATTAACCTTACAATTTACAACATATGTATGATGTTAAAACAATCTAAACATCATGATCTCATCATTGTCTGACTCAGTAATAGTTGCCCATTGAATACCTTATTCATCCCCTTATTCATCATATTATTTCTGTGTCTTTACCGACATCTTTATACTCATCAAATCATACTTCTCAAGATATGGAAACATCATACTAAATTAGAAAATCAATTTCTTGACATCAATGACAAAATAATAATATTAAGACAGTAAACATCCTTAATTAGTTATATCCATAATCATCAACAACCTTCTCAATATCCTTATTGAAATGCCAACAATCTCCCATTAGTTGTTATAATGCTAAATGCCAACAGTTGAGTATGATGGCATTCTGGTAATCCTCATCCTCATAATTAGTTTCATTACAAGAGCACTTTTTGAAGATCAGCATAGAACAGGGTTGCAAGCATGTTCAGAGATGTCAATGGTGTGGGAGAAACCTTTCAATATAATTATTAAATGTTGCATCCATGGAGAAGGAATTCTTTTTGTAAAAAATGAAAAATTTTGCTTATCGGCATAAGTCATCCTGATGAGATCGCCCAAGGAGGACGGAGTGTGTTGATCAGAGTAACTCATGTTGATGATGTTCCTAAAAGGCGTGAACAGTGTGAAGAAGTGCAACTTAGTGGTAATCCATCAGGGAGAGTTACGACGATGATATGATAAGAAGTCAGAGTCATCGAAGTAACATACACTATCAAGAACAAAGAAAAATGTTATCCCGAGAGTTACGATGATGATATGATAAGAAGTCAGAGTCATCGAAGTAACATACACTATCGAGAACAAAGAAAAATGTTATCCTGATACCCGATGGGGTTATCGGTGTAACTCTTGCTGACAACAGAGGGAGTGATGTGTTCATAGTGATGTCTTTGGGTCATTGGGAAGTCCTAATTTATGTTACCCTGATACCCGATGGACTAAAGGGAGAAGGAGACTTTATCACAGAGACTTTCTCCGATAAAGTGGTACCAAGGAAAAAGGGGAGCTAGGCCATCAGAGTAACATACACTATCGGGAAGCTATATTTTGAGTTATCTCGATACCCGATGAGGGAGATGAGCTCATCGCAAACGAAGAGATTACATCGGGAAAACCTATGTCGATAGACGGAAGTAACCCAATAAGGAGAGTAAAGTGCAGATTGATATAAAAAAACTCATTGGGGTAACTTACATTACTAAGGAAACATTTTCAAAATTGTGCCAATGCCCGATGGGCAGAATACCATAGAGGGATAAACGGAAGGAGCTTTCATCAGAGAAACATACCCCGATTTAATGTAAAGCAAAGCTAACTAATAGAAAGGAAAGGAGGATCCATCGAGATAAGAAAAGCCTTAAGGAAGAAATCAAAATGACGGGTGAGATCCGATGGACCGATCGAAGTGACCAATACCGATTAGAAAGACAAAAAGATAATTGAAGGAACGCAAAATGCCGATGGTGCCAAGTAATTGAATTATCAGGTAGTGTTATGCCAATTAGCTGTTGGAATATGTGATGTGATGGTCATTATTTAAAGCTCGTGATCGTGTGGATCGGATTCGCACGAAGCAAAGCTGATGAGTTTATGATTGTTATAGACTCTAGCCATTTCCTATCTAGCATAAAGAAAGAGTTTTCATGCCAGAATTATTCACGGTGTTTTTAGCCATCGCCATTGAAGTTGTAGACAAGAAGCGTGGATAATTTGAAAGTTCAAGCATTTAATCATGGAGGCTTCTAGTTCACAAGGGAAAAGAAAGGACATAGAGATTTCAGACACATAGTCTGCTAAATCAAAAAGGAGGAAGTTTGTGGAGGGTGTGCAAAAGGGAAAACTGAACCAGGACATGATTGACCAAACAGAGTCATCTGGTGCTAAGTCGGGGAGGTCTAAAACCTATTTTTCACCCAAGGATAAATTGGAAGATAAGTACAAAGAGGTTGGAGATATCTGGACAACCATAAGGGGCCACCAATTGTTTCTATATCATTAGCTGAGATGGAACAAGAAGATGCCACTGTCGAACCCTTGGATGACAAATTTGGGTAGACTGGTGGTCCCAAATGTTTTTTTAAATCTCATATTATTGGAATTGCTTACTAGGAAGTACAACAAAGAAAAAAGGTGCATTTAATTGCCCAATGGAGATTCGTTCATCCAAATATCTGTCGAGACCATTCAGGAGGTTTTTGGTATGTCTTATGAGCCTTACATGCCCTTGTATTTTACAGACTTGGAAGAAGAGTATACCCAAATGGACACTACTCACACATTGTGGAAGTTAGTGATGCATAAGAAGGAGAAAGGATGAATCATAGAGCAGGATGGTCCTCCTTTCAAAATTACTCTATTTAGATAATACTTGCAATACACATACTGGGCATGTGGTCAAGTCTGCAGGGAAGAAATCCCCTATGTCACAAAGATAGGCCCATTGGTTGTTGGTTGTAGATATTCAAATGCATGAGCCAAGGCCATTTGATTATGAAACTTACTTGGCAGAGAAGCTGCATGAAGGGTTCTTGAGTTTGTAGATGAAACCTAACCCTACTTTTAAATTTTACTCATTGCTAATGCATATGGTTTTGTTTCATGGGCAGATGAAAGGTTTGTGGCCAAAGGAATTAAGGGTGACTCCCAGGAACAAAGATGGACAAAAACAACCAGTTCAATTATGGGTATCCCTGTGGGACTCGAGGTTTGACAAATCACATTATGTGTTGTTTGAAGAATATTTTGTTAAGCCTTTGTATAGGTTCTTTGGAGTGGAATGTGGTGGGTCTATCTCACCTGAGATTAAGAGATTCTTGAGACCCCATAATTTTGGAGACACCAGGGTCCGCCACAATTGGGGTGACTGGTTTGTATGTTAGAATTTCAATTTTTTTAAGGGTTTATGGTTTTGAGGGTTCTTTGTATATGTTGCCTACATTAGTTCCTAACATGATTGCCTATTTGGAGATTGTTAGGCAACTTAGTATGTCAAATACAAAGCATTTGGGTGGTGCACACAAGCAGACATTTATGCCTAACACTTTGTATTTTGGAGACTTCGGCATTGTATCTACCAAGGCTTATGAGATGATAGAAAATAAGATGGTAGAGGAGTACAATTTGTATGGACACCAGGCTCAAAAAAATTATGATCCAGAGGGGTATATCCACCATTGTAAGAAGAGCCAGAATCTGGGAGAATATTTGCATATACCCAGGGAGGCTAAAGATTTATTTAGAAATAAGGAATGAGATGAGGCTGATGCACTTTTAGAGGAATTGAACAAAAAATTAGAAGAGCGGAAGTAGAGGCTTCAGGAACTAATAGAAGAAGGAGATTCTGAGAGTGGGTCTGATGAGAATGTAGTAGTATCAACCCTTTGTGTACCTGAATTAGAAGTGTTAGGTTTCCCAAAGATACTAAGAGGGGGGGTTGAATCAATATCTGATCGGTATAAGAATTTATTTGAATTATAACATGAAAAGCATATCAAAACTATATACCGGTAAACACAAAATAATGCAGTAAATAAGAGCAATAACCACAACATAAGAGACACACCATAACACAATATTTTTAACGAGGAAACCCGGTGTGGGAAAAACCTCGGTGGGATTTGTGACCCACAATATTCGCTTACTGGCCAATAATGGAATATTATTGTTTACAATAGGGGCCTGGACATGCAGGAAGGCCAGGTTCCTAGAGCTCACTGCTCAGTTACAAAAGAAGTCTCATTGACTTACAAAATGGATTATACAAATCCAATGTCTTTTACTGCTTCAGATCATCATCTACTATGCTAGATTCAGTACCAATTTAAGCTTTGCAATATACATAAACCCTTATCCAATATCTGCTTTACAATTCACATTTTAGGTCTGCATTAATCTTTCCATCTATCACACACTAAATGATCTACATTGATCTCATACTTATATGAGTCATATTACAATCCGCTAAGTCGGCTTACAAATGATTTTACAATTAAATACAAAATACATTTAAACAAAATTCCTATCGGTCATGGTGCCGATGATCAATCTTTTTGGTGTTGGTGATCTGTGTGCCAGTGTTGAGTCTACCGGTGCCAGTGCCTGCTGTTATCATAGAATTGCAAGGTTGCCATCAATGAAAATACCTTCAATCACCTACAATTTCTCATTGGAGTGTGCATTTGCCAACAAGAAGAAGTGGCAAAGAGCCAGGAGCAAATCATGGTAAGAATAAATGCCAATGTAGATGTAAGACTTGAAGAGAATGCAACTTTTGTTGTAGATGAGGTTTTTGTACAGTCAAAGGAGTTCAAGTCATTTTTGTACCATTAAAAAGGGACAAAGTTGAGGGAGAGCATCCCAAATGTTACTCCAGAAAATGAAGGAGAGATGCTTAAAAAATTAAAAGAAGATATTGATGCAGAAGTGGCCACAATGACACCACAGAGAGGGAGACAACTTGTCAGTGAGGCAAGCATCATTTTGTTCCCAGGGTGGGACTTAAGTGCCTCTTTTATCTTTGATAACTTGTTGCATTTTGACAGAAAGGAAGTAAAATTGGACATACAGGGTGTTGATGATATCGTTATTGTATCAAGGTTGATCTAAACGAAGAGGAAATGTTGCTTTGGGCTCTATACCCTCCAAATAAAAGACCCAAGATCATAGATGTAGATAAGGCATTTAGGCACATGATGAAGCTAAAAGTGGGAGAGGTTAATCCACTTGTCACCATAGATTTTGGGATTCACATTGCAAAACTAAATAAGGCCCAAATGCAGTGGGTGGTAAAAGAGGGTGAAAAATATAAAAATTTATATGAAGACCTGTTGAGAAGTCATGATCATGAAGTATGACAGATAGATGATACTAGTGTTCAATGGAAGGAGAAATATGAAGACCAGATGAAGGAAAACATTAAGTTAAAAAGGCAAATCAGGACTGCCAGGGTAGATGCTGCTTGTGTTTGTTAACAAACAGGTTTGAACATTTGTTGGAAGTTCTCAAATAATTCTGGACAAATTGTCAGAAGACCCTTGATAATATGGCTTCTCATAAAAGAAATTTTAACATGCTGAAGGCATTGTTGAAAGATAAGAGTGTCGATGAGAAAGTGGTTGAGAAGATCCAGAGAAGGTTAAATAAACATAAAGTGTTTCGTGTGGATATTAAACAAGAAGTTATAGATTGCAAAGATATTGCTAGGTATGGGTTACCAGATATTGTGGATGATGCAGAGTAGCTAAAGGACAAAGAGATTTGGATTGTAGAATGCCAAAATGTACTTAACACATCCCTTAATATTGCTCGGGCAGATGTTTTGGATATGAAGGAGATAGGTGAGCAAATGGAGAGATTGGTTACCATGGAGATCGCTGCTAGAGATACTATATTCAATGCCAACACTCACAAGGACAACAAGTATTTGGAGCATATACAAAAGTGTTATACAATACTGGACGACCAGAACAAATTTTTTATTATATTTGGTGTCTAGTAGTTAAGCAGTTAGGTCTTAGGTTTTAGCTACGTTTAGTTTAGCAACATGAAAGGGTGTGTCCTTTCATTCGAATCCTTTGGCTCACGTGTATGTTGTGAGTCATTTTTGTATCATAAAAAGAGACAATTTGGCCATTGGCCAAGCCGCAAGTGTTATGTTTTATAAAGGTCTAGTAGGAATGAGAATTTTATTTTGTGCAAACTGAATGTATTGGAGTATTTGTAAGTGCAGTTTTTTTGTACATTCTTATTCCAGAAGTTAATATACAAGATTTCATGTTTATATCTTCAGAACATTGTGTGTAATTTTGTGTTTGATGAAATCATATGTCCTCTTCATAAATCTTTTGGATTTGCTGTGATGTGCCATCACATGATGTTGTATCGAATATAAAATTGGGTTTTTATTGTTCATGCAACACATAATGAAACCTTCACAGTGATGGTCTTATAATTGTCTCTTGAGATGATAGTGATTCTTGTCCACAGAGTTATTCATTAACTATCAGATAAAGGCACTAGTCTATTATTAATCTTTGTTGAATAATTTTGTATGCATTAGGTCCTTATCAAAGAAATAAATCTTCTAATTTCTATAAGTATCGCTCTTTTCATAATTGATTAAAGTCCTGGCAGTAATCTTTTGCATAATACAACTATACTCACACTTATTTTATCAGTTTTAAAGGCATTAAATAAAAAGCACCTCTATTAGCATAGTTGCAGGAAAACCTTTTCCCATCCCTGCAATTTCTAATTGCCATAGTTTAAATCCACTCAAAACAAACCTCTTTTGTGCTTGAGAGTGTAAGGTACACCCACCTGGGTTTATTGGAGCCTAAAGTGCAGAGGAATTTGGTCTTTGACCATTCCTATTCATTGGCCAAGGCTGATTGGATCAACTAAGGACTAGGCAAGTCTTTTGTTTTCCAATCTGTGGTTTTGGGCACCAACAAATTGGTGACTCTACTGGGGAGTTGTCATAGGAAGTGTTTAGAGTCTTTGGTGGTTCATTTCAGACTCTACTAGAGGAAAGAGGCTAGAATATTAATAAAAAATATTGTTCCTCTCAGGAGGTGGCAACTCTACATCTAATATATAAATAATAGTTGTTATTTTGAGAAAGTAAGAGAAACCCCTAGGTATTTATCCATAAAATTAATGCAGGGGAGAAGGTCTCTGCATAAGGGAAAAGATAATCTTGTTTAGTTGAGTCCAAAGAAAAGATACAAAGAAAAGAAATCAACAACAAGTATGGCATTTGGGGGTTATAAGAAGTTTCCTAGTAAAGAGGATGGCTCTTCATCTATTGACAAGTTTGAAAATATGGAGGAAAATCCTTTCTATACCTTAAATGCAAAAGATAATAATGGTGGCCATGATGAAACCCTAACTGTTGAGGAACAAGAGGAGAGGCAGTGGGATGAAATCATACTTAAAATGGCTGACTTAAATGGAGATGAATCCAAAATGGCAAAGGCTCTTAGGAGACAACTAGATTGGGTATTGCAAAAACTAGGATTAAAAGGATACAATTCAAAGCCCTAGGTCAGAAGGGATAGAAGATAAAAGTAAAAGTGAGGGAAGTAGGCCAACAACTCCTAAATATAGTCCCCCTCATATGAGAATAATAGAGAAACCTTTTGTAACTTTTGATAACCTGTTATTAAATGGAAGTAGAAGATGGAGGGATTTGCATAGAGATCAAAGCAAAGAAAGGCAAAGAAACAATTAGGATAATGGAAGAAGGAATGGAAATGGGGGAAATGATGGGAACTGGAATAACAACAATAGGGGTAACAATATAAATAATAATAGAGGAAGTAATGGGTATGGAAACAACCAAAATAATGGAAATAATAGAGGTAACGATGGCAATTATGGAAATGGTAATGGTGGAGATAGAAACAACAATAATGGTAATAATGGAAATAATGGCAATAATAATGGTGGTGGAGACAATGGGAACAATGGTAACTATGGCAGTAATGGTGGATTCAATAGAGGAAATATGAAAAATCAAAACAACAATCAGATTGGCAGATGATCTATGATCATTGAAGGATACAGACAGTTGGATTTCATTGGCATTGTTGGCTATCCAAATCAGATCACTAATGATTTTAGATTAGCCATCCCTAAATTCTTAGGAAATGGAATTGATTTAGTAGAAAAACATGTAGTTAATGTAAAAAAATACCATTGAAGAATTTGAGGTTCCTCAGGAGGATGTATTCATGAAATTGTTGTTCAATATTTGATAGAAGATGCAGGAGAATGGTATAGAAGCCTTCTCGATGGATGTATTGGCAGCTGGCAAGAATTTGTAATGTTGTTCTTGGAAGAATTTAGAAATCACAATGATCCTTCATTTGCATCCCATGAATTAACAAGTATAAAGAAGAATCAAAATGAATCAGTTCTTGAGTTTAATAAAAGATTTAATAAAGTATTAAATAGAATACCCAGAGATGTCAGACCTGTTGATTCATTTCTAATTAACTTTTATTTGAGTTCTTTTGACAACAAAACTCATTATGAGATTTTGTCTTATAGATCTGATACTCTACAGCAAGCATTCAAGACAGCTACTACCATTGAAAATAACAGGAAAGTTGTTGGGAAGGTTGCCAAGAGAGATAATTTAAAGTTGTACAATTCCAGGGTTCCCAAGAAAGATGAACTTACTCAGATCATGGACATGATTAAGGACCTAAAGGGTAAGCAAAATCCTAATGAAAAGCCACCATATAGAAACAATAAGAAAATGAATTACAATAGACCGAGGCTGCATGATATGCCATATAACACAAACTGGAAGGATGGGAAGCCAATGAAGCCTAATGTAAGCAAAGAAACTCCTGATCCACTAAAGAAGGCCACAAAGTTTGTAGATGAATATCCATGGTGTGATGTTTGTAGTTTACCTCATGTTGCAAAATAGTGCATGATTGCCCAAGGTTTGATAGAGGAAGAAAATCATAATGAGGATTGTGAACCTACTATAAATGTTCTTTCATCTGATCCATATTGGGGAAGGGATGAAGACTCATCCGAGGGGGAGCGGTTTTTGCATGTGCAACAAATGAGAGAAAATCAACATTACAGTATACAGTAGGTCTTTTTCAAATAATGATGATGAAGACATTCCAGTTTTGAGAAGATTGTTTTAGGATGATACAATGCCTTCATTAAGGAACTTAACTGAGGAAGAAAAGAAAGCCTTCACTATTGCAGCAGTAGAGCAAGTAAAGAGAAATTATCAGCTGAGAAATAGGAATACAAATAATGAGCAGGGCAAGCCAGCAAGTGTATTTGTCAAAATTTAAAAACCAGATGGGAACAAAGTCAACACTTTCAAAAGTAAAGATGCAAATGCCAAGAAAGGAAAGGAAGAAATACTAGGACAAGCAAAGAAAGAAGAAAAGCCAAAACTAATTAAGCTTGTGGAGAAGAAGCAAGTAAGTAAGCCCACTTCAAATAGTAATTCATTCATGTCCCAGACATTGTCTCAAGTAAAGATATCTATGACTCTGCTAGAGGTAATGAAATTCCTAGACTACAAGAATGAGACATTGAAAATTATATCTAACATTGGAGAAATAATTAGGGAAGATCCTAAATCAAAAGAAGATCCTCCTGTGGTGTATCTTGGCTTGTCTATTACCAAAAATTTCACACAGGTAGATCCTTTCTATCTAACACTGCTGATAAACACAAAAATGCTAAAAAATTGCATGATAGATTCAGGAGCAACAATAAATATCATGCCAGAGGACGTCATGAAAGAATTGGGAATGCATGTTGATACACCTTATGGTAAGTGCTATGTCATGAACAATAGGTCAGTTCCTATAGTAGGAATTATGAAGGATGTTGAGTTCAGATTCCCAGCCTACCCAGACAATGCATACAAGACAGACATCAGAGTTGTACAAGTGCCTACGAACTATGGGATGTTGTTGTCTAGATAGTGGTCCAACTTGGTGGGTGGACATGTCCATCTTGACTTGTCATATGCCACTATTCCAGTGAAAGGGGCAAAGGTGAGGATAAACAAAGAACCAAGATCTCCCTAGCTCATAGAAGAAGTTGATCCTGATGAAGTGACTTGCTTTTGCCACTCAAATATGGACAACTTTCAGGTAAGTATTTCTAAACCTTTAAAAGTTGATAAATTATAGAAACGGTTAAACAAAATGAAAATTTAATTTGGAAATTGTATTTTGATGGTTCCTGTAGTAGGGATGGAAATGGAGCAGAAGTTGTACTTATTTCACTTAATGGAAAATATTTTAAATACTCTTTCTTGTTAGCTTTTGAGTGTACTAATAATATTGCTGAATATGAGGCCCTCTTATTAGAACTTAAAATAGCAAATAAACATGACATTAAGTTAGTAACAGTTTATGGTGATTCAGAATTTGCTGTTTCACAAACTAGAGGCAAATTTGCTACAAAAAATGCAAAATTAAGAAGCTACAAGAATGAGGTTTTGGATTACATTGAACTCTTCAATGCTTTCTCCATCAATTGGTTTGAAAGGTCCAATAATATTTTGGCAGACTTCATGGCTAACTTGGCGATCAAACATAATGATATCCCTTTTGATGATATTACCCAAGTAGAAATCAAGACCAGACCATCAGTCCCTGACAATATAAAGAGTTGGCAAGTATTTGATGATGACAAGGATTTGCTAAAGTTTTTGTTTTGTGAAAATCAGTATGAGCACCAACAAATTGATTGGAATAGACTTGTGGAGGACAAGGATGGCAAGGAGACTATACTTGGGCAAGAGGTGTTGCAACTGAAAATAAATAAAATCCCAAAGGGATTGATAGAGCTTGAAAGAATGTTTGATGATAAAGATATAGCAATTTTCAAACCTAATTCAAGAGGATGTGAGGATGTTGAAAAAATAAACTTGGGAAGTGAAAGCAATCCAAGAGAAGTATATATTGGAAAAAACCTCACACCAAAAATCAGAACAGTATTGATTAATCTACTAAGGAAGTACATACATGTCTTCGCTTGGTCATATGATGACCTTAAAGCATACATGGAAGACTTATTCCAACATGAGATACCCTTGAAGCCTGATGCAAAGTCTTTCAGATAGAAGAAATGGCCAATGAACCCTACTTTAGCCCCCAAGATGAAAGAAGAGCTGATGAAAATGAGGAATGCTAGTATTATTGAGCCCATAAGGCACTCAACATGGGTGTCTAATTTGGTCTTAGCCAGAAAAAGGAATGGTGATATCAGACTGTGTGTGGATTTTAGAAATTTAAATGTTTCATCTTTAAAAGATAATTATGCTTTACCTAACATGGAGGCTCTTTTGCAGAAAGTCACTGGAAATGAATTGTTATCTATGATGGATGGCTTCTCAGGCTATAATCAAGTCAAAGTTATGGAAGTAGAAAAGTTCAAAACTGCTTTCACCACACCTTGGGGCACCTATGTCTATGCTAGGATGCCTTTTGGACTGACAAATGCAGGAAATACATTCTAGAGGGCTATGGATGTAGCCTTTGAGGGGCTGATTGATTATATCTTGGTAGCTTACCAGGATGATATGACTACTTATTCTAAAAGGGCAGAAGATCATTGTACTGATCTAGAAAAAACCTTTAATCGAGCATTAGTATATGGCATATCTTTAAATCCCAAAAAGTGTCATTTTGGAGTTACTGAACGGAAATTGTTAGGTCATATTGTTTCAAAAGATGGTGTGAGAATCGATCCAGAAAGAATTGATTCAATTGATAAGATTCAAATCCCTAAAACAATTAAGGCAATTCAATCTTTTTTCGGTCAAATTAAGTTTGTAAGAAGATTTATTTCAAACTTCTCTGAAATTGTAAAACCTATTGCTAAAATGTTGAAAAAGGGTGCTGAAATAAAGTTGACTAATGATGTTCTTGAAGCTTTTGTAAACATCAAAAGAGCCATCAAGGAAGCCACTGTATTAAAGTCCCCTAATTTCTCTAAGCCTTTCCAAGTGTTTTCATTTGCTTCATTCCATATTATTGCTACTGTCATATTACAAAAGAATGATGAGGGCCATGAACAATCGGTGGCATTCTTTAGTAAAACATTGCAAGCATCTGAGTTGAACTATGATTTAAAAGGAAAATAGGTTTATGCTCTTGTGAAAGTTGTAAAATCTTTCAAACCCTATCTGGTTGGTGCCACTGTTATTACACATGTACCAAATGTTGTTGTTAAAGACATCTTCAGACAATCACAGACTACTGGAAGGAGATGCAGATGGATAAACCAGATCCAAGAATTCAATATTGATATACATATCACAAAGTTGGTGAGGGGTCAGGGTTTAGCAAAATTGATGGCAGAATCCAATCTTGAAGCAGCACAGGTAAATCGAATAGAGTTGGAAGATGCACAAATGAGCATTGAAAGGTGTGCTTGGTATACAAATATTGTTTATTACTTGAAATATATGAAATCCAAGTTTTCAAGGATTGTCATGCTTATATCAGAAAATGTGAAGCATGTTAGAAATTTTCAAGAAAGCCTAAGTATAATGGAGCTATTCCTCTCAGACCCATGCATACAGAAGAACCATTCCAGATGTGGGGTATTGACTTCATAGGGGAAATAGAAAACAAATCTAGTGGTGGGCATAAATGGATTTTAGTGGCTACTGATTATTTCACTAAGTGGGTTGAAGCTATTCCCACAAGACGGGCTACAAGAAAAGTTGTGACAAAGTTTCTCTTGGAAAAGATTCTGACCAGATTTGGAGTACCTTAGAAGATTGTGGTGGACAATGGGATGTGTTTCAAATCCAAGGAGTTCTCTTATTTTTGTGAAAATTATGGCATCACTTTGTCCTATTCATCACCCTACCATCCCCAGGGAAATGGACAAGCAAAATCAAGCAATAAGAACTTGTTGAAGATTATTAAAAGGATGTTAGGTGATAATAAAAGAGCTTGGGATTCAAGACTGATCCTAGCAGTATGGGCTGACAGAGTAACAGTCAAGAAGTCCATAGGATTTTCTCCATATGAGCTTGTATACGGAAAAGAAGCAAGATTACCATTGAAATATTTGCTTCTAGTTTATAAGTTTGCTATAGAGTAGTGTTCAGAGGAAGTAAACTTCATGGGGGATAGGTTGATGAAATTGGCTGAGTTGGATGAGTATAGAAAAGAGGCTCAGGAAAGAAACATTCAGAGGCAACAAATAGTTAAGGCTTTACATGTTAAAAAGGCTTGTGATAGAACATTTGAAAAGGGAGAATGGGTATTTAAATGGAATGCTAGGGACCAAGACAAAGGAAAACATGGAAAATTTGATTCACTTTGGCTAGGACCCTATATCATCTTGGAAAAAAGTGGAGAAAATTCATATTATTTGCAAGATACTTGTGGTGAAGTGCTGGAATTTCCAGTCCATGCTCAATACCTCAAGCATTTCTTCTCTTGATAACCAGGGAGTATTTCTTGTATCATAGTTATTTAGTTTTCCTTTTGTTTTCTGTTATGTGTTTTTAATTTTCTATTTTGGTCTGCTTTCCAGAGATAGCTGAGATCTTTCTATGTCCTTAAAAAGAACATACATCCCCAGAAAGAGCCACTGTTAGCACATATTTTTTCAAAATGTTTATGTGCTATATATGGATGCTTTTTGCATATAGTTTCATGATAAGAGTATTTATTGTTTGATTGTATGTGGAGGTGATATGTTGTGGTGTCTTCATAAAAGGCATCACTTGGGCATATTCAAGGGAAGTGTTGAGTATGGTGGCATTCTAGTAATCCTCATCCTCACAATTAGTTTCATTACAAGAGCACTTTTTGAAGATCAACATAGAGCAGGGTTGCAAGAATGTTTAGAGATGTCAATGGTGTGGGAGAAACCTTTTAGTATGATTATTAAAAGTTACATCCATGGAGAAGGGCTTCTTTTGTAAAAAATGCAAAATTCTGCTTATCGACATAAGTCATCCTGATGAGATCGCCCAAGGAGGACAAAGTGTGTTGATTGGAGTAATTCATGCTGATGGTGTTCCTAAAAGGTGTGAGTGGTGTGAAGAAGTGTGACTTAGTGGTAATCCAACAGTGTGAAATGGAAAATACAATTGAGGCAACAAACAAAAAAGTTTTCAATAGCAAACATAGGATGAGTAGTCTGATGTTAGAGAGAGTGAACGAAGTAATAAAGGAAACTTAGAAAGCATGGATTAAATTTTTGGGAGAACATAGAGGATTCTTTACTTCACCAAAGACCAAGACCAATGCTGTAGATACCCCGGTTGAAGGGAAAGGAAAGGGGATTATGGTTACTCCACCCTCAGTTTTGAAAAATATCAAGATAGTGGAAAATGAGCCACCGATAGATACAGATGTACAAACAAATACTGAGACACTAGTTAATACTGAGAATGAGCATGATAACATTGTACAAGATACTAACATTGAGGACAATTGTCCTTCAGATACTAATGTATAGGTTGAGGATACTATTCCTACAGAGGAACCACCAGTTACACAGATTGCACCAAGTGGCGAAGCCACTGGTGCAAGTGAGGAGGTAATAAAGGATAAATCATTAGAGAAAATAGGGGAATCCAGTAGGGTACCAGTTGTTGGCCCATCATTATTGTCAATTGACACTTCTCAAGTTAAAAAGAAAACCATCATAGAGATGATTCCCACTGATCTTATGATGATGGTTTCTCAAAAACTGATGAAGGAGGGATCCACAGACAAGGGGATTATAGATAAATCAGTCACTATTCTACATAGATTGGTCCTAGAATGTAAGATTAAAAATTAAGTGAGCCCTTCTGGAAAGCTTAAGGTAAGCACTGAGCACATATCAAAAGACTTTCAATCCTTAGAGCAAATCTCTAACCGGCAAGCACTTGAAAGATTCACTCAGGCTAAGAGAGTCTCTTTTGATTAGATAATTGAGACAGAGAAGAAAAAGATTGAGGAGAAGCTAATTCTAATAGAAAATTATTTGAAACAATGTACAAATATATATAGGGTTTGTTGCAATACTAAAATACTTACAACAAATGTAGACAAAAAGATAAAAGAGATAGAGGAGAAAATTGCTAGTATTGCTAACTCTTTTGATGGATTATTTCATTGACAACATCAATTGATGGTTAAATTTTGATTTTGGAGAACCAAATTTCTTCTCTTGAAAAGGAAAGAGATAAAATAATTTGGAGAGCCAAAAGTATGAGAGGCTTGGTGATTCCAAGATTGGATTCAGTCTGTGTACATAAGAGAGAATGCATGGATATGGTGGGAAATCGCACACCGACAGAGGTAAATGAGAAAGAATCTTTTGCACATTTATTGAGTGGACTTGTATCTATTTCTGGCACATTCAAAACCGGTTGAGATACTTATGTGGAATTACTAGAGAAAGCTTATCCAAAAATTTTGAAATTGGTCAAGCTCTGGTAAGACATTTTTGGAGGTATTCAGTGTACAGTTCTTATTCTTTGACATTCTTTTTACAATTTTTGGGCATTGATGTCAAAGGGGGATTAGTATAGATGTAAAAAAGAATGAAATAATTGCATACATTAGGGGGAGTTACAGAGTTTTCAAAGTTTTGGAGATATGGAGTATTTTGCATATTCAGCTCAGGATGAAACTGACAGATGAAACCATGACCATTTTTCACATGAGTGTTGCCATCAATGCTAAAGGGGGAGATTGTTGGCAATTGACACTCTATTAATTGGATTCACTATGTTGTCATTGATGGCAACGTGATTTTGTGTTCTGACTTCATATGGTGTACCAGCAGGCACTTCACAGATTCTACACCGACACTGACACAGACAAGACAAAAGTTTTTTTTGGTTACCGACAATGCAGGACCACATGGTATAGTAAAGGTTATCGGTATTGGAGGCTGACATATCTTAGATCTAGCATCGACAATTTGTTTTAATGTTTATACATTTATGTTATTTGGACAACATGTAACCTGATATTGTATATATCTTTGTAAGCCGACATAAGGCATAAAAGTTTTATATTGTATATAGGTCAGTTTGATAGATCATTTTGTGAGTGACTTAGAATTGATATGAAAATGTAATATGATGCGAAATTAATCTGATAGATTATGTATGTGAGTAATTTATTGTAAGGGTTATTTTGGTAAAGGGGTTTAGGGTTTCAATTGGAACAAATAGAGCTTAAATTGGAATTGTATTCTAGCATAAGAGATGCTATCTTAGCGGTTCACACTTCTCTAGATTGTTGTCTAGAATTCTATGTAGTCAGTGAGGCTCCTATTGTGATTGAGCAGTGTGCTCTAGGCTATAAGCCTTCCTGCAAGTGCATTCCCCTCATATATTGTAATATCTCTTCATATAGCTAGTGGAATGATATTGTGGGTCACAAATCCCACTGTGGTTTTTCCTCTTTGAGGTTTTCCACATATAAATCTGTGTTATGGTTCTCATTTATGTGTTTGGATTATTAGTTGCTTTACTTTTAATTTTGTTTATACCGGTTGGTGTATGAATGTTTTGTTAAAGCTAAAATCTACTATTCTAGTATAACACTGATTCACCCCCCCCCCCCCTCTTAGTGTTATTGGTTTCCAACATCAACAACTATAAAGGTAATTTACCCTTCAAATTATTTAATTATGGAAAACTTGGCTACTATGTATCTAATTATACTTTCAAAGAAGATAACAATAGAAGAGGAGATGACAAAAACAAATGGGACGAACCTAAACAATTTTTTTGTTCCAAGGAAACTATTTATTCATTTGAAGAAGAAGAATGTAATGATTCGAATGATGGGACTTTGTTCATGGTTGCAAAAGTTGATAATTTTTGTAAATGTGAAGAGTCCAATACTTTTTCTAATAGTAAAAACAATGAGATATTATTGATTGTATGGACCACTCTTCATGCAAAAGAATAACCAAATGCATGAGTATTTGATAGTGGTATCTCTAATCACATGATTGGAGACAATGGAGTATTAATCTTGAAAAATTGATTGGTGGATCAATTAAGTTTGGTAGTGAATAATTTTCTCATATTTGTGGTAAAATAACCATAACCACTAATGGAAAGAATAAGACAAAGGATGTTCTCTATGCTAAGGGACTGCTACATATTATTATGTGTTAGTCAGATGTGCAACAAAGGATACAAGCTTACATTTCATGAGAATGGATAAGAAAAAATTAAAAAAGGAAGCATAGGGAGACTACCTATAAAAGGTACAAGGACTAATGGAAATATCTATTATCTAAAGGAAGCCAAAGGAGGAGATTTTTTAATAGCCCTAAGTAGTGAATGTTGGCTTTGGCACAATAGATGGGACACACAAATTTTGACAACATGGTCAAGATCAACTCTACACAAGCAGTAAGAGATATGCCCAAGATCATCAAGCATACCAATACATCGTGCAAGGAATGTATGATGGGGAAGTAGACAAAGACACAAGTCATGAGAAAGGAAAATGCTAACTCAAAACCCTTGGAGCTGATAGATAATAATCTATGTGGACATACCATGACAAGAGAACTAAATGGTTAAATGTACTTTATGATACTTGTTGATGATTACTCTAGGATGACATGGGTTACTTTTCTAAGAGAAAATTTTGAAGCACTAGATAAGTTTAAATCTTTCAAGTGTATGGTTCAAAATGAAATGGATTCTAAGATCAAATGCTTAAGGTCTGATATAGGTGGTAAATTTACTTCAAATTAGTTTAATAAGTTTTGTGAAGATCATGGTATAATGAGACATTTGTCTAATCCTAGGACCCCTATTGACCCCTTAGCAGAATGGGGTAGAAGAAAGGAAAAATAAAATTGTTCAAGAGATGGATAGGATAATGATAAAAGATGATAACATACTTGATGTTTATTGGAAGAGGTTGTGCATACTATTGTCTATACTCTTAATAGAGTGCAAGAAAGAGTGAACGATTCAGAGACCCCTTATGAGTTGTGATATGAAAGAACTTCCACTGTTAGTTACTTTAAAATCTTTGGAAGAAAGTACTACAACATAAGAGATGAAGAAGATGTTATAAAGTTTGATTCAAGGATTGATGAAGGAATATTAATTATAAATTCAACAAGATGCAAGGCTTATAGATGTTACAATAAGAGACTCAAGAAGATATTTGAAAGAGAAAATGCCATAGTGGATGAAAATTGGAATCGGACAATAGAAGAACCTAAGGATTGTGGAATAGAAGGTGCTCCCTGCACTGTAGATGAATAAGAGGAAGAAAAAGAAGGAAATAAGAGAGAAAAAGAAATTATAAAATATCTCTAGTACTCTAACAAAGTATGTCCAAAAAAAACATTCAAAAGACTAAATTATTGATGACAATAATGAATGTGCATAGACTAGAAGAAGGCCTCAAGAAAAGTAAACAAGTTGATCCCAAGACCTTTTATTGATGATAGTAGGGATAAAGGATGGATGAAAGCTATGAAAGAAGAACTTGATCAGATTGAGTAGAATCAAAGAACTTGTTTCTAGATCTACATATAAGAATGTTATTGGAATCGAGTGGGTATTTTGAAACAAATTAAATAAAGAAAGAAGGAGAAGTGATAAGGAACAAAGCCAAATTGGTGTCTAAAGTATATTCTGAAGTAGAAGGAATTGATTTTGAAAATATTTCTGCTCTAATGGCTAGAATGGAGGTAATTAGAATGTTTCTTGCATTTGTAGCTTAGAGGTGCTTTAAGGTGTATCAGATTGATGTTGAGTCAACATTCTAAAATAGAGATCTAGAAGAAGTCTATATATAACAACCTGATGGATTTTAGTTGGTAGGAGATCTTGACATGGTGTGCACATTGAAAAAGGAATTATATGATCTTACGCAATCCCCTAGGCATCGATATGCAAGGTTGGACAAGTATCTAATGTAGAAAGGCTTTAAGAAAGGTATTAAAAATAGTAATATTTATTTCAATATTGAGAATGACAATTTGTTGATAGTTGTATATGTTGATGACATTATCTTTCGAGGAGATGTTACTGTATGCAAGAGATTTATAGAGAAAATACAGAAAGAATTTGAGATGTCAATGGTTGGTGAATTGTCTTTCCTTCTTAGACTTCAAGTTGCTTAGTTAGATGATGGAAACTTCATTTCTAAAGAAAAGTATAGCATGGAGAATGCTTAACTAGTAAGAACCCCCATGGCTACTATTTGTCACTTAAGCAAGGATGATAAGGCTTTGAGAGTTGATTAGAATCTCTATAGATGTATGATTGGAGGACTATTATATTTGACTATGTCCAGACCTAATATTATGCATGCAGTATGTTTGGTTGCTAGATATCAAACTAATCCCAAGAAATCTCATGATAAGGCTGGAAAAAGAATATTCAAATATATTTGAAAGGAACTCTAGATTATGGTCTATGGTATAAGGACATTAATTTCTCTTTGAAGGATTATATTGATGTTGATTGTGTAGGTCCCGGGGACAACTACGAGGGGGGGGGGGGGTGAATCAGTTGTCTAATAAATTCAAACCAAAATCTTATTAACCAAATTATTGCTTAATACCGGTAAGATAGTTAATTGTGCCGGTAAACAATGTTAACAGGAAATGTTGTACCGGTAAGAATTAATGCATGAAACATAAGCACAAAGTCAACCACAACACATGACACAAATATTTGTACGTGGAAACCCTGTAAGGGGAAAAACCACAGTGGGAAACCTTACCCACAATCAGATGATACTACTGCAGATAGTAAGTGTACAAAGAGGGGTCTGCACATGCAGAAAGGCCAACAGCCTAGAGCTCACTGCTCAAACACAAATGGGAGTCACACTGACTACAGTTGGATGGTTAAATCCAATGAGAATGTACTGCACAAAATAGCATCTTCATATGCTGGATTCAGTACTGGTGTAATGCTGATATGCTTTTCCAAAAACCTAACTTCACTTTCAAATGATGTCTTCGTGTATATCTCTGCTTGATCTTGCATATACCCTTCCTTAAATCTTTTTCGCATTCCACATTTGATCTTACAAATAAGATCTTACATTTATACCATACCCTAAGACCAATTTTAGTAGGTCGGCTCTACAAGATATTACAATAAAACATTTTACAAATAATACAATATCCAATGTAATAACTGATTGAACATGTTGGCTTAATGCATTTACAACAATAATAAATCATCTCCATAGGGTGCCATGCTGATCTGGAAAAGATAAACCTGCCGATGTAACCCTAGATAACCTGGACCTATTTGTCAGTAAAAGCAAATATGCAAATAAGAATATGCCAATGATATTACTTCAAGGAAAAGTGTCCACATGATGTCTTCGACATTACCAAGTGTCTTCCATGTCATTGCATGTACCGGTGAACATTATATCCTGTTGGTTAACTATATACTGGTGATTGTTTGAGCATTTTACTGATTGCCGGTGAATGTTGCTGGATCTCCAAAGTAGGTGTGTTAGTAGGTGTTGACATCAATGACAAAACCATACCAAAATACCAACAATCTCCCCCTTTGGCATTGATGGCAACACAAGATGGAAAAACCATCAAAGTGCCAAAATAAAAATGCCAAGTACAAAAACCAATTCTCCCCCTAGGAGTAATATGTGTTTATACAAAGATTTTTTTACAATGCCAATCTCTCCTCAAAAAGATAATGCAATTTTCATATATTTTTCTTTACTGTTTTTCCATATATCTCTCCCCCTTTGACATCAAATGCCAAAGTCACAAAAACGTCAAGTTCATACAAAATACCAACCAATTCAATATACCAACTACTCCCCCTGAGAAGTAGCTTCCTCATCAAATACCGGAATAAAAGATTTGTCCATTTAATTTTGTCGGTTGATGACAATCATCAACTGTCTAAGTCTCTACCAGTGGAGGTAAGACTCCGAGCTGATCTCTGAGATACTCAAAAGTTTCCTTAGGCAAAGGTTTTGTAAAAATATCTGCAAGTTGTTCTTTAGTATTCACATAAACCAGTTTTATTTCCTTTTCTTCAACTTTTTCCCTTAGAAAATTTAGTTTGATAGAAACATGTTTTGTTTTAGAATGTAATACTAGATTCTTAGATATATCAATTGCTATAGTGTTATCACAATATATAGTAATAGGTTCCTTGCATTTTACCTTTATGTCTTTCAACATTTGCTTAAGCCAAAGTACTTGTGTACAGTTTGTTGCTACTGCACATATTCTGATTCCACTATTGATAAAGATGTACAACTCTGTTTCTTACTTAACCAAGAAACTAAACTCTTTCCAAGAAAGAATGCTTCTCCAGTGGTGCTCTTTCTATCATCCACATCTCCTACCCAATTTGCATTTGTGTATGCATATAGATCAAAATTTTCATCTTTAGGATACCATAATCCAAGATTTGTTGTGCCTTGTAAGTACCAAAAAATCCTTTTTACTACTGATTCATGATTTCCCTTGGGATTACTCTGAAATCTAGAAACTATACATACTGCATTCATAATATCAGGTCTGGTTTGTGTCAAATACAGTAAACCTCCTATCATAGATTTGTATCTAGTTGGATTAACAGGTGTAGATTCATCCCTTTGAGATAATTTGTCATTTGTAGTCATAGGTGTGCTTACCAGTTTGGAGTTCTCCATCCCAAATTTCTTGAGTAGTTCTTTCAAGTACTTAAATTGACTCAAAATATGCCTTTATCAGTCTGTAAAATCTGCAATCCTAAAAAGAATTTTATTTCTCCAATCATAGACATTTCAAATTCATGCTGGATTTTAAGAGAAAATTCTTTGCATAATCCATCTTCTCCTCCAAAGATTATATCATCAACAAATACTTCCATAATCAAAATGTCATCATTAGTTACTTTGTAATATAAATTGCTATCTGCATTTCCTTTAGTAAAACCAATTTTTAAGAGATACTTATCCAATCTTGCATACCAGGCTCTTGGATATTGTTTTAGTCCATACAGAGCTTTTCTTAATCTGCAAACCATATCATTGTTATCTATCAAAGAAAATCCATCAGGTTGTTCAATATAAACTTCTTCTTCAAGATCTCCATTCAAAAATGCACATTTAATATCCATTTGATAAACTTTGTAATCCTTGTGAGCTGCAAAGGCTAAGAATAATCTAACTGCTTCAATTCTGGCTACCGGTGCAAAGGTTTCATTGTAATCAACTCCTTCTTTCTGAGAAAATCCCTTACACACTAGTCTTGCTTTATTCCTGACAACCTTACCATCTTCATTGAGTTTGTTTCTAAATACCCATTTGGTTCCAATTACATTTTTATTTTCAGGCCGGGGAACTAATGTCCAAGTATTATTTTTCTCAATTTGTCCTAATTCTTCTTCCATAGCTTTAATCCAAAATTTATCTTCACATGCCTCATTGACAAATAATGGTTCAATTTGAGAAATAAGACATACCTCTTCATTTGCCAATCTTCCTCTTGTCATGACTCCTTTAAATTTGCTTCCAACTATCTGATCTTCAGAATGATTCAGTCTTACATACTGGGGTGTCTTAGTCTATTGTTGTTCTTCAATTACTGTGGTATCCTCCGATGATACTAGAGTAACTGGGTCATCATTATGTATCGATGGATTTACTGTTGGTTCATTTGTCATAATTTTTGTTACCGGTTCAGAGTCTATATACCTTGAAGTTCCTCTGAATTGTTCATCAATCTTTACATTTGTACTCTCAAAATTTTTATGTAATCTTTTATTAAAACATCTATAAGCTTTACTCTTAGATGAATAACCAAGAAATATTCCTTCATCACTTCTAGGATCAAACTTGCCAATATACTCATCTCTTCTAATATAACATTTACTTCCGAAAATTCTAAAATACTTAAGAGTAGGAGTATTACCAAACCATAGTTCATGAGGGGTCTTATCGGTTTCACCTTTGATGTGAACTTTGTTGAATGTATAGATAGTAGTGCTTACTGCCTCTTTCTAGTACACATGTGCTAGATTTGCTTCTGATAACATACTTCTTGCTGCATCCAAAATAGTTCTGTTTTTCCTTTCAACAACCCCATTCTGTTGTGGTGTCTGAGGTGCTGATAACTATCTTTTGATTCCATTCACTTCACAGAATGTATTAAAATCTCTAGATCTAAATTCTCCTCCTTGATCTGATCTTAAACATTTTATTTTCTTACCGGTTTCATTTTCAACCATTGCTTTGAATAGTTTGAACTTCCCAAGTGCTTCTGACTTTTCTCTAAGAAAAGTAACCCAACACATTCTAGAATAATCATCAATAATTAGCATGAAATATCTATCACCTTGTAGGCTTTTAGTTCTAGCCGGACCACATAAATCAATGTGAATTAAATCAAGAGCATTATTGGATTTTTCTGGAATACTTTTGAAACTAGCTCTAACCTGTTTTCCAAATTGACATTCCTTGCAAATTGTATTATGAGGTTTCACAATTTTAGGTAGATCTCTAACTGCCTTAGAAGTACTGATTTTTACCATGCAATCAAAATTTACATGACATTGTCTTTTATGCCATAGCCAACTTTCATCTATATGAGCAATTAAGCATGCCTTTTCACTGTTATTCAAATGAAAGATATTACCTCTAGTCTGATTACTGGTTGCAATTTCCAAACTAGTTCTATTCATGATTTTGCATTTTCCATTTTTAAATTGTAACTGAAAACCTTTCTCAACTAATTGACCAACACTTAAAAGATTATGTTTTAATCCTTCAACATAGTAAACATTGTCAATGTTATGTTTACCATCAAGAGATATTGAACCCTTACCTTTGATTGAAC
The DNA here is from genome assembly GCF_030272615.1 of Cryptomeria japonica. NCBI lineage: Eukaryota > Viridiplantae > Streptophyta > Pinopsida > Cupressales > Cupressaceae > Cryptomeria > Cryptomeria japonica. The sequence goes on from NC_081414.1 coordinate 416,537,725, forward strand.
AGGCTTTGTCATCTTCGAATCTTACTAAACCTCCATTGTATTCTTGAAAGTTCAAGAATTTGCCTTTGTCTCCAGTCATGAGATGTGAGCATCCTGAGTCAATAATCCATTCATCCTTTGATTCAACTTTAGCTGCTAGGGCTTGTTCTACTGGTGGAGCAATAGGTACCAGTTGATCTTCTGTTATATCAACAAAGACCCATTTGTTGTCTGCTGGATCCTCATCAGAATCATCAGTCACACCTTCATCAGCAATGTAATAGGATTTATCTTTATTTTTCTTAAATCCGTATCTCTAATATTCAAGATTAGGTTTGTATGTCCTTCTAGCTTCTTCTCTTAGTCTAGCATGTCTATCAGGGCATCTTGAAGCCATATGACCAATCTTATTGCAATTGAAACATTTAAAGGGTGCTTTACCTTCATACTTACTTCCAATTGGACCTTTTGGCATTTTTCTTGCAAATAGTGCTTCAAGTTCTTCAAGCTCTTCATTCTCCTTCCTGGTTTCTTCAAGTTCTCTTGCATAAAAGGCTCTCCAGTCTGATTTGTCAAAAGATGGAGCAGATGATGTTGATGCTTTGAAGGCCAAATCAGTTTTTATAGCAATAGGACCAAATTCCTCTATTTCAAAAGCTGAAAGTTTTCCAATCAATGTATCCCTAGTTACTGATGTATTAGGCATTGTTCATAGCTCATTAATAGCAGTAACCTTCATTTTATATGCCGGTGGAAAACCTCTTAAGATTTTTGAAACAATCTCATCTTCACTCAAGGTTCCTCCACAACATTTGATACCTAAAACAATTTCATTTACTCTTTCCATAAAGGCAGAAATTCTTTCATCTTCTTCCATTTTCAGATGTTCATACCTGACTCGGAAGCTTTCAAGTTTTGCAATTTTGACTGTGGAATCCCCTTCATTCAGTGTTTTCAAATGATCCCAAATAGCTTTTGCAGTAGATCTATCTGATAATCCCATGATTTGTTGATCTGATAATGCACTCAAAAGTGCTTCTCTTGCTTTGCAATCATTTTCTTCATCTTTAACTAAAGTAATAGGAGCAGGTTGACCAACTATAGCAGCAGTATAACCATTCTTAGTAACTTCCCAGATGTCTTTACCAATGCAATTTAGATGTGTCTCCATTCTGATTTTCCATATTCCATAGTTGGTTCCATCAAGTTTAGGACTATCCTTCCTGAAATAATTAGTAGACATTGGATCTCCTCAAGTTGTTAAACTTCTACAAAAAGAGGACTAGGCTCTGATACCAATTGTAGGTCCCAAGGACAACTAAGAGGGGGGGGGGTGAATCAGTTGTCTAATAAATTCAAACCAAAATCTTATTAACCAACTTATTGCTTAATATTGATAAGACAGTTAATTGTGTCGGTAAACAATGTTAACAGGAAATGTTGTACCGGTAAGAATTAATGCATGAAACATAAGCACAAAGTCAACCACAACACATGACACAAATATTTGTATGTGGAAACCCTGTAAGGTGAAAAACCATGGTGGGAAACCTTACCCACAATCAGATGATACTACTGTAGATAGTAAATGTACAAAGAGGGGTCTGCACATGCAGAAAGGCCAACAACCTAGAGCTCACTGCTCAAACACAAATGGGAGTCACACTGACTACAGTTGGATGGTTAAATCCCATGAGAATGTACTGCACAAAATAGCATCTTCATATGCTGGATTCAGTACCGGTGTAATGCTGATAAGCTTTTCCAAAAACCTAACTTCACTTTCAAATGATGTCTTCGTGTATATCTCTACTTGATCTCGCATATACCCTTCCTTAAATATTTTTCGCATTCCACATTTGATCTTACAAATAAGATCTTACATTTATACCATACCCTAAGACCAATTTTAGTAGGTCGGCTCTACAAGATATTACAATAAAACATTTTACAAATAATACAATATCCGATGCAATAACCGATTGAACATGTCGGCTTAATGCATTTACAACAATAATAAATCATCTCCATAGCGTGCCATGCTGATCTGGAAAAGATAAACCTATCGGTGTAACCCTAGATAACCTGGACCTATTTGCCGGTAAAAGCAAATATGCAAATAAGAATATACCAATGATATTACTTCAAGGAAAAGTGTCCACATGATGTCTTCGACATTACCAAGTGTCTTCCATGTCATTGCATGTACCGGTGAACATTATATCCTGCTAGTTAACTATATACCGGTGATTGTTTGAACATTTTACTGATTGCCGGTGAATGTTGTTGGATCTCCAAAGTAGGTGTGTTAGCAGGTGTTGACATCAATGCCAAAATACCAACAGAATGGGCTAGCTATGCTAATGGAAAAAGAAGTACCGATAGAAGTGCATTTTCTTTAGGAGATAGGTTGGTCTCCTAGTTTAGTAAGAAGCAAGATTTAGTGTCTTTGTCAATGGTAGAAGTAGAATACATTGTTGTAGCATCTTGATACACTCAAGTTGTCATGCCCAAACTTTTGGGCAAAAATGAAACAACAAATTTTATTTTTTTAAACAACATAAATTCATTAAATAATCTACATTAAAATGAAATCAAATAAGTTTTGTATTAACTAAGGGTTAAGTAGAATCGTTTACTAAAGTTGAAATAATTAACTCAATCAATATGACGGCAATAATTAGAGGAGAGTAATTATTCCCTAAGAGGGTAATCGCAACCTAATTAATTAATTTAATAAATTTAATTAATTTCCTCCAATTAAAATTGAGAGATATTAAATATCTCAATAGCATTTAAAATAGTCAAGGCTAAATAAAATGATGATAATGTTATCTCAAATTAAAATTAATTAATTGAGCACACGCAAATTCACTTTTTAAATATAACCATTAAGGTCAACTAATTCAATGATGATATTGGCCAAATAAATATAATTTATATTAAAGTCAATTTTAAATCCCCTAATACATTTAAATTTCAACTATTAATAATTCTTGGCCAATATTGACCTCATAGGCTAGATTCCGCATAAAACAATTAATAATACATTAATAAATTCCCCCAAATTAAATTTAAGCTAACGTCCATATTTAATTAAATATGGAAAATAACTATATAATATTCCTCATTAATAACCCAAGTTAATAAAATTAAAACAATAATTGCGATTAATATATCTATATGAAATTAATCCCCAATTTTAATTATGCCTTGATACAAAGACTATATTAAAATTAATTTTCTCCCTAGTCAATATTAGGAGTTTAAATTAATTTCACATATAGCTATAATTAAATGGGGGGAAATTCTTTTTCAAATTTTTTTAAAAAGAATTCCCCCTCTTCTTATTTTAATTATATTTAATTTCAAACCCTGATTAGGGTTGAGTTATATATTTTTATTTTATTTTAAATATCAACCCTAATATTTTTATAATTTCTAAATGCTAACCCTAACCTGAATGTGGGCTAGGGTTGCATATCTTATTTTCATTTCTTTTATTTAAATGCTAACCCTAAATCGAAATTGGGTTAGGGTTGCATATTTTATCTAACTTAATTCTTTCTTATCTTTTTTTTTGGCTAGGGTTTTTGGGTGTGTGTGTGTGTGTGTGCAGGGTTCAAGGTGGCGGAGGAGGCCAAGCAAGGGAATGGCCGTAGTACAAAGGAAGCGGCGGTGGATAGCACAGGAGAATCCACAGGGTGAAGGAGGCAGCGATGAAATTAAGGGAGGCGACGACTACAGTGGCCACCCGCAGTGGCGTCGCGATGTCCCTGTGGGTCTCGGCCCGCAGTGGCGCCGCGGGTGCCCCTATGGGCTTCGACCCACAGAGAGGGCTCGAGCTGCCCTGCATGCCCGTGAGGCTATGGGGGGGTTTGTTCCCCAAATTTTTGCTTAGCATTTTTTTTTTGTTTAAATTTATAAAATATATAAAAAACTTAAAATGCATGCAAGATTTTAGAAAAATAACCTGAATACAATGTAAGATTCTTTCTCTTGATTTCCAGTTTACTCATTTTTTTTATTAAATGCATATGTTTTAATTTAATGCAACATGTATATATATATATATATATATATATATATATATATTCTCCTATGGTAAAATTTGTATTTCAATGGTTTTAGCAGACTGTTTTCCAATAACAGAATAGGAGTAAATCTTTTATTTTATTTTCACTTAGGGCATTATCTAGATTTATTTTCTATTTTTTATAGAAAGTAAAAATATGACAGAATTGTATTTATTCACAGCAGCAATTATCTAAAAAAAAAAACATTTATTTTTCCCTACTTAACATGCATTTCAGAATAGGAGAAATTTTAACATAAATGATTTATTTTACAATTGCAACTAATATTTTAAAAGAATCTATCTAATCTATAAACAAAAAATTTGATGCAATATTTATTTTCACTCTAACACTTATTTACATTATTTTGTAATATGAACAATAGATAGATAAGAATTTTTATTCTCTTTTTCTAACATCTATACTTCAACCTTTTTATTTATTTCCCTTCCATTTTTAGCATGCATACAACTTATTAACAAATAAAAGAAAACAGAATAAAACATTTTTTTTTTTTCCAGCAACTATAACAAAACATAAATAATAAAAAATACATTTATTTTATTTAAAGGATCAACACTTCAAATAAAATACATTTACTACATGGTAAAACTTAGTCAATAATACATTTTCTTTTTTGCAATATAAATACAATAGAAAACTCATTTTTCTCTTTGCAACTAAAATACAATATTAAATTCTCTCTTTTTTTTTTCTTGCAACTAAAATAAAACCAGCAAGACCATTTCCAAGCTTTCCCTTCCAAGTCTTGCCCAAAGCAACCTGCAATAAAAAAAAACTTGAGGTTGTGACCATGGAGGCTCACCTCCCAACCTAGGCTTACTAGAAGCCACCCTCGAGCTAGGAGAATCAAGGGCTAGATGGGTAACACACCAACAAACACATACATGCAGAAAAAATCAAACACAACAAAAACACTCCCAACCCAAGGTTTAAACAATATCACTTATGTGAATTTTAAGTGGGGTGAAGGTGGACTAAATACCCTTGAGGAGAATTCTGCAATAGTGCACATAATGCCATAACAAGGCTGCAAATATAACATAACCACAAGTTCCAAACTTGTCCCCTAAATTCCTTATGACCCCCAAGGCATACAAGCCTACAACTCCCCTTATGACCCCCATTTTATAAACATAATAATATGTAGCAAGGGCCACAAAAATCCCTTGAGAATCACTTTCTTCCAAAGAGAGCCTCTCACTCAAAAGGGTTGTCAAACAACCCTTCACCCCAAGGCCACTCTACCCTCCCAAGAGTGATTTTGGCCTTGAAAACTCCCATAAACAAGACATAAAAACGCAACAAAATAACAAATGGAAGGAATCCACATCTTCCTACACATACATAAAAACAACAAGGAAAAGCAACAAAGGAAACAATACAACAAACAATCTTTTTAAATGCAAACAACCTCATACAACGTCATATCAAGATTATTAAATAAGTGGATCCTATAGAATCTAAATTCATAACACATCAAAATGTGCACCGCAAGGTAAAATGCTTCCATAACCTGGTTTAATTACTTTTCTCACTAATTTATCCATCTAACATAGCTCATCCTATTGTATTATTGCGTGTATTAATATGGTCAACCTTGGTCAACTAAGTTAACCAAAGCTTGATTGGGGAGGGGCTCTACATCCTCCCCCCTAGGGTTTGACTTACTCCTGGAAGTTGCATAAAGTGGAAGTAGCTGAGTCATTCGGTACAATGCCTTAAGGAAATACCATCTTCAAGGAATGGAATGAAATGACTATAGGATGTGCATAAAGTGGATTGCACAAGGAAAGCTCTCAAATCCTTTGAACTAATAAAACATTGACATATATTAAGGGTTTAATCTAAATTAAACAACCTTTTCCAATTATCACAGAGTATGGAAAATGAGCAGAGACACGACATATGAACAATTTTACAAAATACTGCAAATAGATGTTTCCTGGAAATTTAGTGATTTCCACAGTTGCACAAAATGTATTAATTGTATAGATTTTGAATGGTTTGAATGGAGTGTAATTGACACATGTAAATCCAAATGTTCAGTTGGAAGCTTTGAATGATTGCATATGGATGTGTATCAAAGCATAAAAAAGTGATATTTGTGCAAAAATATTATGGTTGGAAATGCATGGTCAATACATATACAATACATAGAAGCAAACAAAGCACATGAACTATTTGACAGAGTGCCTTAAAGAATTTCCATTGTATAAAATGGAATGATCACACAATATGAAATAAAGGCATTTGTTGAAAAACTTTTAATTGAATGCAATTGCTAGGTGTGAACTCAAATTCTAGGTGTAAAGACTAAATCCACAACCTTTTCACATTACCTTCATTGGTGACTTGCACAACTTGTAGTTGATTTGTTTAACAAAATGTCTCAAAGAAGTGTTATCTTAAGTAATAAATAGAAGTGATCACATAATTTAGACAAAATGGATAAACCAAAGAAGCTCTCGAGATGTTTGAACTAATGAATCTCTTTGGAACACATTTCAACATTGTAAGCTTTTGCTAAATATGGAATCATACAACTAATATCACCTAGATTTGTACCCTGCTAGGTAAAATCAGCAATCTAGTGATACATGGGAGCATTCTCAGGCTATGGGTAGCCTATAGTAAGAATGAACCTCTAGAGAAGGCTAACTTTCTCTTCTACTTCATCTAAAACTACTTAAAACTAATATTTTGTAGAGGAAAAGGGTAAGAAGGAGAACATGACACTGAAATCTAATCTTAAAGGTGATGCACCAAAATGATTTTTTAAACTTTCATAATAGCTTTAACACACAGACAAATTGGAAACAAAACTTATCGATGAACAACTTAGAAACTCACATACTATTGCATCAACACTTTATAAGAAGGCTATGATAATCTCTATCCTAGTAGGAAAACACAAATTTTCACAACTAGAGATTGCTTTAAATAGGTACACAACTTATAACCTGCAACATATATGAATCTCTACATAAAGGTATTACTTAATGAGACACAATAACAAGGAAGAAAATACACTTCTCAAGAATTTGGATCAATCATTCAATACACAATATACCAGATTGTAAGAAGGCAACAATAATTTTATTGCTCTCAAAAGGTTTACAATACTAAACCAATCTCTAAAACTGAGTTACAAATTCTCCACTTCTGCCAAAGAACTCTAAAAAATTACAAGTAGCATGAAATGATTAGCAAGAACTCCCTTCAAAAATGAAGTTTGAGTCATACTTATGCTTTTCCAAGGCAGTTTCATGAAAATAGGAACTTAACTCTTTTGGTCAAATGCAACTAAAAACCCTATTTTTGAGCCTCCTAAAAGACTCCAAAAAGTCATGTGCATGAGGAAAGGTCAAGCCTCATCCTTAGTTACCATAAAGGCACTCAAAAATACACTAACCTTCCCTAAATTGACTCAAAAAACCCCTCTATTCCCTCCATATGTTGAACAACTTTTCCAAACCTCCCTATATCCTTGCAATCTCATAAATTTTCAACTAAAACCCCTTGACTCATTCCAAAGACATGTGCCATTAAATTGCATTACATCTTACCACTTAATAAAGTGACTTATGCATTATGCCTTTGTAAATCTTTCTTTATTTTATGCAAAAGTAAGTTGCACGGGTTATTAGTTATGAAATAGATGAATTGAAAATAAACAAAGGCAAAAAGATGCCCAAGTTACTGAAATTCTTTTTTCTAGGGTAATCAAAACCCTAGAGCAAGATGCAAAGTCATTATTCTTTGCATTCGCAACATTTTTCCTCTATTTCTATTCCTTGGCGTCGCCACTCTTGGATATTTGTAGGGTTTCTCTGGAGTTTGAAAGGGGGTTTAATGCAACATTTAGGTCAATTGATAAGCTCTATAATTTTGAAAGAACATATTGCTTTAATTCCATTTTTTGATAGTAAATACCAACAACATTACCATCTGTGCATTTTTCTCAACTCAAGCTCTATTTTCCTCTTGTTGTTAAACCATTGTCTCAATTCTAAAAGTACACATTTTGTCTTAGATTTTTGTGAGCAAGAATTTACCCAAAACTTGAGACCCTTGTTAGGGTTTTTATTGATACTCTTTGGGTTATTACAACTGTGATTTGGTTTCTTTTTTACAGTAAACTCTCTTTTCACTATGGTCTCCATATATTGTATTTTGAATGCACTGTCTCCTATCTCAAAGATGCATTTTTGAGTTAATCTCTGAGATTTCTATTCATACTTATGCACCTTTGTTGTAGACTTGTTCCTTGTGTTGGCATTTGGCATTAAAACACATAAGGAGAGATTGTTGGCATTTCAATAAGCATATTGAGAAGGTTGTTGATGATTATGGATATAACTGATTAAGGATATTTACTGTCTTAATATTATTATTTTGTCATTGATGTCAGGAAATTGATTTTCTAATTCAGTATGATATTGCCATATCTTGATAAGTAATGATTTGATGAGTATAAATAAGTTGGTAAAAGACACAGAAAGAATATGATGAATAAGGGGAGGAATAAGTTATTCAATGGGCAACTATTACTGAGTTAGACAATGATGAGATCATGATGTTTAGATTGTTTTGATATCATACATATGTTATTGATTGTAAGGTTAATACTATACTATGTTATTGAGCAAAGAACCTAGTCGGTAAACCCTAAGGAACCTAGTCGATAAACCCTAAGGAACCCAGTCGGTAAACCCTAAGGTTATCGCTATCGATTAATGAAGGCGGAATGTCTACCGAGTGAAGTTTAGTATTTACCAAGTTGCAACCGAGTAATAACAGAATGCATTGAATGAATAAAAGCATTATTTAATGAAGGAAGCTAATGAGCTGGCTATGATTAAATGATTGGTATGTCGTGAATGAAGTTTGTTAAAGAGTCTATGGCAAAGGAAAATCGGCAAGAAGATCTATAGCTCAGATTGAATCGCAATACCCTACCACAAGTTCCAAGAAATGTATGCAAGTTCCTAGGCAGGGTAAAATGTTTTCAGATTGAAGGATACATTGAACCTAGTCAAAGTTTGAAGATATGATGGCTATGATTGATCATGGGAAATGTGATCAAGGAGATTAAGTTGTTAGCTATTGCTTATAAATAAGGAACTGTTGATAAACAATGTATGTGGGCAAGTGTATGCATAGGGATGCTACATAGTGATTACCAAGCACAAAAGCTTGAAGACCTGTTTTGAATAACAAAGTATAGAGCCTAGCAGATGGACAAGATTAGTTCTATGTCTATATTGTATTGAGCAAATAAGAATTTGCTTTAGCATTTTAGATGTGAAGTTGCAGATAGATTTTTATTACTGTTATTTTGTAAAGTGACAGAAAATCTCTTAACCAAGTGGACTTAACAGTATTATTTGTAAAACCCTCTAGCAAGGTGACATTCTGATTGAGTGTTTAAAATCCTTTAACAAGGTCACTTCTAACAAGGTGAAGATCCTAACAGATCTGAGGGAAATCCCTTAACCAGGTCACATCTAGCAATGTGTTTGTAATCTTTAACAGGATTTTCTTTTAACCGAGCATACTCTAGAAGAGTATATTTCTTAGTGGGTCTGAAATCCCACAGTGTTTTTTCCCTATTTGGGTTTCCATGTTAAATCTGGTGTTATGAGTGTTATGATGTTTATATGCTTTTGAGTTTGCATGTTTAGCAGTTTTGGTTATATTACTGAAGTATAGGTTACTAAGGTTGAATCTGATGTTTTTATGCAAGATTAAGTTTGTATAATTCACCCCCCCCTCTCATCTTATTAGTTTGGCATCTATACTTAACATTAAGTATCAGCACTATCAATTGGTATTAGAGCTTTGGACTCTGGAAGAAAAATTTTAAAGGCACTTCAGGCAAAGATCCAAAGATGTATAAGAGGGATGCACCAAAGCTGAACAAGTCAAGTTTCTCTACATGGCAGAAAAGGATGAAGCTGCACCTATCAGGAGTTGGAGAATATGATGTATAATATCTGGAGAATGATTTCATCACACCGAGCACCTATCCATTGACAATGGAAGAGATAAAGGCAAAGCAAGAATATATCCAAGCAATGATTGACATAACATTTGCATTGACTGATTCAGAGTTTAATGATCTAGAAGGCTGCAATGATGCAAAGGCAATGTGGGACAAGCTCATATCTGTGTATGGAGGTGATGAACATGTTCAAAGAGAAAAAGTGGAAAGTCTAAGAGGACAACTTGAATCTATGAGGATGAATGAAAGTGAGAACATAACCTAGTACAGTACAAGACTAAAGGAGATTGTCAATCAAATCAAAGGAGTAGGTGGAACTATTGAAGAAAAGGATATAACAAGTAAGTTGTTAAAAACCCTTCTACCAACTTATGCAATCCAAGTCTCTGCAATCAATGAATTAAGGTTTGTACCCAATATGCTAGTTTCTTTAGATGCTACTATTGGTAAGCTACATGCATTTGAGTTAAGTAACTTTGATAACAGTGGGTCATCAATAAATAAAGTTGAATCTGCATTTAGTTCTTTTCATCTTGATGAATCTAATGATTACAATGAAAGAAAGTATAAGTACTCTGAAGAAGATCACAGTGGAGCAAGTGAAAGATTTCGCAAGACCATGGAGGAAGTACACAAACTGTATGAGGAAATAAGAAAGCAAGAAGAGTTTGAAGCACTATTAGCCAAAAGGTTACCGAGAGGCAAAGGTAAGTATAAAGGAAAAATACCTTTGAAATGTTTCAATTGTGATAAGATAGGACATATGGCTTCTAATTGTCTTGACAAAGATTCTACTAAAAAGAGATATTACCGAGATGATAGATAGAAAGATAATCATTACAGAAGACATCGAGACTTCAGAAGAAGAGATAGAAAGTCATGCTTAATAGCCAATGAGGAATCCAATGATGATAAATCAGATGAAACTGATACAGAGGAAGTAGTTTATGTGGCTATCAAAGATGGATCAGATGAAGAAAGGTATGAAGAAAAAGCCTTAATATCTCACATTAATACTAATGATTCTTGGATCATAGATAGTGGATGCTCACATCACATGACAGGTGATAAACACAAGTTTGTTATGTTAGAAGACTATGGTGGAGGCTATGTAAGATTTGGTAATGATGCACCATGTCTAGTAAAAGGTAAAAGATCCATAACACTTCTTGACAATGCAAAGTGCAATGATGTTTATTGGGTTGAAGGTTTGAAATATAACTTGTTAAGTGTAGCACAGCTAAACAATACAGGATACCGAATAGAATTTCAGAAATGAATTGTCAAAGTTCATGACAAGCATGGAAAGTTAGCTGCTACCGGGACACAAACAAAAGGTAACACATTTCACCTTGGCTCAACTAGGAATAAATGTTTGTATGCAAAGATAGATGATACCTGGTTATGGCATAAAAGGTTTTGTCATGTAAATTTTGATAATCTGATCAAAATAAGCAAGAAGCACCAAGTAAGAGGTCTATCGAGTTTGGAAAAACTTGAGAATGCTATATGCTGAGGATGCCAGATGGGTAAAATGACAAGATCAAGCTTTACAAGTAATTCTTATACTTCCAAGGGAATTTTAGATCTTGTGAACATTGATCTTTGTGGTCCTATGAAAGTTCAAAGTTATTATGGTGATAAATATTTCATATTATTTGTGGATGATTATTCAAGGATGATGTCAGTAATGTTTTTAAAAGAAAAATCAGAAGCTTTTCAAATGTTTAAATGGTACAAGGCAAGAGTTGAAAATGAAACAGGAAGATGACTGAAATGTCTTAGATCAGATAGAGGAGGAGAGTTCACATCTAATGAGTTCAACTTATTCTGCAATGATCATGGTATAAAAAGACAAGTCTCTGAACCAAGAAATCCACAACAAAATGGAATCACTGAAAGAAGAAACAGATCTATTATGGATTGTGCCAGAACCCTGATGATTGAAAAGAAAGTGCCACAAATATTTTGGAGAGAAGCAATAAGCACAGCAGTTTACACCCTGAACTGAGTACAGCTAAAGAAAGGAACTTTGAAGACACCATATGAAATCTGGTATGACAAGAAACCTAATGTAAGTTATTTCAAAATCTTTGGAAGTAGATGTATGTTCACAAAGATGACAGAAATGGTAAGTTTGATCAGAAAAGTGAAGAAGGAACATTTCTTGGTTATTCTTCTAGAAGTAAAGCATTTAAATGTCTGATCAAATCATCTCAAAAAATAGTAGAAAGTGCAAATGTGAAAATTGATGAATTTGCAGAAAGAAATGATGAAGGAAACTCCAAAGAACCAGAAGATTATGATGAATTTGTCTATGTTCAACCAACAAGTCCTACCGAGAGAGTTACTGAAGAAAATGGAGAGAATATTTAGTTACCAAGTGATGAAGAAGATCATATAGAGCCTACCGAGCCTGTATTAGCCAAATATGTTAGAAGACATCATGCATCAAGTCTAATTATAGGAGATAAGGATGATCCAGTGATGACAAGGAACAAACTGAGATAGAACACATGTCTGATATCTAAATTTGAACCGAGAATAGTGAAAGAGGCATTTAACAGTGAAGATTGGATAAATGCAATGATAGAAGAGATTGATCAAATCAAGAAGAATGACACATGGACATTGGTCCCAAGACCGAAGGACAAAAATGTAATTGGTACAAAGTGGATTTTTAGAAACAAGCTGAATGAAAAAGGTAAGGTCATTCGAAATAAAGCAAGACTAGTTTGCAAAGGTTATGCTCAAGAAGAAGGAATTGATTATGGTGAAACTTTTGCACCTGTAGCTAGACTTGAAGGAGTAAGAACATTGTTGGCATATGCTACTTTCAAAAATTTCAAGGTATATCAAATGGATGTCAAATCTGCATTTCTGAATGGTATATTAGAAGAAGAAGTTTTTATTGAACAACCTGAAGGATTTTTTGAAGATAAGAATAAAGATCAGGTATGTAAATTGAACAAAGCTTTATATGGTCTGAAACAAGCACCTAGAGCATGGTATGAAAGATTGCACTCTTATTTAATCAAGATTGGGTTTATAAGAACAAGTGAAAATAGTAACATGTACATGAAGAATGATAAAAATGTAATACTGATCTCAGCTATATTTGTTGATGATATTATATTTTGTGGAAATGACTCTCTATACAAGAACTTTGGAAATAAAATGAGCAAAGATTTTGAGATGTCATTAATCAGTGAGATAAAGTATTTTATAGGTTTACAGATATTGCAAATGAAAAATGAGATTTTCATTACTCAATCCAAGTACATAAAGGAAATCTCGAAGAAATTTGGAATGGAGGATTCAAAACCAATAAGTACTCCTATGACTACCAACTGTAAATTATCAAAGAATGATGAATCTACATTTGTTGATGAGACACTTTACCGATCCATGATTGGAAAGTTGCAATATGTTGTTCACAGCAGGCCAGATATAGCACATGCAGTAGGTATAGCTGCAAGATTCTCTGCAGATTCTAAGGAAACTCACATGACAGCAATCAAGAGAATTTTTAGATACTTGAAAAGGCATTGAGGATTATGGCTTAGTATATCATAAAGGAAATGACTTTGATTTAAAAGTTTATACTGATGCTGATTGGGCAGGCAACATTGATGATATGAAAAGCACAAGTGGAGGAACTTTCTTTTTAAGAGAAATACTAGTGAGTTGGCTTAGCAAGAAACAAGGATGCACTTCACAGTCAACAGCAGAAGTTGAATACGTTGTTGCAGCATTGAATTGTACCAACATAGCATGGATCAAACAATTGTTGGAATCTATAAATGAGAAAGTTACCGAGCCTGTAACTATATTATGTGACAATACTAGTGCCATTAACATTTCAAAGAATCCTGTTATGAACTCTAAGACAAAGCACATCTCTATCAAATATCATTATCTTAGAGAAAAAGCTCAAGAGAAGAAAGTGGTGTTGGAGTATGTTAGCACAAAGGAACAAATAGCAGATATCTTCACCAAGCCACTGCCAAGGGACACTTTTGAGTATCTCAGAAGTAAGTTAGGGGTCCTACCCCTATCTTCTACTCACTGACCGAGTTCAGTGAAAGCATCAATTCGATGACTCTACAGAATATCTTTTAGGAGTTGATGCTGATTTACACACTTTAGGATATTTTCTAAAGGTGTGCAGGAAACAATACAGGAAACAATACAGGGAACAGGAATTGAAGACAAAATGCTCTGACCGAGACTAAATTGACACATAATAGCAGGAATTCACTTCTCAGTGGATGAAATTATGTTTTAGTTCTTTACTTTTTGGCATTGTTGTCAAAGGGGGAGAAGACTGGAGAAAAGAAAGACAGAAGAAGAGGAGAAGACTAATGTATGGGGGAGAACTCTGATGATAGGGGAAGAGCATTTCAACATTTCATAATCTCATAGCAATCCAAATCAATTAGGTCAAATCAATTGGTTTTGCCATCAATGCCAAAGGGGGAGATTGTTGGCATTTGGCATTATAACAGACAAGGAGAGATTGTTGGCATTTCAATAAGGATATTGAGAAGGTTGTTGATGATTATGGATATAATTGATTAAGGATATTTACTGTCTTAATATTATTATTTTGTCATTGATGTCAAGAAATTGATTTTCTAATTCAGTATGATGTTGCCATATCTTGAGAAGTATGATTTGATGAGTATAAAGAAGTTGGTAAAAGACACAGAAAGAATATGATGCATAAGGGGAGGAATAAGCTATTCAATGGGCAACTATTACTGAGTTAGATAATGATGAGATCATGATGTTTAGATTGTTTTGATATCATACATATGTTATTGATTGTAAGGTTAATACTACACTATGTTACTGAGCAAAGAACCTAGTTGGAAACCCTAAGGAACCTAGTCGGTAAACCCTAAGGAACCCAATCGGTAAAACCTAAGGTTATCGCTATCGGTTAATGAATGTAGAATGTCTACCAAGTGAAGTTTAGTATTTACCGAGTTGCAATCGAGTAATAACAGAATGCATTGAATGAATAAAAGCATTATTTAATGAAGGAAGCTGATGAGCTGGCTATGATTAAATGATTGGTATGCCATGAATGAAGTTTGTTAAAGAACCTATGTTAAAGGAAAATTGGCAGGAAGATCTACAGCTCAGATTGAACCGCAATACCCTAGCACAAGTTCCAAGAAATATATGCAAGTTCCTAGGTGGGGCAAAACATTTTCAGATTGAAGGATACATTGAACCTGGTCAAAGTTTGAAGATCTAATGGCTATGATTGATCATGGGAAATGTGATCAAGGAGATTAAGTGGTTAGCTATTGTTTATAAATAAGGAACTGTTGATAAACAATGTATGCGGGCAAGTGTATGCACAAGGATGCTACATAGTGATTACTGAGCACAAAAGCTTGAAGACCTATTTTGAATAACAGAGTATAGAGCCCAGTAGATGGACAAGATTAGTTCTATGTCTATATTGTATTGAGCAAATAAGAATCTGCTTTAGCATTTTAGATGTGAAGTTGTAGATAGATTTTTATTACTATTATTTTGTAAAGTGATAGAAAATCTCTTAACCAAGTGGAATTAACAGTCTTATTTGTAAAACCCCCTAGCAAGGTGACATTTTGATTGAGTGTTTGAAATCCTTTAACAAGGTCACTTCTAACAAGGTGAAGATCCTAACAGATCTGAGGGAAATCCCTTAACCGGGTCACATCTAGCAATGTGTTTGTAATCTTTAACAGGATTTGCTTTTAACCGAGCATACTCTAGAAGAGTATATTTCTTAGTGGGTCCAAATTCCCACAGTGGTTTTTCCCTATTTGGGTTTCCACGCTAAATCTGGTGTTATGAGTGTTATGATGTTTATATGCTTTTGAGTTTGTATGTTTAGTAGTTTTGGTTATATTACTGAAGTATAGGTTACCAAGGTTGAATCTGATGTTTTTATGGAAGATTAAGTTTGTATGATTCACCCCCCCCTCTCATCTTATTAGTTTGGCATCTGTACTTAACATTAAGTATCAAAACTATCACCTTGGTCTCACAATTTTGTCCTTGTTTTTGAATATCTTGTGATCTATGCATTGACAAATAAAGATTGTTCTTGATTGGATTTCACAGTGCTACTATGAAGACTCTATGTATTTGATGGTTGACACATGAACTCTATCTATAGGATTCTCCTTGGATGATAGATGCTATCTTTTGGATCCTTGTGAATTCATTTCCCTAATCAATGTGGACTACAAATGTGCTTAATACCTAACATTATATAACTTCCTTGGACATTCCTGAAGACTCAAAACTCTATGACTCCAATCTTGTTGATCATGGCTTCTATATGACTAGATTTTCAGTAAATTCCTACTTACTGTAACAATCCATCATAGTGCTACCTTAGCTATGCTATTGACTATAAAAATCATGATCTTTCTTAATCATTGGTTGTTATCAAACCTTACTACTATGTTTGACAACCTTATGACCCATTGTATTTTGTTCTTTCATCATTTGTTCACTGTCACAGTCTCATCTAATCTGAAAATGATAATTAAGCTACGACTGTCATATCTTCTCTATTGTTGTCATATCCTTGTTTAAGGGCTATCACACTCTTTGACTCAATACTCCAATTATTTGTCTTTCTCCTTGATTGTTTGAAACCTTACATCTCTATTGCTACTGAGATCAATGGAATCACTTATTTTTTCTATCTGTAAGACCCTTGTGACTATTATGTTTTCACTATGATAAAAGACTATGTTCTTTGTATTGTATCAAGACCTTTTGATAGTGAATACTAAAATGAAGGTGTTTTCTATGCATGCTTTAGCCCTAGAACTGCTCCTTCATTGTTCTTTGGTTCCTTTGGACTATTAAAAATATTCTTTCCTTCCATAGCTAAGACTATGAGCTTATACTGCAATAACACTTTGTCATTGTTTTCCTCAAATTTTAATTTGCATATACCTTAAAGCCTTGAAGGTGTTGCTCTATACCACTATATTATCTCAGACCTGCCCTTATTTGGACCATCATTATCAATGTTATTGACCATATTGACTTCTCTAAAGGTGTCATCAAGTCTATCTCTTCAATGTTGTATCACTATCAAAGTTCATCAAACTTCCCCTTGACATTCCTTTGCTCTAAGACTGCATCCATGTGCTCTAATGATCTTAGGACTGCACTTTGGTATTGGGGTTGTCTAGTTGTGACCATGTAATGAACCCCTGTAACTTCTAATCTTTTGATAACTACCCTTCAAATTTGAATTCATCACTATATCTTGTAATCCCAAAGACTGAGAAGACTGAGGCAATGATTAAGTTATAGCCCTTGAATAATGATTGATCTTTCATCCCTCAATGGACTATTATTGTTCTAAATTTGTTAGGAGAGAATTCAAACATGACTTAAATCCACCATTTAATTTGTGATGTGACTTGGTTGCTTGATCTTTATTGTTTCAATATGGTTCCATTGAGTAGTGATTTGCTATTTATACCAGTGAATTCATCAATTCACTATTGTAAATGATGAATCCCTCCTTGATTGAACTACCATGAAATGAGAAAGATCCTTGCCTCCACTTCTCTTTATATTGCAACATGCTGGGCTCAACCCTTGTGGAAGCCCATTTTACTCCACATGTTGTACTTACTATGATATTATTTTATAATGTTATGGTAATGAATATGATACCTACACCTGCACAATGAACAAACATGTTAGATAAAACAATGAAGTTTAGATTGTAAATGATATTGATGATATTTCTCTACTTTTCTTTGGTCATGTATTGTTATTCATAACTGATT
This sequence comes from Cryptomeria japonica, assembly GCF_030272615.1. Lineage (NCBI taxonomy): Eukaryota > Viridiplantae > Streptophyta > Pinopsida > Cupressales > Cupressaceae > Cryptomeria > Cryptomeria japonica. Next base: position 416,555,634 of record NC_081414.1, read on the forward strand.
TGATGCCTTGTGAGAATAACTATGCAATTGTTGATGCTACATATGAACCAATTAGGTATCCTAGGCTCTAACACCACTTTTTCATCTTTTGCAGACACTTCTGGAATAGTAAAGATTTAGGAGCATGAGGACAAGTGACAACTAAACCTCAGGGATTTGTCATTCAGGCAATGACAGATCCCTACTTCTTTAATATGCCTTTTTCTATAAATATATAGTTTCTTTTCATAGTGCATTGAATGAGTTACTCCCATGGCTTATGTGGGACACCATACTTTTTAAATTTATGAACAAAGAAAGAAAACCATTGTTCAAAGATGAATATCCTTGTTTCTTGAAAGAACATTTGCATTGAATCTATTGCTTTAGTTAATAGTATCTCTTACTTGTAGGAGAAGTTAGCATAATCAGATATGTACTTTTAATTTTTTTCAATGTAAATGCTATCTTAGCTCTACTCGATTGAGTTGGAGGCAAAATTAGGTAACATTTTTGGCAATTTCTACTAAATGCTTGCATGTTAATCATCATAGACTAGTTGCTTGAACTTGTCCATGATAAAATTATAAGGCATTGAGAGGGGGGGGGTGAATCAATGGAAACAAAAACTTAATAAATCTGATAACAAATTTGGCAAACTTGAAAATCAATATGTATGCAAGAAATATAACCACATAAGAAAACATCCAACAAAGCATGCAAACCATAACACAATGATTTTTCACGTAGAAACCCAACTGGGAAAAACCATGGTGGGAATTAGTATCCACAAATATCAACTATCTACAGTATAGAGATATGACCAGTTAAGGTCATACAACCACCTTGTTAGGGGTACATTCAATTAAGAGCTATACAATAAGGCCTGTTAGGATGCAACCTTGTTAGGAGCTACCCACATTAATGGGATCTACAAACACAAGATAACTTGTCACCTTGTTAAAGGATTTCACCTTCGGATCTGCTAGGGTACTACCACACCCTGTTAGGAGTGACCTTGTTAGAGGATTTTCTTGCTGCTACTGTTAGGAAGACAACAATATCAATTGATATGAAGTTAGCACCTTTGTGTCTGCTTAGATCCACTTTTTCTCAGATTCTATCACCGACTAAACATAAAACCCTAAGTTATCCTTCAACCACATGATCAAATTCTCACTCTCGATACATGAAATCATACAACTTACATCACCTTATAAAGAACTTTGTTAAGTCGGCTAAGAACCTTGGAATGATTCCCTAGATTCAATGAACCTAGTCACCTTTTACATTTTCCCACTCATTACACTTTACTTATATCATCCAAACAATTCATAACTTAAAAATATTACAATAAATCTACTGGTTACTGATCAAACAAACTCTTCTTTACTGGTTCTCTATTCTTCCTCACTATGACTGGAAAATCCTTCATAAATCGCTCAATAAATTGAATTTGCTGATGCAGTTTGGAATATAGGTGCATGTTCCTGTCTCCAACACTCCCATAAAACTGCAACATCTAACTCTTCACCAATCATCTATATTGGTCGCTTGATCATTGCTATATTCCTGTTTACCGGTTGACAACAACTTAGCAATTTTGTTGTCTAACTGATTCCACTACTGCTTAGGCTATACCAGTTGGTCTAGATGACTTAGGTGACTAAGAAAACATAGTTTCCATCAATGAAAAAACAAATAAAGTTGAATCAAACATCCTATTACAATTATATCATCATCATCAAGCCAACAATCTCCCCCTTTGGCATTGATGGCAACACTTAGGAATTTTTTTGTTTATGTGTCACATTACAACAATCAAGATTTAACTCAAATACAAAATTCAAAACTCCCCCTTAGCAATTACATGCTATTAAAATTTTTTGACTGACTTATACTACTCCCCCTTTGACACCAATGACAAAGGTAAGCAAATACATTTGAAACAAATAAATACAACACACCAAAATTTGCATTACCAAATGTATAAGAGTTCAAACATTTATAATTGCATTTTGAGAAAAACATCAACAAAATTAGTCTTCAAGACTTTCAAATAATTCTCCCATGTCTCCAAAAGAGTAGATGTAATCTCAATGTGTGTTTAGATATGGTATACAAGCTCTTCCATAGAATCAAGTATACTCATTTCAAGTGTAGTCAAAATTGCCTTTGTCTCTTTGTATCCTCTCTGCAAAATTTCTAAATTGGGGACTAGATGAGTCTATAACTCCTACAATGATGTAGTCCTCTTAATTTATTCTATCACATATGCCTTAAGCTTATGTTGTACCATTATGACAGATTTACCAAAATTGTTGTTGAATCATTTAAAGGATCAAATGATTCACTCAAAATATTTAGCTCCTACTGAGCTTCCTTTCTCTTCTTGTCAATATCATCAAACACAAATGACATATTGTAGATTGTAGAAAGAATTTTACCTCCATGCTTCAAGGCTTCTTTGATTTGGTCCATATTCACAATAAGACATTCTCTATCCTTGTCAATTTCCTTGATTAAGGTCTCAATCATTTTCTTTTCATACTCTTTCTCTACATTGTGTAGAGCAGCCTCTCCAAGACTTTTCATTTTCTCCCCTAGTGATGTAACCAAGTGGTCCAGTTTTTCAATGGGAGTTGTGAGATTATCAATATCAGTCTCTGTAATACCCTAAAAATGGTCATCTAAACCATGGGCCCCTAATCTCGACAACATCACCAAGGTCCTAACCAAAGACAATTAAATCAACCTTGAGCACCCAATTAATTAATTCTTCAATCATCAATGTCACATGGCAAATTAATCACTCTATATTAATTAAAGATTTATTTAGTTAATTAAATCATTCCAAGTAAATCATTTTGATCAATTATCCTATTTATTTAATTAAATATCCTAGCATATTTAATTAATTAATAAATTTGCCATTTAATCATCACCAAAAAAAGGAATTAATTTACAAAGAGAGATTAATCACAAAAAAAGGAATTAATTTGCAAAAGAAAGAGTTAAATTGAAAATAAAAGAAAAGAATTAAATTGAGAGAAGAAATCAAACTCAAGATATTTCTTTTTCTAAATTGAGATTGTAGTCACACAAATCTGTCCAGCTTAATTAAATAAATATTCGATATTTATTTGATTAAAAATCCACTAGCCATCAATTAATTAAATTAATATTTAATTAATTCATCCCCAAACATTCTTCTATTAATTAAATAAATTATTCAATTTATTTTAATTAATTCATTAAATCAAATTTAAATCAATTAAATAAATAAAATCTATTTATTTAATAAAATCCCCTTTTCCTCTTTTGAATAAATTAAATAAAACATTTATTTAAATCATTATCCCCACCCCACTTGCATTTTCCTACAAATGCAACTTGCACACATTTATTGAAATAAATGAATTTTTATTTTAATAAATCCTATTTTCCCTCACCCACCAAATCCAATTGCAAAATCTAATCCCCTTCTAGATTCTTCTAACCCCTTCCTAATTAGCCTAATCCATCCCCTAATTATTGTCACATTGCTAAGCAAAATGGAGTCACTTTTCAAAAACTCCAAAGTCTTTGAAAAGCATTTAATGCTTTGTGTGTTCAACAAATTAACCCCCAAAGTCTTCCAAGACCACTAATGGCTCTTACATGGCCATTTATGGCTCTTACATAACCATTTATGGTTATTTCAAACTTGTCCCCCCAAACATTTATTGTTTTGACCATATTCATCCATTTCACATTTGCACAAGAGTTTATCCATTGGATAAAAGCTTTATTCTTTGAATAAAGAGTTTATTCATTCAACTAACCTTGACTTTAACTTCCAATGTCATGTCAAGCATTTAATGCTTATTCCCTCTCCTCTCAACCTATCTCACATTGACACTTGTCATCCTGGGATTGGGTTGAAAGCCCTCACATGGATTTGAAATCATTCAATCTTGACCCTTGTTGAGATTACTCAATCTCAACCATCCATTGCTCCATTTTTCCTATAAATAGAGCCCATTTCTTCATAATCCAGATCTTGAAAACTTGTATGCATTAAAGCTATAGGCATTTTAAGAGAGCATTTTAGCATAATTAACTAATATTTTGTCATTTTGGATGAAATCAATCATTTTAATATCAATAGCTTAATATTAGCTTCTTTATTTACATTTAAAGCAATATTTCAATCTCAATCCTCCATAAGCATCCATAGTGCAAAAAGCTGCTGAGAGCTACACTATTTTGGAACTTGGAGAGGAGAGGAACAAGGGAGAAGGAGCTAAGAACATGCTAAGAGGCATTTGGAGATGCCTCATTATCTTTGTTTCATTAGTTAGATATATTAGCATGATTTTAGTGTCTCTCTTGATATGCCTGTTTAGATTAGTTTTTGATTGAATAACACTAACGGTTTCTTGTGTGTTTTGTGTTGTTTCTCTTAGACTAACCTTGTCCACTTTGCAGGGCATCAGAGATATCTTGAAAAATCAGAAAAGCAATTAAATTGAATTAATCATTTTCTCTAAAAATAAAACTCAAAGCTTTTGAGAAAATAAGTTCAGTTGCATTGAAAAGGTTTTTTCTAAATAAAAATCTTGAGCAAATTAAAGAAATATGCATGGAATCGCCTATTTTTATCTCAATTGCAATGAATCAACTAAATTTTATCTCCAATGTAAACTCAAACTTATTATCTGAATGCATTTAAATCAATCTATAATGGGAATCTATCTCAAGGTTAACTTAATCTGATCTCTCAATTATTTCAATTATCCTAAATTGTGCTTTTTCTTGAGGAATCTCAACCGCTCATTACTAATCGATCTTGGCCATTGGTCTCTCTTTTGAGTCTCTATAAATTCATCCTTCATCTCTCATTAAAACATCCATAAGATTTATTGTTATTATGCAGTTTTTGCTCTAGAGTTGTTGAAAATATTGTGCTTTTGAGATTATTGCATCTTAGTTTAGCTATTTGCATATTTAGTTTAATTATGATTGCTTGAATTCATTTATCTTAATATTTATTTATTTAGCTTAATCTTTAATTCATCTAGCTCAATCTTGCATATCTAGCATAATCTTGCATCCATTTAGCTTATTCTTGTGTTCATATAGATTAAATCCTTCGTCTTGGTGTAGTATAGTCACTGGTATTGCTTATTCAAATTTGAGAGCAAGTCTATACTCACATCTTTTAAAAGGCAATAGGTCAATTTGTTATGGTTTTTATATTCATGATTATATTTGTCTAACTATGCATGCAATGACTTAATTGAAGTGTTGTGTCTTACAACTTGCAGATACTTATTCCACTTTTCACACACACATTTTTTGGCGCCCACCGTGAGGCAAAAGACTACATCTTTCAGCCTCGCAGATTGACTTATTTCTATCTTTCAAATTTTTTCTGTATAGTTTCTACAAAAACTCGTACGAGTTTTTGTAGAAGCCCGAATGACAAACTATAGGTATCGTACGGTCCATCATGAATTATCGTACGACTTGGTGAGAATACTCGTACAGTATTCTAGATTTTGGTATTAAAAACAATATATTTTAAAGATTTTTCTTGGTGAATTTTTATGGTACTAATGCTGACCCTGGCTTGTTATCTGTCTGCCTAAGAAATTTTGACAGCCTAGCCAGTTTTTGCAGAATGCTTGTCGAAGAATACACCTATCACACAAAAACAATATGACTGCTGATTCGTTGTTTTTGCAGGTTGCCTGAGGAGATTCAAGTGAACTTTGTGTGTTCTTTAAGTTCATTTTTTAGGCACTTAAATTGCTATCTAGTTAATGAACAAATATCTCTTTTGTGTTTTAAGAAAAATATAAGAGGTAGGAGAGTATGTTCTTGTCTACACATACAATCAGAAATCCAGACCCTCGAAGCTTTTTCTAAGTTTGAGATTTATGTACCTTTAGCGGGTCTGTCATAGTGGGAAAAAGTAATCACCCTATGAGAATGAACCAAGTGAGTACAGTTGGACCTGAGCATTCCAACTCACTATAATAAATAGGCCTTTGATGATTAAAGTCTTAGAGGACGAGATTATTTGATTTTTCTCTTTGAGATCTCTCATATCAAGCATTTTGTAGGGCCTCACAGTCTCAATCATGTTTACGTGACTACAACTTGTTTTCAGTACCTTGTCGGGTTGTAGGCCTCAATCATGCTTGCGTGACTTCAAGGGGTAATTTCAAATGAAATTTTTGAATAAGAACTATAAGATAGAGGCTACCAGATTTACCTCTGAAAGGGGGATAATCTTTGTGCAAGAGAGATAGTAACTCTCCCAAGATACTTGCCATTTCATAACCCCATTAGCATTTGGAGTCGGCTAATACATCATTAAGGATCCCTTGCGTGAGACTCAATGAGCGTATTCTGATTAGCTATTGGGTGTGTACTTGAGTTTGCAAGAAAAGGTTTTCTTCTATAAGACAACTTCCATAGGGTTAGCATGTTGTGCTTGAAGTCATTATACATCTTGCGTGTTTACTGTATTTTCATCCGTGAAACTGAAACTAAAATACTAAAACTGGAGAAAACAATAAACAACTCAGTGATCAAAACTTTGTCCATATCAAAAACTAGTCTCCGTCAGTCATCAAAACTCAGTTCGTCTCAAAACTTTGGTCTCCGTCAGTCATCAAAACTTTGTTTGTGTCAGAATCTCATCTTTGTCCAGTCTTTTGTTGTATGAGCTTACTGAATTATTGTCTGGCTATACATGAGTTGTCATGTGAGTCTTTATTGGTCCTATCAGATTATCATATGGCCCTATTAGAATTGTCATCTGGGTCTAAGGAATTGTCATTCTGCTCTTAGAAAATTGTCGTCTGGCCTTTAGTCTATTATCGTACAAATAATCATAATACTCATCAGATTGTCTTCTAGAGAGCACGAAATTGTCGAGCGAATTTAGGCAGCAACTCATATGAAAAGCTATCTGTGTCATCTGAGAATCTGTAAATTGTCGTCTGGGTCTGAAAACTCTATCGTACAAATTCCTGATTTTGTTAGTGCAAAAACTTGTCTGTCTGCACACTTTTCCAGAACTGTCATACTTGCCTAATTATTCTATAGTGAATGTATATTTGGTCATCATAATCTGACCAATTCTATGCATAAACAATCTTGATATTGTACCCCTGTCGTTGTGTTGCAGGATTTTGTCGATCATCTTTCAGCTAGTTCAATCAACTACTTATCAAACCAAATTAAACTAAGTTACCTAGATCATGTCTTATAAATGATAGATCATTCCTGAAACTAGACTGAATCTTAGTCACTTCTCTCAATCATTGTGTCAAATGAACAACTAGCTTCAATTTGATCTTGACTTCTGCATCATAGCTAGCTCTTGGTCATATCAGTCATAAATGCCTACTCAAACCAGAAGTTCTCATAAGAAAGTAGACAAAGGTAAATGAACATCGTTTTCATACTAGAATAATCCATTTTTTGTGGAGGACCCCATCTCTAATAAACCTTCATCGTCAAGTATACCAATTTTTTATCAATCCTTATCTCCCATCATGTCTGCAGAAAGGCAAGAAAGATAAGCTGCTAAACATGATACTTATGACAATATCAATATCCATGCTAATGATAGTGATTCCTCATCTAGCAAGTCTAAAGCCTCTGAACCTACATAAGCTATTATAAATAGATATCAAAAAGATAAAGATTTCTGAAAAATGATGAAGATTATCATGGCTAGAGAAAAAGAAGACTATTTTCTAGAACTAGCAAAACAAGGCGCTAAACTTCCTACTGATTATAATGTTGAAACCCTTATCACTAAAAAGGAAGAGACATCCTTAGCACTAGTAAACAAACAATTACAAGTGTTACAGACTAAAATCATAGAAATGAAAAACAAGGATAAATCATTAAAACGATATTCTTTAGACATGATCTACCCGTTCCCATTTGACAAAAAACTTTACGTGCCTCCATTTCCTTCAAGAATGGAGATTCCTAAGTTTGACAAATATGGTGGAAATACAGATCCTCAAGACCATGTCAGAGAATTTTGTGCTTTATGTATGGAGTTCATGCACAAACAAACATATCTCATGTGCCTTTTCCCGAGCAATTTAGGAGGACAAGCTATTGAATGGTTTTCAAGCCTACCTATGGGAATTAAAACTTTTAAGGAATTAGTTGAATTGTTTCTCCAACAATACTCTTATTAAATTCGTCATCCAGTTACCATGATCAAGCTTTGCAATACCAAATAGAAAATAGGAGAACCTTTTCTTACTTTTCTTCAACGTTGGAAGAAGATGTTCTCTAGATATTCACGGCCTATTCCAGATTCTGAGAAGATGGGCATTTCTGTCAATAACCTGACCCCTGAATTGAAATACAATATACAAATGCAAGTATACCCTTCATTCAAAAAAATGGTAGATAGTGCTCTTAGAATGGAAGATGTGCTTATAAAGAAGGGAGACATATCACTTTGGAAAGAAATACAACAAGGCTCTGGTTCCAAAGAAAAGAACAAATATTGGAAATATGAAAATAGATAACAACATAACTATTGTTAATGATGGAGTGGTAGACACTATTAAACCAAAACCCACAATATTTAATCTAGCTAGCGGCACACAAGCCCTCAAAGCAGCTGAAACTGTGACACAAAACCCTCTAAAGAAATCAAAAGAGTGGTTTAAAGAGAAGCCTTGGCTTTCAAAGCCTAAACGCAATTTCACTCCTTTGGAAGAATCATATGAATCAGCTCTTAAGACTCTATTGGCAAATGATCTGATCACATTGCTTGATAACTCTAAACCATATGATCTAGAAATTAAACCCAAATGGTTGAGGGAAAATGAATACTATGAATACCATCGAAATGAGGGTCATTAAACAAACAACTTCATGAAACTCAAACACGAGATTCAAGACCTCATCGATGCTAGAAAAATTGTTGTTGGAAATCACACAACTAATGTTGATCACAAATCTTTTAAAGATCCCTTGCCCGCTTATGAAAAAGGTGATTCCTCAAAATCCAAGGGAGGTGCCAAAGTCAATTACACCTATGCTAACAATGACAATGTGATTAACATGATTGAATCTTCACAACTTTAACATTGCAACATGCTCATAGTCAAAGATAAACAAAATAAAACACAAACTGCAAATGTTGTAACCAATGCTCAAAAGAAGGTTACTCTAAAAGGAGCTAGTTCCTCAACTCCTAATCAAACAACATCAAACATACCAATTTATTCAAACAAACAACTAGATATGATCACGGTTAAATCTAAACAGTTGGTTTCATCACCTTCTCTTGGTTATAGCAATGTCAAACAATTAAAATGTACTACCACTCAAATCTCCATTTTTGAACTGCTTAAGATCTCTTCTGCTCATAGAGAGATCCTAGACAAAGCTTTTCTCACTACTAATATCCCTAAAGATTTAGATGTAGATCATTTTCAACCTATGAGGGGTCACCTGACTTTGCCTCATTACCTCACTTTCTCTGAGGAAGATGACAATTCACTGAATCACCTAGATAACCAACCATTACACATTGAAGCTATGATCCATAAACACCGAGTCAGACGTGTTTTGATAGATATAGGCGCTGGCTTGAATATTTGTACCTACAATCTACTAACACAATTGGGATTTTATGAAAATGTCATTGATCCAGCAAAGAAAATAATAATCAAAGCTTATGATGAAGAAGAAAGAACCTCTAAAGGTCTGGTGCTATTGCCAATTAGGGTAGGACCTGTGGAGAGAGATTTTAATTTTCAGGTACTTGATCTTCCTCTTTCATACAATATCTTCTTGGGTAGGCCATGGATTCATAAAATGAAAGTAGTACCATCTACATATCATCAATGCTTTAAATTTCCTTATAACGGAGTTGAAGTTAGTATTGATGCTGATACAAGCTATACGTGTAATAAATTGAAGCAGTGTACTGATACCTTTGTTCCTCATAACAGAGCAACCTTGACAACTGATTTTTCAGAAACTTTGATGAAAGATATAGAAAAGAAATTGAAAATCACACGTACTATCATTGATGGATATAAAATAGAACCTGTACTTTCACTAATGTCTCTTCCTCCATCGTCAAGATAGTCTGGAAAACCATCAGAGGCTATGAAGCCACAAACTTCAACTCCAAATGCTATTTATGATGGTATTTTTGTACATTCCTCTACTTCTCTTGCAGATGAAATAGAAGAAGAGGTTGTTCTCAAATGGCTTTTCAAAGAAGATAGTGAAAATAAAAAATTCCAACATTTTGAGGTTTCCCCTGAACAATATGGTCCAGGCTATAAAATGATTCAACGCATGGGATATTCAGGTACCAATCCTCTAGGCAAGCGTCAAGAAGGTATTGTTGGACCTATTCAATTACAAACTAAGTCTACAAATGATAAAGCCAGACTTGGATACCATTTAGAGGGGTCATCAGATCAAAAACCTACTTCTCATCACCAGTCTAAGTGGAGGAAAAAGACACTACCTTCAACATCACAGGAAGTAAACACTCAACAAACTCAAGAAAAGTATGAAAAAGAACAAGAAGAATTGGCAATAAAGAGAGATGAAGCAACTGGTAATCAAGTTCCAACTTTATCAATAGTGACACTGCAAGGAGTAGAAGTCCCAAAGGATATGAGAGAAGAAGTAGAAAGAATTAAAGAATTGTTTGCACCACTGAATATTTTGGTCACATACATAGGGAGAATGTAAGTAGATGACTCAAAAACTGACTCGAATGAGTATGAATGGGGTCCAAGACCTCTATCAAATGCATCTACTAAAGAAACTATTGAACAACCTAGTGATATCATAGATGAAGCACAAGAGATAATACGCTTGAAGCTACAAAAATAAATAGAGGAAATCAGGATAAAAAGTCAAGAAGACTATAAACAACAACTGAAAGAAGAAAGAGCACAAGAAAATTCTTTAGCTACTATATCTCCCTCTAATGAGATAAGGTAAATCAGGTATGGCACTACAAATGAAGAATTGAAAGCTACAGAAGCAAGGCCAGTCATTAGTCCAGAGGAAGTTGAATGGAAAAGATGATAGAAACTAACAGAGTCATCAAGAATATGTCAACAGGTATGTCAAATACAAGTAATCATCGAACCAAATCATGAAGGAACTTGCATCATCAAAGATGTAGATATTGATACTATACATGCTTTCACTAAGCCACTTGAATAAGAGTCAAAGGCTTCATCTGTTGACTCTGATCACTCTGATAGAAACTATTTATGACATTACCTACTCGACACCAAACTATGACTACTTCATCATGAATGTCGAAACTCTTTCAACTAAACCTGTTACTGTTGAACCACAATATGTAGTCCAGTCTAAACTAGAGGATGATGCTAGTGGTAGGTTTGTTGGGTTAGATTCCCTAAATACTAACGTAAAATTTGATAATCATGTTCTAACTCTTCCTGTTCTCGAGACACTTACACAAGGAAGTCTTCTAGAACTCAACTCATCAGTCCAAAGTTCTGATGACAATACCATGAATTTCCTTGAACTGATTAAATCTTTATCCCTTGTACATCTTGAACTTATTGAAAGTACTCTCCAAAATCAACCTTTGAATATACCTACCTTTGTCAATGACTATACATTAGCCTGTTATCTTAATGCAGTTGAACCAATGGACTCTTCCACTAGTGAACAAAGTGAGAACATGATAGCAACAAATATTAAGTATCTTAGTCACAAAAATTTTAAAAAAAGAAAAATAAGAGTTCTGATGGCGAAAACCACATTGTGGTGGTGTCAGAATAAAAAATAGTAAAAATAAAGGACGTACCTAACGGTGAAAACCTCTTTGAGGCGCCTGAAGGTGAGATACTTGACATTTTGCCTGATCACTTTCAAGAGCGATCATCGGTGCTAATTGAACCTACACAGCTAGTAAACATTGGAACAGAAGCAGCTCAACACACTATACATGTAGCTCAATCCTTGTCAGCCGAAGAACTAAAATAATTTATTGATTTCTTCATAGAAAAGAAGAACAATTTTGCATGGACATATGCTGATATGTCAGGTCTGGATCCTGACCTCATAATGTATCATCTTTCTATCACTCCCAGAGTTAAACGTGTTAAGCAAAAAATCTGAAAAATGCATCCTCATGTTGCATTACTTGTTAAGGTTGAGCTAGAAAAATTACTAAAAGATGGATTCATCAGAGCAATTGATTATGCCAAGTGGATATCTAATATTGTACCTATTTATAAACCTGACAAATCAATCTGTGTTTGCACTGATTTCAGAGATTTAAACAAAGCTTGTCCAAAGGATGATTTTCCACTACCCAATATAGACATGATCGTGGACATGACTGTTGGCTATGAAATGCACTCTTTGATGGGTGGTTTTTCTGGATACAATTAGATCAAAATTACACCTGAGGATAAGAGAAAACAACATTCACCTGCGCATGGGGAACCTTCTGTTGGAATGTAATGTCCTTCAGCTTAAATAATGCATGCACTACTTATCAAAGAGCTGTAACAATAATTTTTCATGACATGATGCACAAAAATATGAAAGACTATGTTGATGATACTCTAGTCAAATATTTGAAAAGATGAACACATCTATCAAAACTAGGTCCAATATTAGACAGGATGGAAAAATTCAAACTTAGATTGAATCCCAAGAAATGTGCATTTGGGGTTGCATCTGGTAAGCTTCTAGGATATATTGTTTCAGCGAAAGGAATTTAAGTGGATCCAAAAAATGTCAACGCTATCATGGAAATGCCACCTCCAAAGAATGTCAGTCAAATGAGAAGTTTACAAGGGTGGCTTCAATCATTAAGACACTTTATTTCTTAGCTAGCAGATAAAGCTCAACCATTCACAAAGGCATTATAGAAAGGAGTTACATATCACTGGGATGAAGATTGTGAACAACATCTAAAGCAAATCAAGGAATATCTTTCTAATCCACCTATATTGATACCACCAATTAAAGGAAGGCCCTTAATTCTCTACATATTAGCTACTGATACATCACTGGGGGTACTTTTGGCACAACAAGATGAGAATAACAAAGAAAGAGATATATACTATATTAGCAGGACCTTAGTGTCCTATGAGATGAACTATACCATCATAGAAAAAGCTTGTTTGGCATTAGTATTTGCATCAAAAAAATTAAGACATTACATGTTAGCATATACTATCAAGCTGGTGGCTAAGATTGAACCACTAAAATATCTTCTCAGCAAAGAAACACTTACAGGGAGATTGGCTAAACGGGTCATGATTCTTACAGAATTTGACATCGAATATATAGAACCCAAATTTATCAAAGGATGGGTTATTGCAGATCAACTTGTTGATGCTCTACTTGAAGACAAACAACCTTTGCACATAGAATTTTCAGATGAATCCATCATGCACCTTACTCAGCGATCCTGGAAAATGTTCTTTGATGGGTCTTTCACTCAATGTCATGCCCAAAATTTAGGGCAAGAACAAGATAATTTTTTTTTTTTTTAAATAGCAACTAGATAACAATATAATGGCTAACACTTAACGTGCTAACATGTTTTGTCTTAACTATGTGTGTGTTAACTCAATTCATTAACTCAAGTGAGCAAAATATTATTGTAAATTAAATTTAAAATGGCATATGTTCCATAAAGAATAATCTCCTAAACCCATATTCAAGTATAACAATTCAATTTTAACATCATCCTTTTAAAATACTCTTAGGTTTATAAAAACATCAATATTGGTCCTCTTGATTATAAAACACATTTATAATAAAATACTTAATGATTTATTTAACCCAAAATTTGCCTAATCCTTATAGATTTTTCAAACTCAATATATATATATATATAAAGATATATTTTAACTATTATAGAAGATTCCCCATATCTCCAAAAAAAATCTTCATGCAAAACCCTAACTTAAAATTTAATATAAAATAAATTCTTAATTCATTATATGCATATAAATATATGCCCCTTTATTATTTTCCTTTTTTTTTTATCTACATTTCTTCCCACTTATTTACACTAGCCCTAACCGGGCTAGGGTTCCATTATATATTTTTTTTGTTGCAGTGTGAGCTTGGGCGGCGACCATGGTGGATTCGGCCAGGTTAAGAGAATGGGGATGTGGTGGCATTTTTGACAGAGGGTGGGCAAAGTCAGGGCTTACTCCCCATAGGGACGGCGGCGCCGTCGTTGTGGGTCGCCGCCCACAGTGGATGCCGAGGCCTTCCACTGTGGGTTGCGGCCAATAGTGGCGGTTGCGGCCGCCACTGGGTAGCCAGTGCCCACTGAGCGGAGATCGCAGGGGCCAAGCCCTCTCCAAATTTTTAAATTACTATTTTTATTTTTTATTTTTTTTAATGTATTTTATTTTATTATATTATATTATATATATATATATACATTTTCATGTGCAAATAAGTATAAATATATTTATATAGATATGTATACATTTTTATATGTATATATTCATTTATATATTTATATATATATATATATTTATATTTATATATACATTTATCTCGCAGGTAATTATATCATATATATATATATATAAAAGTATATACATGAAATATGCATATATATGATTATATATATTTATATATAACTATATTATTTTTATTTTTTTTATAAAACAGAATTTATATATTCAAGAGTCCATAGTATTTTGAAGTTAGGTGAGTATTCGACAAATTAGTGAGGCATTATATTGTTTCCTTTTGATTTATTTTTTTTGCAATAAATTTCCTAGATGCAAAATATAAATTAGATGGATTATGAAAGATTCTGATTTCAATTACAGCAAAAGCAAAGTAATTAAACTGTTTACTGTAGATGTTATTTTCTGTAAATAAATAATGCCAGTATTTTAAAAATACCTAACTTCAACTATATCAAGGACTAAATTTAATAAATTTACCAGCAACCTAATAAATCTAGATTTTATTTAAATAAAACTATAATAGGTTAAGATCTTCATTTCCTACAATAATTAAATTGACAGGCTTTGCAAAAATCTACAGCAACTATTTAAATGACAGATTTGGATACTTTATAGCTAAAACATAGATGTACTTTATGTAATAAAAATAAATAACAGAATTAAGTAATCCTAAAACAACAACTATATTAAATAAAGAATTTATTAACTTAACCTATAGAGATGGTTATGATAAATTTAGATTTTATTTTCTGCATTTAAAATAAAATCACAGATTTAATTAAAATACTTTTACATTTTCATGTATAATCCTAAATGCTTTTATATTTCAGCCTTTGCATGCATGCAAAATCAATTCTATTTCTTTTCAATTAAATAAAAGAATAAATTTAACTCATTTCCTTTCAAGAAATATTAAATACTCTACAAGATTTAAACTCAACTTTAGGACTAGAACTTAGAAATAAACCATTTATCTTTTCTGCAAAATAACATGATATTTTTTGCATATATATAACAAATAACATATCCCCAAGTCTTTATTTCTATTTTACAAATAGCTTCTTATTTCAAACAAATCAAGACTTTTCAAAGGGTATTAATTACATTTACAACATTTTTTTTTTCTCAACATCTTTCGCCATAACTGCATGCCTTGATATTTCTTCTAACAATCTACAAGTAAATCAAACTATGACCATGGAGTGCTCACCTCCCAGCCTTGGCTAACTGGTAGCCACCCCCGAGCTCGGAGAACCAAGCCCTAGATGAGTAACGAACATGCAAACACAAAAAGATAGAATACACACAAACTCAAACACATCCCAACCCAGACTACACTGCACCACACATTGTGATGTCCTTTTCAAGGGTGGTAGTGGACCAAGTACCCTGAGGAGAACTGCAAGTATGGAAAAACATGTAGCCACCTCATGGAAAACCAAATACATCAAGTATAGCAACCCCTTATTCCTTATGCCCCCCAAGGCATTCATGCCTTATTTCCCTCCTTAGGAACCCCAATGCATAAACAAGCCATGCAACAAGGGTCACATAAAATCCTTTGTGATCGCTCTCATAATGAGAGTCTCTCACTCGAGGGATATCACTTCTACCACCCACAAGATCCTCCTCTCTCCCAAGAGTAAGAGGTCTTGATGACTCCCAAAAACACATACAATGTATAACACAAAATACCAAATAAATTTCCAAGAGAACATGCACGGAAACTAGTCTTTTACACAAACATTACTTTCAAAAACACATGCAATAAGAAATCCATTATAAGAAAGATACAACCAACCTTAATCTACCCAAAGGTATGCTAGTTTTGTTGAGGATGGGCAGCCCAATTCCACGGTTCTTCCCTTTCTACCCTTAGCAAAATTCTCAATCCAAAAATCTAGCTTATTCTTTTCAAAATTCTTTTGTCTCCAAAAATGGAGAGTGGGTGATTACCCACAAATTTTCTAATTCTTGCTTAAGAAGCCCATTGTGAGAGTTCTCACAAGTTTCTAAAAACTAAAAAGGAAGGTAAGGTAAAATGGGAAAGGGAACTTTCATTCGAAAATGAAGGTTTTCAACTTGGTTCAAGTCTTCTAGTTCAATTTTCGCACAACTTAGTAAAGTCACTTTTTAGGGTGTCTAAAAGGTCACATGGGAGTAGAAACTTGCCTAAAATTACCCCTAACCCTTAGGTATACCTTATGGGCTTTAGGAAACCCTATTAAACTACCCCTAGGTGTCCATTTAACCCTTTTTTAACCCCTCTGAAGTTTATTTTCGGGTCAAACCTATGTTGACCATCCCAAAGATTCTTTTCCCAAGGCATTTATGACATCACATTATATTAATTGAAAAAGCTATAGTTAAACAATTCCCACCAAGAGACAAATTTAAAAATTCAAACATAAATCCACACGTGTCAAGTGACACAAAGAAAATACTTTTACTAATTTATACATGAAATTGTGTCTCTTGTGGATTTTACATAAATCAATTAAATAACACTTAACACACATGCATCATTTACTGTTATGAATAAAATACAACACAAACGGGGTGTTGTCTCTCCAAATAGACAAACCCTGGCTTTACTAACATACATAGGTCTAGGTTTGGTTCTCCATAATATTTCCATGGTCACATGGATAACTTCCTGCGTATCTTAATTTACACATTAGTAGCTTCAAGTAACCTCATATAATATAAATCACAAGAATACTAATACATATCATCACTTGCATACAATTTACATCTGAACAATTTAATACATCATATTTCTATCATCATAGTAAAGTCCTGCAAATTCAATAATGACATTTATCAGTGCAAATTCATCCTTTTCAAAAATCATGTAGTGTTCTATATCATAAAGCATATAAATAAAGCATCAACATATAGCAATGTTATCCAAATCATGGAATCATATAAGTTCTAAATCCATAATGCATAAAAAAATAAAGCATCCATAATAGTCTCATCATAAAAACCACTGAAATGTCAGACTGAGTCGAGGTGGGGCCTCACACCCTCCCCCTCTAGGCATGAACTTCCTCCTGGAGTTCATCAAAGAGGTGGGGGTACTCTGATCTCATACGTGTTGCGTCCTCCCATGAATCTGTAACCTCATCATAACAATCCCACTGGACCCTAACCTGGTCCAGCTCTCGACCTCAAAGGGCCAGTGTCCGGCGTGCCAAAATGCAAATGGGCTCCAAAGCTAGCTGCCCATTCAACTCGACCTGGAAGGCATCCCAATCTAAAATATGAGACTCATCATAGATATATTTTCTTAAAAATTATACATGAAACACATCGTGGATGCGTGACAGGCTAGGTGGCAATGCTAAATGGTAGGCAACTGGGCCTATCCTCTCAAGGATCTCAAAAGGTCCTACAAATTGAGGTGCGAGCTTAGAACCCTTTCTGTAATGGATTGGACTCTTATGTGGCCACACTCTCAAGAAGACTCTATCTCCAACCAAGTAGCTACGATCTATCCTCTTCGCATCTACATATTTCTTCTGTCTATCCTGTGCCTCTCTCAGACGCTGCCTAATCAAATCCACCTGTTGTTCCATATCCCGAACTATCTTAGGACCAATAGCAACTCTATCCTCTATGTGATCCCAACTCAACGGTGTCCTGTCAGGCCTGCTGTATAGTGCCTGGTAGGGTGGCATCCCCAAAGAAGTGTGATGCCCATTGTTATAGGAAAACTCCACTAAGGGAAGGTACTCTTCCCATCTGGTCTGATGATCCATGATGTACATGGGAAGCATATCCTCTAACACCTAATTAACCCTCTCTGTCTAACCATCTATTTCCGGGTGATAGGCTATACTGAAATTGAGCTTAGTGCCCATAGATGCCTATAATGACTTCCAAAAGGAAGAAGTAAAGAGGGAATCTCTGTTATAAATAATCTTGCATGGCACACCATGAAGTCTGACAATGTCTCACAAGAACACCTGTGCTACTGCAGGTGCTGTGAAGGTAGTCTGAACTGGTGAAAAGTGAGCCACTTTGGTGAACTTGTCAACTGTCACCAAGATAGCATCATGGCGATGAGAGGACATAGGAAGACCAATGATGAAATCCATGGATATAGTATCCCACTTCCACTCTAGTATAGCATGAGACTGGAGCAACCCCCCTAGATGGTGGTGCTCTGCCTTTACTCTCTGACACTTGAGGCATCGAGCTACTATCTCAGCAATGAGCTGTCGCATTCCTAGCCAATGATATAACTGCCTCAAGTCAGCATGCAACTTTTTAACTCTAGGATGTGCTGCATAAGGAGCTCTATGAGCTTCCGTGACAATGAACTCTCGCAATCCCCTGGAGGAAGGTACATAGATGTGCCCTCTATGGCGTAATAGTCCATTGGACTCCAAAAAATAATCCACATATTTCCCCTCTAGAGTAACCTGAGATCGTATCACTTGACAAACCTCTGCATACCATCCATCCTCTAGCAAATGTTGTAGTATACGATCTCTCAAATCCGTGCCCATAGATATGGTGTAAACCTCGTGACGTCTCCTACTCAAAGCATCTGCGACTATGTTTTCCTTTCCTTTGAAGTAGTGAACATCAAAATCATATTCGCACAAGAACTCCATCCATCTCCTCTGACATGCATTAAGGTTCGACTGAGTGAAAATGTACTGAAGACTCTGATGATTTGAATGCAGCTCGAAGTGATAAACTAAAAGGAAGTGTCTCCACCTCACAAGTGCATGCACTACTACTGCGAGATCAAGGTCATGAGTAAGATAATTAAGTTCATGAGTCTTAAGTTTTCTAGACTCAAAAGCTATGGCCCTACCATCCTGCATAAGAACTGCTCCTAAACCCTCTAGTGAAGCATCTGTACAAACCATGAAGTCCACTGAGGGGTCTGGTACAACAAGAATAGGAGTGCTAGTAAGTGCCTTCTTGAGTTCCTAAAAGGCCTTCTTGCACTTCTCTGTCCACTCAAATTTTTTCCCTTTACACTGAAGAGAAGTAATAGGATGTGCGACTCTGCAGAATCCCTCAACAAAATGTCGGTAATAACCTGCTAAGCCCATGAAGCTCCTGACCTTTGTCACACTGGTTGGCGCTAGCCAATCCATAATAGCCCTAATCTTTGATGGGTCAACTGAGATCCCATCACCGAAAATAACGTGCCCAAGGTACTTGACCTCTGATCGAAAGAAAACACACTTTGACAAACTGCCAAACAACTGATTATCCCACAAACACTGCAATACCTGTTTTAGGTACTCCTCATGCTCCTTCTCATTCTGAGAATATATCAGTATATCATCAAGGAACACAATTACAAAATGGTCTAGAAATGTACGGAATACCCCATTCATGAGGCTCATAAAAATAGCTGGGGCATTCGTAAGACTGAATGGAACCATGGTGAACTCATAGTGACCATATCTAGTGCGAAATACGGTCTTGTGGATATCACTTTCCACTATTCTCAGCTAATGGTACCCTGACTTCAGATCAAGTTTGGAAAAGACTTTGGCACCCTGAAGTTGGTTGAATAAATCATCAATTATGGGCAAAGGATATCAGTTCTTAATGGTTACTTTATTTAACTGCCAATAATCCATACATAATCGGAGAGATTCATCCTTCTTCTTAACGAAGATGACTGGTGCACCCCAAGGGGATATGCTAGGATGAATATGAACCTTCTCAAGGAGTTCCTCAAGCTATATTTTGAGCTCATTAAGCTCATTTGTGGTCATCCTATAAGGTGCTCTGGAAACTGGCTCAGCTCCTGGTACAAGGTCTATATGAAAGTCAATCTCTCTACGGGGCAGCATTCTAGGTAGCTCTGAAGGGAACACATCTGAATATCCCTTAAGGATAGGATGGTCATCAAGTGATGTTTCCTTTTCTTCCTCTTCTCTATCACTGATAGTGATAGCAAAAAGCTGACATCCCTTTCGCATGCTCTGCTTAAGCTACATTGCAGAGATCATATGAAGAGACACGGGTCTCTGAATCCCAATGATAACTATGGGTGAACCATGATCATCCTCACACTCGATCTTTTTCAGGCGGCAATCCATCTTGGCTCTATGGGCATAAAGCTAATCCATGCCAAGTATAATACCATAAGATCCAAGTGGTGTCACTCTAAGGTCTACTAATGTGGTGGTCTTGCCAATCTGCAGCTGACATGCCCTAACCTTTGATTCCACTGACACTCTAGCCCCTGAAGCTCATTCCACTTCCCAACGGACACCCTGTCCAGTTGCCACTAGCCCGCAATGCTCCACAACCAATGGAGATATAAAAGAGTCAGTAGCTCCTGAATAAAAAAAAATAGATACATTGTTAACTTTGATCATACCTCCAACCTCGATGACCGTGGCCTGATGCTCAACCTGACGATTGTCAACCACTGCGAATACTCTATGGGACCTACCTACATCACCAACTATTGGCTCTGAAGTGGCCAGCCGCTGATTCCCTGCCATCTAACCCTGAGGGAAATCCCTCGCCATATGCCCCATGGCTCCACATGTAAAGCAAGCACCCCATGCCTAAAACTAGGCGCCCTGGGGCCTAGAGAAAGCCTGTCCTCTTGTCCTACTGGATCCACTGTACCCACCCCTGGAGGACTGTTGAGTCCTTGCCGAAGATGTGTAAGGCACCTGCGCTCTCTGATCTCACCTCTATCCCTGAGATTGCCACTGCTTGCGCTTGGTGCCCTGCTGATACTATGGAGGCTTCCGCCTTTGGTTCTGTGGTGTCTATTGCAGAGGAGGGGGTTTGGAGAATTCCTATGAGTTTTGGTTGTTTCCCTTCCAATGTGGTTTCTGGAATCCATAGGTTTGGGGTGTGGGGTTGCGGTTCTAAAACCGATCCCTAGTGTCCTATGGTCTGACCTGAATTTCTTCAGCTATCAGTGCCTTCTCCACGGCAACCCGAAGGCTCTCTAGAGTGGACATCCTCACTGGCCTGGCCATACCGGCATTTAACCCTCTAATGAAGCAGTTGATGAGAATTTTCTCATCCTTTAGGTAATCCACATAAGGAAAGAACTCTAATTTTCTCTCATATTGGGTTACCGATAAGCTCTTTTGATGGAGGTCGTGAAACTCATCTATCCGATGCTGTCTGAAATGTTCTAATAGGTACCTCTCTCTGAACCTCTTTGTGAATATCTCCCAAGTGAGAGTATCAGGAACTAATCCGCATTTGTACTCCTCCTGCTTCCACCATGTGGAGGTCGTTCCTCTCAACAGATGGACTACAACACGTGCTTTTAGGTTGTTCTCATAAGAGCGCAACACAAAGCAGTTCTCAAGGCTCAAAAGCCATGCCTTAGCTTCTACCCCATCGGTAGAGCCCCCAAAAGACAGTGGCTGGAGATGCATGACCTCCCTAATAAGATCCCCTGGATCCCAACGAGCTCACTCAAAATAAACTAGCTCCACCACTGGAGGTGGTCCTGGTATGTGCACAGATTCTGGCTCATTTCCACCCTGACTCTCTACAGGAATAGGAGCTGGGCTCCTACTTCATTCTCTCTCAACTGATCTATGACTCCCAGAGTCCTGATTTCTAACCTAAGGGTTCTCTACTGGAATCCTTTCCTGAACTATGCCAATTAGGTTCTGGATTGCTTCTAAGAGGTTTTGGTTAGGATCATTTGGTTGTTCGGGAGGTGATTCTGGGTTCTCTTCTGGAACCGATTCCTCCCTAACTACCTCTTCGCGTGCTATGCGCACACGCCTAGGACCCCTTCCGCGCTTGTGAGCTTGTTGCATCATCGGAGGCATCCTAAGAGGAAAACAAAATAAAATAGATTTAATAACTAATTTCTTTTAGAAAAATATTTAATTAATTAAATTTAAATATCCTATAAAAATCAATATAATAAAATAAATTAAATAATCTAAAGTGAAACGTAAGTGGAGTAAGGTTCCTAATGTGGAAACCTTGCTCTGATACCAAAATGTCATGCCCAAAATTTAGGGCAAGAACGGGATAATTTTTTTTTTTTTAAATAGCAACTAGATAACAATATAATGGCCAACACTTAATGTGCTAACATGTATTGTCTTAACTATGTGTGTGTTAACTCAATTCATTAACTCAAGTGAGCAAAATATTATTGTAAATTAAATTTAAAATGGCATATGTTCCATAAAGAATAATCTCCTAAACCTATATTCAAGTATAACAATTCAATTTTAACATCATCCTTTTAAAATACTCTTAGGTTTATAAAAACATCAATATTGGTCCTCTTGATTATAAAACACATTTATAATAAATTACTTAATGATTTCTTTAACCCAAAATTTGCCTAATCCTTATTGATTTTTCAAACTCAATATATATATATATATAAAGATATATTTTAACTATTATAGAAGTTTCCCCATATCTCCAAAAAATATCTTCATGCAAAACCCTAACTTAAAATTTAATATAAAATAAAGTCTTAATTCATTATATGCATATAAATATATGCCCCTTTATTATTTTCCTTTTTTTTTTTATTTACATTTCTTCCCACTTATTTACCCTAGCCCTAACCGGGCTAGGGTTCCATCATATTTTTTTTTGTTGCAAGGCGAGCTTGGGCGGCGGCCATGGTGGATTCGGCCGGGTTAAGAGAATGGGGAGGCGGTGACATTTTTGACAGAGGGCGGGCGAAGCCGGGGCTTGCTCCCCACGGGGATGGCGGTGCCGTCGCTGTGGGTCGCCACCCACAGTGGAAGGCTGACCCAACAGTGGCGGCTGCAGCTGCCATTGGGGAGCCCATGCCCACTGAGCGGAGGGGCCGCCCAGTGGGGGAGACCGCAGGGGCCGAGCCCTCTCCAAATTTTTAAATTATTATTTAAAAAAAAAAAATTTAATGTATTTTATTTTATTATATATTTTTTATATAATATATATATATATATATTTACATATGTATATATATATATATTTACATATGTATATATATATATTTACATATATATATATATATACATTTTCATGTGCAAATAAGTATAAATATATTTATATATATTTATATAGATATATGTATATATTCATTTATATATTTATATATATATTTATCTCGCATGTAATTATTTATATATATATATATATACATGAAATCTGCATGTATATGATTATATATATTTATATATAACTATATTATTAATTTATTTTTTTATAAAACAAAATTTATATATCTAAGAGTCCATAGTATTTTGAAGTTAGGTGAGTATTCGACAAATTACTGAGGCATTATATTGTTTCTTTTTGATTTATTTTTTTTGCATAAATTTCCTAGATGCAAAATATAAATTAGATGGATTATGAAAGATTCTGATTTCAATTACAACAAAAGCAAAGTAATTAAATTGTTTACTGTAGATGTTATTTTCTGTAAATAAATAATGTCAGTATTTTAAAAATACCTAACTTCAACTATATCAAGGACTAAATTTAATAAATTTACCAGCAACCTAATAAATCTAGATTTTATTTAAATAAAACTATAATAGGTTAAGATCTTCATTTCCTGCAATAATTAAATTGATAGACTTTGCA
This sequence comes from Cryptomeria japonica, assembly GCF_030272615.1. Classification (NCBI taxonomy): domain Eukaryota; kingdom Viridiplantae; phylum Streptophyta; class Pinopsida; order Cupressales; family Cupressaceae; genus Cryptomeria; species Cryptomeria japonica. Next base: position 416,579,687 of record NC_081414.1, read on the forward strand.
AAAATCTACAGCAACTATTTAAATGACAGATTTGGATACTTTATAGCTAAAACATAGATGTACTTTTTGTAATAAAAATAAATAATAGAATTAACTAATCCTAAAATAGCAACTATATTAAATAAATAATTTATTAACTTAAACTATAGAGATGGTTATGATAAATTTAGATTTTATTTTCTGCATTTAAAATAAAATCACAAATTTAATTAAAATACTTTTACATTCCCATGTATAATCCTAAATGCTTTTATATTTCAGCCTTTGCATGCATGCAAAATCAATTCTATTTCTTTTCAATTAAATAAAAGAATAAATTTAACTCATTTCCTTTCAAGAAATATTAAATACTCTACAAGATTTAACCTCAACTTTAGGACTAGAACTTAGAAATAAACCATTTATCTTTTTTGCAAAATAACATGATATTTTCTGCATATATATAACAAATAACATATCCCCAAGTCTTTATTTCTATTTTACAAATAGCCTCTTATTTCAAACAAATGAGGACTTTTCAAAGGGTATTAATTACATTTACAACATTTTTTTTTCTCAACATCTTCCACCATAACTGCATGCCCTGATATTTCTTCTAACAATCTGCAAGTAAATCAAACTATGACCATGGAGTGCTCACCTCCTAGCCTAAGCTAACTGGTAGCCACCCCCGAGCTCGGAGAACCAAGCCCTAGATGGGTAACGAACATGCAAACACAAAAAGATAGAATACACACAAACTCAAACACATCCCAACCCAGGCTACACTGCACCACACATTGTGATGTCCTTTTCAAGGGTGGTAGTGGACCAAGTACCCTGAGGAGAACTGCAAGTATGGAAAAACATGTAGCCACCTCATGGAAAACCAAATACATCAAGTATAGCAACCCCTTATTCCTTATGCCTCCTGTTGAAATGTGGCGACTGATCAACAAAGTACTGTACACTCAGCACGTATCCTCGTCGGGGTCCGGTGCCGGGCCGGGCCCCTGGCAGGGGTTCGGGGCGGCAGCCCCCAAGAAAGTGGGGGTTCAGGGGCGGCAGCCCTTGAGAAAAAAAAATTTTGCCATTTTTTTTGTTGATGAAAACCGACATTGTAATAAAACCCTAAAAAAGGTTGACTTTGTTTGTTGCCCTAAAAACGCATGTTATAAGCGGCTGGGATGCTTAAGGCATTGGTATGTTGATGTACTGTTTTTGCTGGATAATAAGAAAGATTGGACGACTGTGTATGGTGGACGTAACCCATTCTGGGTGAACCACGTTAAATCTCTGTGTTATCTGTGTCCTGTTTTATTTCTTTATCTTTTGTATTTAAATCTGCATATAATTGTTAGTTCATATTTGCTTCGGATCTACTTGAAACCCTAACAATTGGTATCAGAACGAGGTTTTCTGTAAATTAGTAGGACTTTCAGATTTGAGTGGGAGCAATGGAGGATTCCAAATTCAAGGTCAAAAAGTTTAACGGCCAGAATTATCAGTTATGGAAAATGCAGATGGAGGATTGCCTGTATCAAAAGGATTTGTGGCGGCCATTGGAAGGAAAGGCAAAGAAACCGACCATAATATCAGATGAAGAGTGGGACATTTTAGATAGAAAGGCACTGGGATCCATTCGATTGTGCCTTGCGACGTCTGTAGCATTCAATATAACAAAAGCAAAAACGACTGTAGATTTGATGGCAACATTGGCTAAGCTGTATGAGAAACCCTCGGCTTCGAATAAGGTATTTCTTATGAAGCGTTTGTTTAACTTGAAAATGAGTGAGGGAGGATCTGTAGCAGAGCACTTAAATGAATTTAATACAATTACCAGTCAATTGTCTTCGGTAAAAATTACCTTTGCAGAAGAGGTTAGGGCTCTCTTGATTTTATGTTCTTTGCCAGAAAGCTGGAATAGCTTGGTTATGGTTGTAAGTAACTCTGTCTCTGGTAAAAATACTTTGGTATTTGATGATATTGTTGGTGTTATCCTAAGCGAGGAAATGCGAAGGAAAAGCAGAGGTGAGACTCCAACATCATCGGGTAGTGTTTTGAATGTGGAGAATAGAGGAAGATCAAAGGAAAGAGGAAAAGGCCCTGGGAATGAGAAGTCACGAGGGAAGTCAAAGAAAGGACGCTCTCAATCTAGAGGAAAGAAAGATTGCTGGTACTGCGGAAAGCCTGGTCATCTAAAGAAAGATTGTTGGTCTCGGAAAAATAAAGAAGGAAACAAAAATGAAAATGACAGTAAGGAAGCTAATATTGCAAGTAATACTTTACAAGATGCTTTAATCTTATGTTTGGATAATGTTAATGATTCCTAGGTAATAGATTCTGGGGCTTCATTTCATGCTACACCCCATAGAAAATATTTTCTAGATTATGTTCAAGGTGATTTTGGACAAGTATATTTGGGTGATGATGAGCCCTGTCAAATTGTTGGAAAAGGAAAGATAAAGATCAAGTTGCAGAATGGCAATGACTGGTTTCTGCAGGAGGTAAGACATGTTCCTAATTTAAGAAGAAATTTATTTTCTGCAGGGCAACTAGGTAGTGAAGGTTGCATAGTTACCTTCTTAGATAGTATGTGGAAGGTCACTAAAGGATCATTAGTAGTAGCTAAAGGTGCGAAGGTAGGCACATTATATCTGTGTACTGGTAACACTTACTCTACCTTAGCTGCTACAGATAAAGTTACTACAGGGACAACAACAATAAATGTTGCAAGAACAGATTCGATAATGTGGCACCATAGGCTTGGGCACATGAGTGAGAAAGGGATGAAAATCCTTCACTCCAAAAATCTATTGCCAGGACTAAAGAAGATTGATTTAGAGTTCTGTGAAAACTGTGTTTATGGTAAACAGAAAAGAGTCAGATTTCTCAAGGTTGGGAAAGAGAAGAAGAGTGAGAAGTTAGAGCTTGTACATTCAGATGTATGGGGACCGGCTCAGGTATCATCTCTTGGTGGCTCTTGTTATTATGTTATTTTTATTGATGACTCAACTAGAAAAACATGGGTATATTTCCTAAAATAAAAATCAGATGTTTTTGAAACTTTTAAGAAATGGAAAGCTTTGGTTGAGAATGAAACAGGAAAAAAGTTGAAGTGTCTCAGATCAGATAATGGAGGTGAGTATTGCAGCAAAGCATTTGAAGATTACTGTTCCTTAAATGGGATTCGAAAGCAGAAGATAGTTCCAGGAACTCCACAGGAAAATGGTGTGTCAGAGAGAATGAATAGGACCGTCATGGAACGTGCGAGGAGCATGAGATTGCATGCTGGATTGCCCTTACATTTTTGGGTAGATGCTGTACATACTGCTATCTATTTGATAAATAGAGGACCTTCAACCCCTTTGGATGGTGGTATTCCAGAGGAGGCATGGACTGGTAAAAAGGTAAATTATTCTTTTCTAAAAACTTGTGGTTGCGAAGCTTTTGTCCATGTTGATAAAGAAAATAGAACCAAGCTTGATGTTAAATCTCAGAAATGTACCTTCATTGGATATGGGATAGATGAATATGGCTATCGGTTATGGGATTTTGAAAATAAGAAAATAATTAGAAGTAGAGATGTTATATTCAATGAGAAGGTTATGTATAAAGAATAGATGCAGGAAAAGAAGCATGAATAGGACAAACAAGAATATGTGGTGTTGGATGAGATTCCTGAAAATGAAATGCCACAGGTACCTGATGCTCAGCAACAACAGATTGTCCCACAAACTCCTGCAAGTGTTAGATGTTCTATGAGGACAAGTAGACCCCCTGAAAGATTTTCTTCTTCTTTGTATTCTATTTTATTAACAGATTCTGGTGAACCAAAAGAATATGAAGAAGCAATGCAGGTGGATGCCAAACAACAGTGGCAGCTAGGCATGAAAGAGGAGATGGACTCCCTGATGAAAAATAAGACTTGGGACTTAGTTCCTTTACCTGCAGAAAAAAGAGCCTTGCCTAACAAATGGGTTTATCGACTGAAGGAGGAGGAAGGAGGTCAGAAAAGATATAAGGCCAGACTTGTGGTAAAAGGTTTTACACAGAAAAAGGGTATAGATTATGATGAAATATTTTCTCCAGTTGTAAAAATGACTTCAATTAGAACTGTACTTAGTCTTGTGGCTGCAGATGATTTACATCTTGAACAATTAGATGTCAAAACAACTTTTCTCCATGGAGATTTGGAGGAGGAAATTTACATGTTGCAACCACAGGGATATGAGGTCAAAGGTAAGGAGAACTTGGTGTGCAGGTTGAAGAAAAGTTTGTATGGCCTAAAGCAAGCACCCCGACAATGGTATTTAAAATTTGATAGTTTCATGGCTGAACACGGTTATCATAGATGTCATTCTGATCATTGTGTATATTTTAAGAGATTTGATAATGGCAGTTATATTATCCTGTTGCTTTATGTTGATGACATGCTTGTTGCTGGGTCTAACATGCAACATATAAATGATCTTAAACAGAAATTAGCCAGGTCATTTGCTATGAATGATTTGGGTGCAGCTAAGCAAATTCTCGGTATGAGGATTACACAGGACAAGAAAAATAGAACTTTGAATTTGTCCCAAAGTGAGTATATAAAGAAGGTGTTGAAAATATTTAACATGCAAGATGCAAAAGCAGTTAGTACACCTTTGGCTAGTCATTTCAAATTGACTAAGGAGATGTGCCCAAAGGCACAGGAAGAGGTTAATAAAATGTCTAACATCCCATATTCATCAGCTGCTGGCAGTCTGATGTATGCAATGGTATGCACAAGGCCAGATATTGCACATGCAATGGGAGTTGTGAGTAGGTTTATGAGTAATCCGGGTATGGAACATTGGAATGCTATGAAATGGATTCTTCGGTATTTGAAAGGAACTACTATGAAGGCATTATGTTTCAAAGGATCTAATGCTGCTCTAAGTGGATTTGTTGACTCTCATCTGGTGGGTGATATTGATTCACGGAGGAGTACTACAGGGTATGCATTTACTATAGGGGGAACTGCAGTCAGTTGGATTTCTAGGCTGCAAAAGGTTGTTGCACTTTCAACCACTGAAGCTGAGTATGTTGCTGCTACAGAAGCCAGCAAAGAGATGATTTGGTTGCAATGTTTTCTGAAGGAATTGGGTCAGACACAGGAGGATAGCCCATTGTATACTGATAGCCAGAGTTCCATTCATCTTGCGAAGAACTCTGCTTTTCATTCAAGGACAAAGCACATTCAGCTCAGGTACCACTTCATCCGGACTATTTTGGAGGAGGGTCAATTATGGCTTGAGAAGATTCACACGAGTGAGAATCCTGCTGATATGTTCACAAAGGCAGTTCCACAGGAGAAGCTGATTTCTTCATCAGTTTCTATTGGTCTTCTTGATTGATAATTGTGGAATTTATACCAGTCAAGTCCTAGTGTTTTATCCAGCGGATGTTGCATGTACAGTGGTATCGTGTAGTATCAGTCTCCAAGTGGGAGATTGTTGAAATGTGGCGACTGATCAACAAAGTATTGTACACTTAGCACGTATCCTCACCGGGGTCTGGGGCCGGGCCGGGCCCCTGGCAGGGGTTCGGGGGCGGCAGCCCTCGAGAAAGTGGGGGTTCGGGGGCGACAACCCCCAAGAAATTTTTTTTTTGCCATTTTTTGTTGTTGATGAAAACTGACATTGTAATAAAACCCTAAAAAAGGCCGACTTTGTTTGTTGCCCTAAAAACGCATGTTATAAGCGGCTGGGATGCTTAAGGCATTGGTATGTTGATGTATTGTTTTTGCTGGATAATAAGAAAGATTGGACGACTGTGTATGGTGAATGTAACCCATTCTGGGTGAACCACGTTAAATCTTTGTGTTATCTGTGTCCTGTTTTATTTCTTTATCTTTTGTATTTAAATTTGCATATAATTGTTAGTTCATATTTGCTTCGGATCTGCTTGAAACCCTAACACCTCCCAAGGCATTCATGCCTTATTTCCCTCCTTATGACCCCCAATGCATAAACAAGTCATGCAACAAGGGTCACATAAAATCCCTTGTGATCACTCTCATAACGAGAGTCTCTCACTCGAGGGTTGTCACTTCTACCACCCACAAGATCCTCCTCTCTCCCAAGAGTAAGAGGTCTTGATGACTCCCAAAAACACATACAATGTATAAACACAAAATACCAAATAAATTTCCAAGAGAACATGCATGGAAACTAGACTTTTACACAAACATTACTTTCAAAAACACATGCAATAAGAAATCCATTATAAGAAAGATACAACCAACCTTAATTTGCCCAAAGGTATGCTCGTTTTGTTGAGGATGAGCAGCCCAATTCCACGGTTCTTCCCTTTCTACCCTTAGCAAAATTCTCAATCCAAAAATCTAGCTTATTCTTTTCAAAATTCTTTTGTCTCCAAAAATGGAGAGTGGGTGATTACCCACAAATTTTCTAATTCTTGCTTAAGAAGCCCATTGTGAGAGTTCTCACAAGTTTCTAAGAACTAAAAAGGAAGGTAAGGTAAAATGGGAAAGGGAACTTTCATTCGAAAAGGAAGGTTTTCAACTTGGTTCAAGTCTTCTAGTTCAATTTTCGCACAACTTAGAAAAGTCACTTTTTAGGGTGTCTAAAAGGTCACATGGGAGTAGAAAATTGCCTAAAATTACCCCTAACCCTTAGGTATACCTTATGGGCTTTAGGAAACCCTATTAAACTACCCCTAGGTGTCCATTTAACCCTTTTTTAACCCCTCTGAAGTTTATTTTCGGGTCAAACCTATGTTGACCATCCCAAAGATTCTTTTCCCAAGGCATTTATGACATCACATTACATTAATTGAAAAAGTTATAGTTAAACAATTCCCACCAAGAGACAAATTTAAAATTCAAACATAAATCCACACGTGTCAAGTGACACAAAGAAAATACTTTTACTAATTTATACATGAAATCGTGTCTCTTGTGGATTTTACATAAATCAATTAAATAACACTTAACACACATGCATCATTTGTTGTTACGAATAAAATACAACACAAACATGGTGTTGTCTCTCCAAATAGACAAACCCTGGCTTTACGAACATACATAGGTCTAGGTTTGGTTCTCTGTAATATTTCCATGGTCACATGGATAACTTCTTGTGCATCTCAATTTACACATTAGTAGCTTCAAGTAACCTCATATAATATAAATCATAAGAATAATAATACATATCATCACTTGCATACAATTTACATCTGAACAATTTAATACATCATATTTCTATCATCATAGTAAAGTCCTACAAATTCAATAATGATATTTATCACCACAAATTCATCCTTTTCAAAAATCATGTACTGTTCTATATCATAAAGCATATAAATAAAGCATCAACATATAGCAATGTTATCCAAATCATGGAATCATATAAGTTCTAAATCCATAATGCATAAAAAAATAAAGCATCCATAATAGTCTCATCATAAAAACCACTGAAATGTCAGACTGAGTCGAGGTGGGGCATCACACTCAACATGGTTCTAGTGTTGGAATACTTTTTATCACTCCTCAAATATATTCAATCCCAAAGGCTTACAAAATTATTTTTCCTTGCACAAACAATATTGCAGAATATGAAGTTTTGGTAAATGGGATCAAGCTAGCTATTGAATGGAAGGTTGTTGAGTTACACATCTATGGAGACTCTCAGTTGATTATCAACCAAATCAATGTTATATATCAGACTCGGGATGAGAAATCGATGCCTTATAAAAGAATGGTTGATGGCCTCAAGAAATACTTTATCTTTGTATCATTTCAACAGATTCCTAAATTAGCAAACAAAGCAGCAGACGTTATGGCTACTTTGGCATCTATACCACAGCTACAAGAATCTAAGTTCCGCTATGAGTTCCTGGTGGAAGAGTTACATTATCCTTCTTATGATTCCCCTAAGTCCTAGATGGTCTATTTTATTATTGGACATGACTCATCATGCTACAGCCATATTTACTCTTAATTGTGTGACCAAATTATTCCTACTAATCTTACCTGTAATGAGAAAAGAAACCTTATTCAAAATGCTTCACGGTATGTCATCATTGCTAACGATTTATATAGGCAAGGTTTGGATAGTATTTTTCTTAGTTATCTAGAAACTAAAGAGTCTCAACATGCATTATCTAAAGTGCATGAAGGTATTTTTGGATCTCATTCAAATGGTCTAACTTTAGCTCAAAAACTGCTAAGGGCTAGCTACTACTAGCCAGATATAGAAATAGATGCTATTAAATTTTCTAAAACTTGTGAAAAGTGTTAGCTACATGGAAATCTCATACATGCTCCAACAAGGGATCTGATACCATTCATCACACATTGGTCATTTCAATAATGGGTGTTTGATCTCATCTGTCAAATCTTTCCTACATCATCTAATGGACACAAGTTTATCATAACTAGCATTGTGTACTTCACTAAGTGGGTAGAAGTGGTTCCGCTAATCAAAGCAACTCGTAAACAAGTACCTCTGTTCATCCTTAACTATATCATCTGCAGATATGGGATACCTTCTTCAATTGTGACTGACAATGGAGGGCAGTTCAAAAACAAAGATATAAATGAGCTTTGTGAAAATTTCAAAATCAAATAGAACTGATCATCCATATACTACCCTCAAGGTAATGGACAAGCTGAAGCATCTAACAAAAATCTGCTAACTATTTTGCACAGAATAGTAAACAAGTCTGGAAAGGATTGGCATCTGCAACTCAATCCTGCACTATGGGCCTATAGAACAAGTATCAAAACACCTATTGGGGATACACCTTTTTCTTTGGTGTATGGATCTGAAGAAGTCTTGCCTATTGAGGTGGAAATACCTTCTTTGAGAGTTTTTTTGTAAGGTCTTGTTACTAATGAAGACTACATAATATCTAGATTACAAGAACTCGAGTTGTTGGATGAACATCAACAAGTGGCATTTGATCGTCTGAGAGCATATCAAAAGAGAATGTCTAGAGGATATAACAAGAAAGTTTAACAAAGAGAATTTTAGGTTGGTGATCTTGTTTTGAGAAAAAAATCCTAAAAAAGTTTCAAAAAAAAAAGGGTCTTTGGCAAGCAGGTGAAAATCTAGTAAACAGGCGCCTCTTGTACTCAAATACTCTATCTATTAACACAAATTTGATATTTCCTATTCATTCCCGCTTTACTGCATCTTTGTTTTCAACTTGTACATATCTTTTAGTTACTTTTGTGACATCTGGTTCTTTTGGAACCCTCATGGCTTGAAATTGATCAATGTCCTAGTCTTAGGGTAACCGACTAATTAATTTACATGTCCTAAGCAGTATCAACCAATTCATCTTTCTATCGCTAGTACCAGGTCATCTGATCCAAGTCAGCCATTCATCTACAAACTACTGAAGAGTTTTATCACTGAGTAAACAAGCAAAACAAGATTACTGAAAACAATCACTAGACAGTTTGAGATATGATTGAAATTTTCTTTGTGTGCTATCTTTTACATTGGCTTTTTATTATTATTCCGTCTGAGTAACTCGAGGAAGTCTATCTTGACTAAGAGGAGCAGGGATTGGGGGCATAATACTTTTCTTTATTTTCTGCTTGTAGGAGTGATTTCGATGATCTAGAAATATCTAATCAGTTAGGCGTCTATAATAAGTTCCTTCAAATCAAGGTGAAATCACCACACATACCTCCACTTCGCTTATTTGTATGCTATAGGGAGGTTGGAGTTATTTCTTTGTCTATTTTGAGGGAATTTCTTTAATGTGAAATCCGGATGCATGCGTAATTTGTCCAAGGATATGAACGGAAAAAGGGTCATTGCAGACAAGATAATTAATATTGCACATGAAAAGAAAGGAACTCTATATTTCCTACTCTATTTGTAAAAGCTCAGTGATGAAAATTAAGCATGCCAAATCCAGTGACTAGGTTTAGGTTGCATTCATTCTAAATTTTAGGCATTTCAAGTGATTTCGGCATGATAACAATGATCTCTTTATCTTTTGAATGAGAGTTTGAAGCATCATCATTTCTCAGCTAAGTGGTCTCATTTTCATCATCATTTCTCTGATCGAGTACTTGTGTATTGAGATGTTAGCTACATACATGAGCATCTTATATAGATCCATACATTTCATTATACTTATTTGCATTCATATTATTCCATGAAAAATAAACATTTGCATTACTAGTTACTCATTTTCATCATTTATTTGCATATGAAAAAGAAATAAAGAAAACAACAACATCCAAATACATCTCCATTGCACACATCCATATTTAAAAGATATACATACATATAAAATAAAGCATATAGAAATACATCTCATAATCAATCAACACAAGTATGATGAAATCAAATCAAGAGCTCATATATCTCATCATAATCTCAGTATCCAAGAGTACAAATGATATCAACTATCAAATACAATGTCTCATCGAAGCAAGAATCACATAGGCTACAAAAATGGGGTATATAACAAAAACTAGGAGATATAACATGCTAGCTCTTTGCCTCTCCCTCATCTCTAGGTGGAGGAGGTGGTGCTTTTTGACCACCATCCTATCTAGGTGCCCTAGCTCCCTCAGATCAAGCCATATATTGAAAATACAGAACAACCTGTTGTGCTACTAGGACCGCTACACTATAAGCTGCGACATAATAAGCTATACAACTCATCTAGTGAAAAACCTCTCACTGAAGAGAATCTCACTCTGCTATGACCTTTGCAAGTTTTCAGTCTCGCTTTGCCAGCTACATCTGCGCCACTATCAACTATGATTGCAAACCTATCAACCTCGATCTCAAAGACCGTACTACATTTGGTACTCCCTGCTCTCTCCCAATATCCTCCTCTCCATCTCCGTGCTCATCTCTTTGTTGCCTAACCTACCTAGGAGTCACTCTCTCCTCCTCACCTCTGACCTCTTCTGCCCTAGCACTACCAGCCTCGACCCCAACAACTCATAAGGATCCACCCTCCCATCTTTGTCGATGTCTACCAACCACTAGTGCCCTGCTACTAGTAGCACTAGGATCACCTCCTGTCCGCCTAGGTGCATCCTCTCTCTGTCCCTGCACCTATCCTTGTCCCTGTACCTGACCTGGTACTTGTACTTGTGCTAGTTCTTCATCCCCAACCTCATCTATAAGAGGTGCATTCTCTCTGGGATCTATAAACCAAGGAAAAGGATGTCTCTGAAACCAATCTCTATATCGGGGCAATGCTCTCACGTCTACAACATCCTCTAAGTAATCCCATCTCTGTGGTTGTAAACCTGCCAACTTCTGCATGCTTAGCGCATATGAAAATCTTGGTGCCCATCCTCATCTCTCCTCATCCCCATATCGAGCATATACTGTGAACTCTTGGGATATACTCTATGGTCTCCCATACTATCTCATCACCCTAGATACTACAAATCGCTCAATGATAGACACCAATATTCCAATAAGAGGTTGAGTCATCAACATATCCTTCCTCTATGCTCTCCAATCATCCCACAACTCTAGATCCCTATAAGGTCTCCTCCAATAGTCAGTCTTGCCCAGGTGGCGCTGAGTAACATAACCTAAATAACAACATACAATAGGCTAGTGCACCTCTCTAGAATCATCTACAATAGTTTTGTATACTAGGATATGCTCCCATTCCCATATCTATAGAACTAGTACACCAGCTGCCATGCTCTTCCTCTCCTAATACAAAATCCCATGCATCTCATGATACATATGAGAAAGTAAACAAGATCCCCACCCTAATCAAACTGGATGTTTCAACAACCTCTCAATAATTCTGCCCCAACCACATAGAAACCCCTGCTATCCTCTATCAGGCATCACAAAACAACCGATCATACCTACCAAAACACAAGCTAGAGGATACTGTACACCATATCTACTCATCAAATCATCCCATGTAATGGTGCGTTCAAGAATAGTCTCATCATGGAAAATCCATCTCAATGCCAAAACACTTGGTCATTGAGTAGAATCATAATCCACCTTGTCTCCAGCAAATAGAATCCTCAAAATCCTATATATATCTTCCGGTGTAATGGTCATCTCTCCAACCGATAAATGAAAGGTTTTATGCTCTAAATGAAAACGCTCAACTAAAGCAATCAACATATCATGATTCACATGGATATCAGGCATCTGTAAAAGGTATCTGGATCCACATAAACCGATATGCCTCTCTCTACGTCTAATAACTCGTGAACTAATCTCATCATCGATGGAAATGTACACCAAAACTGAATATCTGGCAGCCTAATCTACAAAATCGAACATACAAATTATCAGCACAAGATCAAATTTGCGCTAAAAATATGTTAAACATGCTCACGAATCCAAATACACAATATTCAAAATAAAAAATTGTTGTTTAGACTCTCAAAAAATGCTTGCTATTTTTTATACGAGTTTTCAAAGACAAGCAAAAATTTGTACGAGCAAACAATAAGTCCCGCACAATTAAACATTCCCATACGACAAAAGGTATCCTCTCTCATGACTAAATGAACTATCAAGAACACTCTTGTACGATCCATGGGAGGACACTAGATGACAAACCTTACTTGCTCAAACAATAAAACAGAAAAAAGGACAGATACTCATACGAGAAATGGTATTAAACCGCATGACAAAATGATGAAAATGACTTTGACAAAAATTTTAAAATACAAAAATTCAACAAAAATTAAAATATTTAAGAAATGTAAAGGCTAAAGATCAGTCCCTTACTTTTGGGTCGTAGTTCCATGGTTGATTATGTCATCTCTAGCACTCGAATTGATGCTCCTGAATTGGAATTGCCATTTTTCTTCACAAGAGGTTTTTCAAATTTTCAACTTCGAGAGGTAAAAATGATATGAAAATGACACATGAACCCCTTATATAGCCTAAACCCTAATTTTCAAACTTGCTCTGATGGACATAAAACTTGTACTCTAAGCTAAATCGACTGTCCTGAGTCCATTTTTGGGATCGAAATTGAAATCAGACGTCAATTTTCTAGTCAAAATTTCATGACGTTGACCACTTAGCACTTTCATCCTCAAGTCAATTTTTGAATCATTTTGTGCTCAATTCAATTTTAAATCTTAATTTAATTCTCAAATCATCTCTGATTTTAAATCTTCAACATCAATCTTAGTGCTCAAATAATTATTATTGCCAAAAATTGCCTAAAATCGTTGTACCCTCGCTATCTTTCAATTTCACCCCCGAGGGGGCATACTCATGACCTCATCATCTTTTCAATGATTATCATCATCAAAAGTCGAGAAAAAATCTTTTCAACCAAAGAAAATCAACCAAACCTTCTTACTAGGGGCATCTTAACTAAATCACATCGTATTAAGTTGAGATTCTTCGATGTCAAATAGAGAAATCTCTAGGGGCATATCAATATTTGTCCTTATTTGAATTAATCTTCAAATCGATTTTCAGTTTCAATCACATCAAATCAAGCTGGACATTTTCTCTTGCTAATCGGTTCTTATTCAATCAAGTTCGGAATCGGTTTTATCTCACTTCGCTTAGTCAATTCTTGTTCAATCAAGTTTGGAATCAGTTGCGTCTCTCGCTCAATCTAGTTCAATCAAGTTCTGGATCAATGCTCGTTTCTTGATCAATCAAGTTCAAGAATGGTATCTCACTCATTGTTGGTCCTAGTTCAATCAAGTTCAGGATCGGTATCTCTTTAATCAATCTATTTAGTTTCATCGCTTCAAATCAAGCTAAACATCTCACTCTTCATTAGTTTTTGATCCATCAAGTTCAGAACTGATATCTGTTTGATGTGAGGCCTCACCTCGACTCAGTTTGACATTCAGTGGATTTTATATTTTAGACTACTATGGATACTTTGTTTTGATGCATTTTGAGATTTAGAACTTTTATGACTTCAGGATATTGGATAACATTGCTATGAATTGATGTTTTACTTACATGTTTTATGAGATAGAACACTACATGATTATTAGATAGAATGATATTGCAATGATAGATGTCGTTAATGAATTTGCAGGACCTTACTTTGAATATAGAACTATGATGTATGTTTAGTTTATGTGAATTGGGATGAAAATTGCTTATGTGAATTTGCTTGACAAAAGATGTATTCAATCTGTGCAGATGAAAATTGTATGCAAGTAATGATGTGCATTGTTATATTATTGAATTATATTTTATATGAATATTTGGGAGTACTTATGTGTACATTGAGATGCGCAGGAAATTTACCATGTGACCATGGAAAATTACGGAGAATCAAACCTAGACTTATGTATGTTTGTAAAGCCAGGGTTTGTCTATTTGGAGAGACAACACCCCGTTTGTGTTGTATTTTATTCGTATCAGTATATGCTGCATGTGTGTTTTGTGTTATTTAAAATTATTGTGTAAAAACCTCAAGAGACAATTTCATGTTTATTTTTGTAAAAGTATTTTATTAGTGTCACTTGACACGTGAGGATTTAAATTTTAATATTTTATCTTGTCTCTTGATGGGAAAGTGTTAATTATTATTATTTTTAAATAAAATAATGTGTTGTCAAAAAGATATTTTGAGAATATAATATTTGGTGTGGTCAACTTATGTTTGACCCGAAAATAAACTCCAGAGGGGTTTAAAATGGGTTAAATGAACACCTAGGGGTAGTTTATTAGGGTTTCCTGAAGCCCATAAGGTATACCTAGGGGTTAGGGGTAATTTTAGGCAAGTTTCTACTTTATTATGATCTTTTTAACGCTTTAAAAATTGGTTTTTTTGAGTTGAGCGAAAATTGAATATTGAAGTGAAATCAAATCCAGATTTTCCCTCTTGGAAGGAAAGTCTTTTTGCATTTTTGCTTTCTTTCTTCTTTTTTTGATTTTTTTTTTAGAATCCTGTGAGAACTCAGTGAGTGAGCTTCTTAAGGAAGATTTTTGGGAATAGCTGGTTAATCACCCACTCTCCATTTTTTTGGAGACAGAAGAAAACTTGGAAGAAAAATAATGTTATGGGTTAAAGAAATTGATTAAGGAAAATAAAGAATTGTGGATTGGGCAGCTCTTCTTCAGATATCATTATAACCTTTGGGCAGATTAAGGTTGGTTTCATTTTTTTTACTTTCAATGACTTGATTTTGTTTATTTCTGGAAGTTGTTGAATAAGAAAATCTGTATTCTTGAAATCGAATTTTTGAAAATCTTTTGGTTTTGTTTTATGAATGAATGTGTTTTGGGAGTTTTCTCAAGATCCCTCTTTCTCTTGGGAGAGAAGAGGATCTTGAGGGTGGTAGCAGTGACAGCCCTCGAGTGAGAGACTCTCTTTAGAGAGCGATCACAAGGGATCTTTGTGTGACCCTTGCTGCATGGCCTGTTTGTGCAATGGGGGTCATAAGGAGGGTTATAAGGCTAGAATGCCTTTGGGGGGCATAAGGAATTATGGGGTTGAGATTTTGATATGTTATTTGTGCCATGAGGTGGCTTCTTGTTATTACATACTTGCAGATTCTCCTCAGGGTATTTGGTCCACTACCACCCTTTGAAAATGTTCACCACCAGAGTGTGGTACTGTGAAAGCCAGGTTGGGAATGTGTCTGGAGTATTTGTATGTTTTGTGTTCTTTGTGTTTGCCTGTTTGTTACCCGTCTTGGAATTGGTTCTCCGAGCTCGGGGGTGGCTACCAGTTAGCCTAGGCTGGGAGGTGAGCACTCCGTGGTCAGTTTTGTATTTTCTATTATGCAGGAAATCCAGAGCAAAGAGAATTAGAAATTCATGAAAGTTAACCAGAAGATGAATTCGAAGATATTTGATTTCAGTTGCAGATGTTGTTTTAAAGTTGTTGTGAATAAATGTCTCAATTCAAAAGAAAGGAGAAGCAAGTTGTAATTTTGTAATAATAGATTTGAAGTCTTATTGTTGTGACTGTTCAGAGAAAACATTGCTGTAAATTTGGTAGTATATAATAGAGATGTTTTAAAGAAAGAGAAAAGGCTTGATTTTACTCCTTGAATAATTGAAAAAGAAAAGCAAATTAGTAATGCATGCAAAGCTTCTTGTTTTATGAAAGAAATAAAAAGTCTGATTTCATTTAGATTTTTACCTATATTTTAATTAAGTCAAAATAGAAGTTTATTTAAGCTGAAAGCTTTATAAGTATTTTAGATGGAAAGAGAAGTTGTTTTATGTGAATAATCTATTTAGAAAAAAAAAATAAAGCATGTTAATGGATTTCTTATTACAAAAAAAAAAGAAATGTATAATGTATCCTTGTGAAATACTTTAAATTGTATTTGTTTTTGTTAAACATTGATTTAGAAGCTTGTCTTATAGATGCATTTAAATTAATATATATATATATATATATATATATATATATATATATATATATATATATATATTAAATTCTTGATTTAACTTAAGGTAATCTTTTCCTTTATTATATTAGCTTAGAATTTTGCATGTAATAATTCTCTTTTAAAATATATATAGATTTTATTTAGAATTTAAATTTATCTTTTATCTATGCTTTTTAATTTATGAATATACCACATATATATATATATACTTATATATAAATATGTATATATATATATTTATATATATATATATATATATATATATACATATATTATTAAATGTTATTGTAATTTTTAAAAAAAAAATTAAAAAAAAAATAAGATGGGAACCCCGCGGGCTCCATTGTGTGTACGCACAGTGGACGACCGCGCGACGCCCACTGTGTGCACACACAGTGGAGCCGCTTGCGGCTCCCACTGTGTGGGCACACAGTGGACGGCCACGGCCGCCACTGTGTGGCCACACAGTGGTGCCGCCAGCGGCGCCCACTGTGTGGGCACACAGTGGTGCCGCGGCGCCCACTGTGCGCTCACACAGTGGCGCGCGCGCGGCCCAGCATGCCATTAAACCCCCGCGACCTGCTAAAAAATAGATGGATTCATGGCCGCCAAGGGCTTCGGCCCAGCTAAGATGTTTAACAGTTAAAAGAGAAATATAATAATTTATAGGGTTTAAAACCCTAACCGAGTGGAGGTTAGGGCAGTTAATTAAAATAATTATTAAAATAATTACCAGTTTAGTAAATATACTAATATATATGTTTTCATAAATACATATGGAAATTATATATATGTATGTAAATGTATGAATTTGAGCATTTTTGTATAAGTAATTAAATTTTAAATATATAAATATATGCATAATCAATTATGTATATATGTATATATTTAATTAATTCCGATTTTAACTTTGGTTAAATTATAAAGAGAAATATAAAAGAATTAAAAAGACTATAAAGTCATATTGGAGGATAAATTAAAATATCTCTCCTAATACTTTTAGTATGAATAATTTAATAAAACTATTAATTAAATATCTTTTGGAGATAGAATTTAAACCAGTAGGTTTTTCCGCAATTAAATTATAACAGATTGTCGATGCTTCGTTCGTTCCAGAATGAGCTCGAATTTATTAATGAAATTTTCGTTAACGCTTGTCGCAAGAGTGTGCTTGTTAATTAAATCAGTATCTTTTTTTAAAAAAAATTTGTTCCGTTTTTGCCCTAAATTTTGGGCATGACATTTTGGTATCAGAGCAAGGTTTCCACACTAGGAGCCTTACTCACTTACGTTTCGCCTTAGAATATTTTAAAGTATTTTGTTAATGGAATTCTGAATTTAAATAAATTTAATTCTAAAAGAAATAAATTAATTGTTTTGTATTATTTTCCTCTTAGGATGCCTCCGTTGACACGACAAGCTCGCAAGCGCGGACGGGGTCCTAGACGTGAGCGCCTAGCTCGCGATGAGGAAGAGAGAGAGGCATCGGTTCCAGAGGAGAACCCAGGAGCACCTCCCGAACAGCCAAATGAACCTAACCGTGACCTTCTAGCAGCCATTCAGAATCTTATTGGCATTGTTCAGGAAAGGATTCCTGCAGAGAACCCTCCGGTTAGGAGTCATGACTCTGGGAGTCATAGATCTGTTGATAGAGAACGGAGCAGGAGCCCAGCTCCGATTCCTGTAGAGAGCCAGGGTGGTAATGAGCCAGAGTCAGTGCATATGCCAGGACCACCTCCTGCAGTGGAACCAGTTTATTTTGAGAGAGGTCGTCGAGATCCAGGGGATCTCATCAGAGAGGTCATGCGCCTCCAACCACCATCCTTCGGAGGTTCTACAGATGGAGTAGAGGCCGAGGCATGGCTTCTGAGTCTTGAGAGGTGCTTTGCGTTGCGTTCTTATGAGAGCAACTTGAAAGCACGTGTTGCAGTTCATCTTCTGAGAGGGACAGCCTCCACCTGGTGGAGACAGGAAGAGTACAAATGCGGATTAGTACCTGATACACTCACTTGGGAGATATTCACCGAGAGGTTCCGTGAGAGGTACCTATCAGAGCACTTCAGGCAGCGTCGTATAGACGAATTTCATGATCTCCAACAAAAAAGCTTGTCAGTAACCCAGTATGAGAGTAAATTCTTTGAGTTGTTGCCATATGTAGATTATCTAAAGGATGAGAAACTTCTTGTAAACCGCTTCATCAGGGGATTGAATGCCGGTATAGCCGGGCCTGTTAAGATGTCCGCTCCAGAGAGCCTTCGGGTTGCTGTAGAGAAGGCACTGATTGCCGAGGAAATTCAGGTTAGACCACAGGACAATAGGGATCGGTATCAGAACCGAAATCCCGCACCTCAGACTTATGGATTTCAGAAACCACATTGGAAGGGGAACAATCGAAATTCTCAGGGGTTCTCCAAACCCCCTCCTCCACAACAGACACCACAGAACCAGAAACAGAAGCCTCCACAGTATCAGCAGGGCTCCAAGCCCAAGCAGTGGCAGACTCAGGGACAGAAACGTGATCAGAGAGCACAGGGGCAGTACACACAGCCGGCGGGGACTCAGCAGTCCTCCAGGGGTGGGTACAGCGGATCCAGTAGGACAGGAGGTCAGGGTTTTTCTAGGCCTCAGGGTGCCCAGTTCCAGGCACGGGGTGCTTGCTTTACTTGTGGAGCCATGGGGCACTTGGCGAGGGATTGCCCTCAGGGACAGGTAGCAGGGAGTCAGCGGATGGCCGCTTCAGAGCCGACAGTTGGTGATATGGGCAGGTCCCATAGAGTATTCGCAGTGGTTGACAACCGCCAGGCCGATCATCAGGCCACGGTTATCGAATCTTCAGGTATAATCAGAGGTAACAATGTATCTATTTTGTTTGATTCAGGAGCTACTGACTCCTTTATATCTCCATTGGTTTTGGAGCGTTGCGGGCTAGTGGCAACTAGACAGGGTGTCAGTTGGGAAGTGGAATTAGCTTCAGGGGCTAGAGTGTCAGTGGAATCAGAAGTTAGGGCATGTCAGTTGCAGATTGGCAAAACCACCACTGTAGTAGACCTTAGAGTGACTCCACTTGGATCTTATGGAATCGTACTTGGCATGGATTGGCTTTATGCCCACAGAGCCAAGATGGATTGCCGCCTGAAAAAGATCGAGTGTGAGGATGATCATGGTTCGCCCATAGTTATCACCGGGATTCAGAGGCCCGTGTCTCTTCGTATGATCTCTGCAATGCAGCTCAAGCGGAGCATGCGGAAGGGATGTCAGCTTTTTGCTATCACTATCAGTGACAGAGGAGAAGAGGAGGAAAAAGAAACATCGCTCAATGACCATCCTATCCTTCAGGGATATTCAGATGTATTTCCTTCAGAGTTACCGGGAATGCCTCCCCGCAGAGAAATTGATTTTCATATAGACCTAGTACCAGGAGCCGAGCCAGTTTCCAGAGCACCTTATAGAATGACCACAAATGAGCTTAATGAACTTAAAATTCAGCTTGAGGAACTTCTTGAGAAGGGTCATATCCGTCCTAGCGTATCCCCGTGGGGTGCACCAGTTATCTTCGTTAAGAAGAAGGATGGATCTCTCCGATTGTGTATGGATTATCGGCAGCTAAATAAAGTAACCATCAAGAACCGATATCCTTTGCCTAGAATTGATGATTTATTTGACCAGCTTCAGGGTGCCAAAGTCTTTTCCAAAATAGATCTGAAGTCAGGATACCATCAGTTGAGAATAGTGGAAAGTGATATCCACAAGACCGCTTTTCGCACTAGATATGGTCACTATGAGTTTACCGTAGTCCCCTTTGGACTTACGAATGCCCCAGCAGTTTTTATGAGTCTCATGAATGGGGTGTTCCGTACCTTTCTGGACCGTTTTGTTATTGTGTTCCTCGATGATATATTGATATATTCTCGGAATGAGAAGGAGCATGAGGAGCACCTGAAACAGGTATTGCAGTGTTTGCAAGATAACCAATTGTTTGGCAGCCTATCGAAGTGTGCTTTCTTTCGATCTAAGGTCAAGTACCTTGGACACGTTATTTCCGGTGATGGGATCTCAGTTGACCCATCAAAGATTAGGGCTATTATGGATTGGCCAGCGCCTACCAGTGTGACAGAGGTCAGGAGTTTTATGGGTTTAGCAGGATATTACCGACGTTTTGTCGAAGGTTTCTCCAGAGTCGCACACCCTATTACCTCTCTTCAGCGTAAAGGGAAGAAATTTGAATGGACAGAGAAGTGCGAGAAGGCCTTTCAGGAACTCAAGAAGGCACTTACTAGCGCTCCTATCCTTGTTGTACCAGATCCTTCAGCTGATTTCATGGTTTGTACCGATGCTTCCTTAGAGGGTTTAGGGGCAGTTCTTATGCAAGGTGGTAGGGCCATAGCTTTCGAGTCTAGGAAACTTAAGACTCATGAACTTAATTATCCCACTCACGACCTTGAGCTCGCAGCAGTAGTGCATGCACTTGTGAGGTGGAGACACTTTCTTCTAGGACATCACTTTGAGTTGCATTCAGATCATCAGAGTCTTCAGTACATCTTCACTCAGCCAAACCTTAATGCACGTCAGAGGAGATGGATGGAGTTTTTGTGCGAATATGATTTTGACGTTCACTACATCAAGGGAAAGGAAAATGTAGTTGCAGATGCCTTGAGTAGGAGACGTCATGAGGTTTGCACCATATCCATGGGCACAGACTTGAGGGACCGTATACTTCGGCACTTGTCAGAGGATGGTTGGTACGCAGAGGTTTGTCAGGTGTTACGTTCTCAGGTCACACTAGAAGGGAAATATGTGGATTTTTCTTTGGAGTCCGATGGACTGTTACGCCACAGAGGGCGCATTTATGTACCTTCCTCCAGAGGGTTGAGAGAGTTCATTGTCTCGGAAGCTCATAGAGCTCCTTATGCTGCACATCCCGGGGTTAAGAAGTTGCATGCAGACTTGAGGCAGTTGTATCTTTGGCCGGGAATGCGGCAGCTCATTGCTGAGATAGTAGCTCGGTGTCTCGAGTGTCAGAGGGTAAAGGCGGAGCACCGCCATCCAGGTGGGTTGCTTCAGTCTCATGCTATACCAGAGTGGAAGTGGGATACTATATCCATGGATTTCATCATTGGTCTCCCTATGTCTTCTCGTCGCCATGATGCTATCTTGGTGACAGTTGACAAGTTGACCAAAGTAGCTCACTTTTCACCAGTCCGTACTACATTCACAGCTCCTGCAGTAGCACAGGTGTTCTTGCGAGACATTGTTAGACTTCATGGCGTACCCCGCAAGATTATTTCTGACAGGGATTCTCTTTTCACTTCTACCTTTTGGAAGTCATTACAGGCAGCTATGGGCACAAAGCTCAATTTCAGTACAGCTTATCACCCGGAGACAGATGGTCAGACTGAGAGAGTCAATCAGGTGTTAGAGGATATGCTTCGTATGTACGTCATGGATCATCAGACCTGGTGGGAGGAGTATCTTCCCTTAGTGGAGTTTGCCTATAACAATGGGCATCACACTTCTTTGGGAATGCCACCCTACCAGGCATTATACGGCAGGCCTTGCAGGACGCCTTTGAGTTGGGATCGCATAGAGGATAGAGTTGCTATTGGTCCTGAGTTAGTTCGAGATATGGAACAGCAGGTGGATTTGATTAGGCAGCGTCTCAGAGAGGCTCAGGATAGACAGAAGAAGTATGCCGATGCAAAAAGGATTGACCGTAGTTACTTGGTTGGAGACAGAGTTTTCTTGAGAGTGCGACCGCATAAGAGTCCGATCCGTTACGGAAAGGGTTCTAAGCTCGCACCTCGCTTTGTAGGACCTTTTGAGATTCTGGAGAGGATAGGCCCAGTAGCCTACCGTTTAGCTTTGCCACCTAGCCTGTCACGCATCCACGATGTGTTTCATGTTTCAGTTTTGAGGAAATATATCTATGATGAGTCTCACATTTTAGATTGGGATGCCTTGCAGGTGGAGTCGGACGGGCAGCTAGCTTTGGAGCCCATTCGCATTTTGGCACGCCGGACATTGGCCCTTCGAGGTCGAGAGCTGGACCAGGTTAGGGTCCAGTGGGATTGTTATGATGAGGTTACGGCTTCATGGGAGGACGCAGTACGTATGAGATCAGAGTACCCTCACCTCTTTGATGAACTCCAGGAGGAAGTTCATGCCTAGAGGGGGAGGATGTGAGGCCTCACCTCGACTCAGTTTGACATTCAGTGGATTTTATATTTTAGACTACTATGGATACTTTGTTTTGATGCATTTTGAGATTTAGAACTTTTATGACTTCAGGATATTGGATAACATTGCTATGAATTGATGTTTTACTTACATGTTTTATGAGATAGAACACTACATGATTATTAGATAGAATGATATTGCAATGATAGATGTCGTTAATGAATTTGCAGGACCTTACTTTGAATATAGAACTATGATGTATGTTTAGTTTATGTGAATTGGGATGAAAATTGCTTATGTGAATTTGCTTGACAAAAGATGTATTCAATCTGTGCAGATGAAAATTGTATGCAAGTAATGATGTGCATTGTTATATTATTGAATTATATTTTATATGAATATTTGGGAGTACTTATGTGTACATTGAGATGCGCAGGAAATTTACCATGTGACCATGGAAAATTACGGAGAATCAAACCTAGACTTATGTATGTTTGTAAAGCCAGGGTTTGTCTATTTGGAGAGACAACACCCCGTTTGTGTTGTATTTTATTCGTATCAGTATATGCTGCATGTGTGTTTTGTGTTATTTAAAATTATTGTGTAAAAACCTCAAGAGACAATTTCATGTTTATTTTTGTAAAAGTATTTTATTAGTGTCACTTGACACATGTGAGGATTTAAATTTTAATATTTTATCTTGTCTCTTGATGGGAAAGTGTTAATTATTATTATTTTTAAATAAAATAATGTGTTGTCAAAAAGATATTTTGAGAATATAATATTTGGTGTGGTCAACTTATGTTTGACCCGAAAATAAACTCCAGAGGGGTTTAAAATGGGTTAAATGAACACCTAGGGGTAGTTTATTAGGGTTTCCTGAAGCCCATAAGGTATACCTAGGGGTTAGGGGTAATTTTAGGCAAGTTTCTACTTTATTATGATCTTTTTAACGCTTTAAAAATTGGTTTTTTTGAGTTGAGCGAAAATTGAATATTGAAGTGAAATCAAATCCAGATTTTCCCTCTTGGAAGGAAAGTCTTTTTGCATTTTTGCTTTCTTTCTTCTTTTTTTGATTTTTTTTTTAGAATCCTGTGAGAACTCAGTGAGTGAGCTTCTTAAGGAAGATTTTTGGGAATAGCTGGTTAATCACCCACTCTCCATTTTTTTGGAGACAGAAGAAAACTTGGAAGAAAAATAATGTTATGGGTTAAAGAAATTGATTAAGGAAAATAAAGAATTGTGGATTGGGCAGCTCTTCTTCAGATATCATTATAACCTTTGGGCAGATTAAGGTTGATTTCATTTTTTTTACTTTCAATGACTTGATTTTGTTTATTTCTGGAAGTTGTTGAATAAGAAAATCTGTATTCTTGAAATCGAATTTTTGAAAATCTTTTGGTTTTGTTTTATGAATGAATGTGTTTTGGGAGTTTTCTCAAGATCCCTCTTTCTCTTGGGAGAGAAGAGGATCTTGAGGGTGGTAGCAGTGACAGCCCTCGAGTGAGAGACTCTCTTTAGAGAGCGATCACAAGGGATCTTTGTGTGACCCTTGCTGCATGGCCTGTTTGTGCAATGGGGGTCATAAGGAGGGTTATAAGGCTAGAATGCCTTTGGGGGGCATAAGGAATTATGGGGTTGAGATTTTGATATGTTATTTGTGCCATGAGGTGGCTTCTTGTTATTACATACTTGCAGATTCTCCTCAGGGTATTTGGTCCACTACCACCCTTTGAAAATGTTCACCACCAGAGTGTGGTACTGTGAAAGCCAGGTTGGGAATGTGTCTGGAGTATTTGTATGTTTTGTGTTCTTTGTGTTTGCCTGTTTGTTACCCGTCTTGGAATTGGTTCTCCGAGCTCGGGGGTGGCTACCAGTTAGCCTAGGCTGGGAGGTGAGCACTCCGTGGTCAGTTTTGTATTTTCTATTATGCAGGAAATCCAGAGCAAAGAGAATTAGAAATTCATGAAAGTTAACCAGAAGATGAATTCGAAGATATTTGATTTCAGTTGCAGATGTTGTTTTAAAGTTGTTGTGAATAAATGTCTCAATTCAAAAGAAAGGAGAAGCAAGTTGTAATTTTGTAATAATAGATTTGAAGTCTTATTGTTGTGACTGTTCAGAGAAAACATTGCTGTAAATTTGGTAGTATATAATAGAGATGTTTTAAAGAAAGAGAAAAGGCTTGATTTTACTCCTTGAATAATTGAAAAAGAAAAGCAAATTAGTAATGCATGCAAAGCTTCTTGTTTTATGAAAGAAATAAAAAGTCTGATTTCATTTAGATTTTTACCTATATTTTAATTAAGTCAAAATAGAAGTTTATTTAAGCTGAAAGCTTTATAAGTATTTTAGATGGAAAGAGAAGTTGTTTTATGTGAATAATCTATTTAGAAAAAAAAAATAAAGCATGTTAATGGATTTCTTATTACAAAAAAAAAAGAAATGTATAATGTATCCTTGTGAAATACTTTAAATTGTATTTGTTTTTGTTAAACATTGATTTAGAAGCTTGTCTTATAGATGCATTTAAATTAATAAATATATATATATATAAATAATAATTAAATTCTTGATTTAACTTAAGGTAATCTTTTCCTTTATTATATTAGCTTAGAATTTTGCATGTAATAATTCTCTTTTAAAATATATATAGATTTTATTTAGAATTTAAATTTATCTTTTATCTATGCTTTTTAATTTATGAATATACCACATATATATATATACTTATATATAAATATGTATATATATATATATATATATATAAATATATATATATATACATATATTATTAAATGTTATTGTAATTTAAAAAAAAAAAATTAAAAAAAAAATAAGATGGAAACCCCGCAGGCTCCACTGTGTGTACGCACAGTGGACGACCGCGCGGCGCCCACTGTGTGCACACACAGTGGAGCCGCTTGCGGCTCCCACTGTGTGGGCACACAGTGGACGGCCACGGCCGCCACTGTGTGGCCACACAGTGGTGCCGCCAGCGGCGCCCACTATGTGGGCACACAGTGGTGCCGCGGCGCCCACTGTGCGCTCACACAGTGGCGCGCGCGCGGCCCAGCATGCCATTAAACCCCCGCGACCTGCTAAGAAATAGATGGATTCATGGCCGCCAAGGGCTTCGGCCCAGCTAAGATGTTTAACAGTTAAAAGAGAAATATAATAATTTATAGGGTTTAAAACCCTAACCGAGTGGAGGTTAGGGCAGTTAATTAAAATAATTACCAGTTTAGTAAATATACTAATATATATGTTTCCATAAATACATATGGAAATTATATATATGTATGTAAATGTATGAATTTGAGCATTTTTGTATAAGTAATTAAATTTTAAATATATAAATATATGCATAATCAATTATGTATATATGTATATATTTAATTAATTCCGATTTTAACTTTGGTTAAATTATAAAGAGAAATATAAAAGAATTAAAAAGACTATAAAGTCATATTGGAGGATAAATTAAAATATCTCTCCTAATACTTTTAGTATGAATAATTTAATAAAACTATTAATTAAATATCTTTTGGAGATAGAATTTAAACCAGTAGGTTTTTCCGCAATTAAATTATAACAGATTGTCGATGCTTCGTTCGTTCCAGAATGAGCTCGAATTTATTAATGAAATTTTCGTTAACGCTTGTCGCAAGAGTGTGCTTGTTAATTAAATCAGTATCTTTTTTAAAAAAAAATTTGTTCCGTTTTTGCCCTAAATTTTGGGCATGACATTTGACATCAACTATTCTTTGAACCAACACATTACTCACACATTAATTCAAAGAGGGGCAAATGTAATACCCTAAAAATGGTCACCTAAACCATGGGCCCCTAATCTTGACAACATCACCAAGGTCCTAACCAAAGGCAATTAAATCAACCTTGAGCACCTACCTAATTAATTCTTCAATCATCAATGTCACATGGCAAATTAATCACTCTATATTAATTAAATATTTAATTAATTAATTAAATCATTCCAAGTAAATCATTTTGATCAGTTATCCTATTTATTTAAATAAATATCCTAGCATATTTAA
This sequence comes from Cryptomeria japonica, assembly GCF_030272615.1. Classification (NCBI taxonomy): domain Eukaryota; kingdom Viridiplantae; phylum Streptophyta; class Pinopsida; order Cupressales; family Cupressaceae; genus Cryptomeria; species Cryptomeria japonica. The sequence goes on from NC_081414.1 coordinate 416,606,252, forward strand.
TTAATTAATAAATTTGCCATTAATCATCACAAAAAAAGGAATTAATTTGCAAAAAAAAGAGTTAAATTGAAAATAAAATAAAAAAATTAAATTGAGAGAAGAAATCAAACTTAAGATATTTCTTTTTCTAAATTGAGATAACCTGAAAAATCAGAAAAGCAATTAAATTGAATTTAATCATTTTCTCTAAAAATAAAACTCAAATCTTTTGAGAAAATAAGTTCAGTTGCATTGAAAAGGCTTTTTCTAAATAAAAATCTTGAGCAAATTAAAGAAATATGCATGGAATCACCAATTTTTATCTTGAGTGCATGGAATCAACTAAATTTTATCTCCAATGCAAACTCGAACTTATAATCTGAATGCATTTAAATCAATCTATAATGGGAATCTATCTCAAGGTTAACTTAATATAATCTCTCAATTATTTCAATTATCCTAAATTGTGCATTTTCTTGAGGAATCTCAATCGCTCATTGCTAATCGATCTTGACCGTTGGTCTCTCTTTTGAGTCTCTATAAATTTAGCCTTCATCTCTCATTCAAAACACCCTGGAGATTTATTGTTATTATGCAGTTTTTGCTCTGGAGTCATTGAAAATATTGTGCTTTTGAGATTATTGCATCTTAGTTTAGTTTTTTACATATTTAGTTTAATTATGATTTCTTGAATTCATTTAACTTAATATTCATTCATTTAGCTTAATCTTTAATTCATCTAGCTTAATCTTGCATATCTTGCATAATCTTGCATCCATTTAGCTTATTCTTGTGTTCATATAGATTAAATCCTTCGTCTTGGTGTAGTCTAGTCACTGATATTGCTTAGACAAAAATGAGAGCAAGTCTATACTCGCATCTTTTAGAAGGCAATAGGTTAATTTGTTATGGTTTTTATATTCATGATTATAATTGTCTAACCATGCATAAAATGACTTAATTGAAGTGTTGTGTCTTACAGCTTGCAGATACTTATTCAAATTCTCACACACATAGTCTTCAGTAACAGACTGAAAAATATGTCAATTACAGTTTGTATGGTTTGAGCTTCTCTCCTATGAGTTCTCATTATCTTCTTCTTGGCCTTGGATTGCATAGCAGATGAAATCTCCATCAGTTCTATTGGACTCAACATATCCATATTTACTGGTCCTTGGATGGACATTGTATCTTCTTCATCATCATCAATGATTTTCTTTGAATTAAGTGATCGGGGGATCACTTTCTGCTCTTGTTCTTCTTCTTTCTGCTTCTCTTCTGCCTTCACCGGTGACTTTGTTGTTTGCTCATCATCTTTTTGTACACTCTCCTATGTGTCTTTCTGCATTTCTTCATCTTTTTTTGATGGCTTTGTGTTTTTCACATCATCTATTTGTGCATTCTCTTGTGTCTCTATCTTCTCTTCATCTTTACTAGTCAGAATAACTTTTGGTATCACTGGTTCTTCTACTGTGACAGTAGGAACAGATGTAGTATCATCTTTCGATTCTATCTCTATCTGATCAATCACAAACACATCCGATAGTTCACCTTCAATTATCGGTGCTTCAGAGAGTTGTTCTTCCTCAAAAGAATCCATCATCTCCGGTTCCTCTTCTTTTTCAAGTCTTAAAAATTTCTTCAAAATTTCCTCAGTCTTAGCTTGCACCGACTGGGACTCACCAACAAGAAATCTTGTTAACCTCTTTTTGGTTTGGAATAATGGTTTTTAATTTGAAAGAATTTCCTACACTTCCTCCTTGGGGGTCTCTGGTTGTAAATGCATAAGAACATACTCTATTATTTCTTTGTCCTGCTTAATTGCAATCTTCCATCTATCTTCCAATTTTCTATACAAAGAATCAAGTATATGTCCTTGTAATTCAATCAATTCTTTGCTATAATGATTCATAAACCAAACAACTGAATCCTCAATTTGTTTCTTCTCTTCCTCATCAAAATGGCTATAGTACTTTGTACAACAACCAATATACCATACTTCCTTATATTCATCAATAAACTCTCAAGAGAAGTAGGTTTAGTTACCTTAACTGATTTGATAGTGGGTGCACCAACTACTTTATATTTCTCGCTACTTGCCCTTAATTATTTCTTACCTCCTTCTGATTCGGTTTCCTCTACTTCTTCCTCTGCTACAGCCTTAAAGAATCTTTGTGCTTGTTCTTTTTTTTTTCCTGTAGCTTTAGATTCTTGAGGCTCATCTTGTTTTTCTTTTCTCTTGATTTGTATCTTTGGAGGAGGAGGGGGCTTCTCCTTCTTGACATTTTCACTTCTAGTTTTTCTACTGGTGGGTGCACTAGAGGTTCCTGCCTTCCTTGCTTCAAATCTAGTTTTTGCTTCATCAATCAGCTCCTTTGTGAAGCCTTGTGCAATAGAAAATTCCTCAACCTCTTTCCTAATCTTTTTGGTTATTACCGGTGTGGCCAATTCAACATGTACCTGTATTGATTTCTCTTTGAATGTGCCAAACATAGGTACATTAGGATCTACTGGTTTAGATAGAAGGTGATTGACATAAATAGTCAATATCTCTACTTCTACCTCATACCATAGGCATGGCCCATGAAGTCCTTGGGTTTGCATCCTCCATCTAATAAGTATTTATATCAACCATAAAACAAATGGAGTCTTCATACCTTTTTACAACATGCTCTGGTATCCTTTCTCTGACATGCATTCTCTTTTGGAAATCCTTGAAGTATCCCCAGATAGTCTTTGTAAATTCATTGCTAAGCATATTAATGTTGTTCTTAATTTGCAACATTGTCAGTGTATCCACAAACCATTGGATATCACCTATACCGAGAAAGAAATTTTGGAAATAGAAAAACAATCCAATAATAAACTGACCAAATTTGAACTTTTGTCGCTTGTCCTTCTTGATTGATTCAAGATTCAATACTGGTTGGGCTCTCAAAGCCTCTACTAGGTCATAATCAACATTCTCTTTTAACATCAATATCATTTACTATCATGGCACGACCATCCCACTTCGACTTTGTCAGTCAGACAACCTCATCCTTCAGGATTGATCTCAAAATAGGAACTTCATCAGTTGCCCATAATCTGGTGACAACATGGATAGCCTCTTTTGTGATATTGTGTGGTCTATCCAACCACATAAATTGATCATGAATCCTACTCAGAACATATCTCACATGGTCTTGTTCAAAATCATCTATAAATTTTAATGCATGGTGAAAACCCTTATCAGTTACCCTTCTAAATTCATCCTTAACCAATCCTTGTTTATCACATAGTATTAGGTATTGATCAAAGATGGAAAATGTGCCCAAATCTTCTAGTTTTCAATGAATGTATGATCGAATGTCCTCAACATGCAAAACTCTGTAGGGTACGCTGGATAGGGCTCTAGCTAGATCTGTCTCCGTGGACTAATGAGGATGTCTCTTGAATTCTGGTCAAGGCCTTTCGGTAATATAAATAATATTTGGTGTATCCATTGTGAAAATTCAAACACAGACTCATATTCATAGAGAAATACCTTTAAACTTCTTCGCAACTGGGGTTTCTGGTATGAATGCTCTTCCATCGATTCACTTTTCCACAAATCTTCACAATCTGCTATCAACTTTGCCAAAGTAGCAATCAAATTCTCTTCTATGCTTCTATCACTCTCCAAATGTGCTCTCAAAAATGCTAAGTGAAAAATGAGACTATAAAACACCTTTTTATTTGCCTTTTACCAACTGCATTTAATGCTAAACCAGTTGAACATACCCTAATCACCGTTCAACCCTAAAAATTGCTATCGGTTCATATAACACATCCAATCTACCAATTATATCTCAAAATAACTTTATAACATCATATTGCATCAAAACATGTAGATTTGACTTACCGCACACCATTTAGGGGGTCCAGAAATGGATCTGACAATATGCTCCCCCTAAGCTTCATACATAGCTTAGTTTACTGGTAAGAGATTCTCCACACCTAGTGAAGAATTGGAATATTCTGATGGTTTCTCCTCACTTTTATTTCTCCATATCTTATTCATCCTACTTCTGGTTTCTTCCACATCTACCTTCTTCTTTCCTTTTTGATCAATAGACTGATTAACAATTGGTTCAATCTAGCTCTACAAAACCTTACAATATGTCTCATTTTGTGACAATGGAAACATGCCATTCCAGATGCTCTCTAGGGTCCAACATTGCCTGTATTAGTTCTTCTCTGACAATTCATAGAAACGTGTCCATAGTTGTGATAGATTGAACATGTCACATTCCATCTATTCTCCATTTCATATGGACTAGACTGGTTCACATAAGGTCTCTGCCAAGTAGGGTTTCTCCGGTCATTGTAAGATCTCTGCAATTCACCATTAGACCTTTGATTCATGTAAGATCTATGATTGTTCACTCTTGACCTACACTCAAAAGCTCTATGCCCATACTTGTTGCGATTGAAGCAATATCCATCAAAAGTACTAGGCTTATATTCTTCATATGCATTAGGTCTATATCCATCAAAAGTAATAGATCTACTTCTACAAACATTTGCAGTATGACCTACCTTATGACAATTAAAACATACTGGTTTGTAGGTTCTCTTACTAGTGATCTTCTTGGTCTTTGGTACAGATTTGGTTTCATACATGGTGTTCTTGGTACCGGATGGCTCTCCTTGTTCAAAGGTTGTCTATCCCAAGCCATGTGTATCTTTGTTCAACCTTTGTGTCTGAATTTGCTCATCAAACATAGCAATGCTCTTGTTGAATTTAGCTAATAACTCATTTGCATCAGCTAACTCCTTGGTAAGCTCCTCATTCTTCTTTGTGAAACTTTGTCTAAGAGACATAGCCATGTCTAGATCAGCTTGTATTTCCTCTTTTTTTCCACTTTTTCCTCATGAAGATGTGCATGTAGGGTACTAATCTCCCGGTTCAGCTTAACAATCTCATACTCCTTATCTCTTATTATGTCTTTGGCTTCCAACTCTTAGCCCATCCTAATGGAAAGGGCTTCTAACTCTCTCCTCAGATTTGATGTTTCATCATTCAGCTTTTCCACCTCATTAGATAAGGCATCAATATTTGCTTCCTCAGATGAACTATTTTCACTAAGTTCCAACAACTACTCAGCCAACTCTTTTCTCTTAGCCAATGAATCTTTGTACTTGACCTTTATTTCACCAAGAGCTTCCTCAAATTCTACAAGCCTATGTGAAATCTCTCTATAACTCATTAAACCTTCCCCTATATTAGTCTTAGAGATCCTTCCCAAGTTGTTAATCCTTAAGGGAATTAGGCTCAGATACCAATTGATAAACTTATAAGGCACTGAGAGGGGGGGGGGGGTTAATAAGTGCAAGCAAAAACTTAATAAATCTAATAACAACTTTGGCCAACTTAAAAATCAACATGCATGCAAGAAATATAACCACATAAGAAAACATCCAACAAAGCATGCAAACCATAACATAATGATTTTTCACATGGAAACCCAACTGGGAAAAACCATAGTGGGAATTAGTACCCACAAAGATCAACTATCTACAGTATAGAGATCTGACCGATTAAGGTCATACAACCACCCTGTTAGGGGTACACCTAGTTAAGAGTGTTTTAGCCCAGTTAAGAGTTATGCAATAAGGCCTGTTAGGACCTAGCCCTATTAGGAGATACCCACATTATTGGGATTTACAAACACAAGCTAATGTGTCACCTTGTTAGCGTATTTCACCTTTGAACCTGCTAGGATCCTACTGCACCCTATTAGGAGTGACCTTGTTAGAGGATTTTCTTGTTGCAACCATTAGGAAGACAACAAGTTCAACTGATATGAAGTTATCACCTATGTGCTTGATTAGATCTACTTCGGCTCAACTTCTATCATTGACTAAACAAAAAACCCTAGCTTCTCCTTCAGCTACACGATCAAATTCTCACTCTCAATACATGAAATCATACAACTTACATCACCTTATAAAGAACTTTGTTAAGCCGGCTAAGAACCTTGGAACGATTCCCTAGGTTCAATGAACCTAGTCACCTTTTATATTTTCCTTCTCATTACACTTTACTTATGTTAGCCAAAAAATTCATAACTTAAAAACATAACAATAAGTGTACCTGTTACCGATCAAACAAACTCTACTTTACTGGTTCTTTGTTCTTCCTGACTGTGACTGGAAAATCCACCACAACTCCCTCAATACGTTGAATCTGCTAATGTGGTTTGGAACATAGGTGCATGTTCCTGTCTCCAACACTCCTGTAAAAAATGAAATGTCTAAATCTTCACCAATTGTCCCTACCGGTCTCTTGATCATCACTCTATTCCTATTTACTAGTTGACAACAACTGAGCAGTTTTTTTTGTCTAACTTATTCCACTACTGGTTAGGCTATACCGGATGGCCTAGATGACTTAGATGGCCAAAAAAACATGGTTGCCATCAATGAAAACACAAATAAAGTCATAAAACAACCTATTACAACTATATCATCATCATCAAGACAACAGTCCATTGGGCACAAAGTCATTCTAACCTGACAAAACCTTTGAAAAATATTATTTTGCACTACTGTAACTCACTATGACATTGATGCAACCTCTTATAACCCATTGAGTACATGTATATGGTTTATGATACCAAACTAACACACTTCACTATCATGAATGATATATATCTACTTGATTAATTATGAGAGGGAAACAACAAGAACACCTTCTTATTCACCTACTGAACTCAGAAACAACTAACTAGTTGTGCACAAAGCACTTAGGGAAATGAAAATTGCATCTAATCTATTGTGCAAAAACACTTATTTAACATAAAAACTTAACTTAACCTAAACTAATCAAATGATAAAACTATTTAAGCAAACCCATGGATAGGTACCTTGAAATAATTGCCTTTTTTTCCCAATTCACAATGCTTTACATGTCTTTGGGAAGCTACAAAGAGATGAAGCATGAATATAATCACAAAAAAGAGTTGCAATACTTCTTGGAGACCATACACAAACTCACTTACCCACTCATATTGGTTTCCCATACTATTGTTTTGGAGTGTATTAGTGATTTGGCCCTGCTCTTCTATTGTTGCAACCTCATGCTTGAGTGCAAGCATGTCTTGTGATGGAATGTTGACTTCCAACCAAGCTAGGTACCTGATTGGACAACCTCATGTACAGACAAAGTTTGATACTCCAATACTGGTCTCATGCTTAAAAACTATTATCTTATCTTCATGTTGATTAATATGAATTGATTCAAGAGGATGAATTTGAGACAAGACTTATTTTTCTTCCTTGTGATGATGTTAACATTTTTCCAGTCTAGAAAATGATGGCTTTTCATCAAGCTTCAAGCAAAAATCTTCTATTATGTTTGAGATAATTTCTTCTTCTACTAGATCATTTAAAAAGATATCAAGGTTCATACCTTGGAAAATAGGCTCCTATTTCTCAACTTGTTCAATTTTCATGATTTTCTAAACTATGAGATGTTGATTTGACATCTAAACTTGAACAAAATCCTTCCAGCTCATCCCAAAACACATTTTCTTTAATATCTTCTTGCTGCTCCAAACTTGTTGTTTACATTACCATAGTTATCTTTTCCTCATCTTGTTCATAATACCCTTGTTTACAAGGTGTTGGTTCAGTCACCAAGTTTGAGCAAAAAGAGGCTACCTCATGAGCCAAAGATTCCCCTTCATATCGACTCTCACAAACCATCAACTGACCACAATACTGGACCTCCTCCATCCATCCCAAATCTTGTGTTATCCCAGCCATATCATCTTCATTCTCTTCAACAAATAAAGGCACCCCATCAAACCAAATTGTGGAAACCTCATTTTCATCTCTTCCTTGCTTGTCATCTTGTTGCTTCAACTGGTTACAATCATCACTCAATTGCAACAAAACTGAGTTTTATTCAAATGAAGACTCTTCGTGTTTTAAGCTTAATGTATTGAACTAGAGAACCCCTTCTTCAAAGAATGGGTTTGGAAAGGAAATTGTTGAATAGTCTTCTACATTTTGGTCTTCAGAAAACATTGGCTTCAATTTCTCTTCTTCAAACCTTACTTGTGCCTCCACCTCTTGCCCATGAAGATGGGCATGAAGAGAAATTTCTTCTTGTTGCACATTTATTTCTTCTTGCCTTTTGATAACCTCCAATTTCTCATTGAAGCCCAACAATATCTTTTTGATGTCTTTCAGCTCCATATTATCTATCTTTTGAAGTTGTTTGGGAAAGTGGCATTGAAATTTTGAGGTTGATTGAGAGTATATGAAGGCTTCCATAATTATTGAGCATGGTTGGGTGGGTGGAAAATATATGGAGAATGTTGACACTTGTAGCATGACCATTTTGGATGAAAGTGTTAATCTTAGAGGATCTGATTAATACTGAGAGGGGGGGTGAATCAATATTAACAACAATTTCAAACTTAAAACTTGAACTTTCAAAACTTCACTAAATCAATCATAAATCGGTAATAAACTCTTTACCATTATCGGAAATTATTGATAACCAACTATTAAACCGGTTTATTAGAACTGCTCATTAAGTTTTCATCAACATGAATAAACTGAAAGTAAAAATAATAGCACATAAAAACATTCACCATATGAAAACCATGTTTTTCACATGGAAACCCAAATAGGGAAAAACCATGGTGGGAATTGGTACCCACAAAAATTGTACACTCTTTTGAAATGTGCCTTGTTAGGAGCCTAGTCGGTTAGGAGCTTACAAAGATGCCCTGTTAGGAGAAGACCCTGTTAGGAGTCACCCGGTTAAGGGATTTAGATGATGAGCCCTGTTAGGAGATTTGACCTATTAGGATCAACCTTGCAAGAGGATTTAACACTCAGATGTTGAGCTACTCGGTTAAAGGATTTACAATGTAAGTCATGTTAGGACCTACCTAGTTAAGGGATTTTGTTGCTATAACTGTTAGGATAACAACAATGAATGATTTAGGTATAGCACTTAACTGCTTGCTTGATTAGATCCAATTCTTGCTCCAAATATGCTACACTCTAGTAGATCGCATACTTTGTTTTGACTTCAAACTCTTCTCAAAACCACTGACACAACAAACATTAACTGTACCGACATAAATAACCTTTACAACTTAGTCAGTTACAAAACCCTAAGACTTACAGCATAGATCATCCCAGATATTTACAACTCATTACATATCATCATTGATTATCATATGGATTATTACAATCAATTACAAATCAATTACAATCATTGAATGAGCACCGCATCTCGATTAGATACAAAGTCAAACCCTTAGAACACTCTTCTAAGAACTTCACTGTTTCCCAAGAAATTTCATTTTCAAATGTGCCAAAACATCATTCAAACACTTCACATGGTTTGTGCCACATCACCTCCAATATTTGAACTTGATGTAGATCACCACCAAATCAAAAATCATTACCAGTTAAGAGAATTCTTTACCAGTCCTTAAATCCTTTTTAAACCCTAGCAAAAATACAATAGAAATCATAAACATGATTTCTGATAACCAAAACATGATGTGGTTCTGGTTAGATATATATTACAATGATACAAACTCACATTCCAAGTAACAACACTTCAATCATCACCAATCACCAAAAATAATCAAAACATTTCCTTGTTTACCAGTTAAGGTCCTAATTCCCAGTTCATTGTCTTGAATATGGATAAGGAATTTCCAGTACACCAAAAAGATTTAGATGACAAAATGCAACATAGTAAACATTAGTTGCCATCAATGACAACACAAATAAATAATCAAAGTCATCCAATCATGCAATCTCAATCTCTTCATCACAAACAATCCTTTACCGATTCAGTCACCATTCTTCATCTGCATCAGTTATGCCAATCATGCCAACATTCTCCCCCTTTGGTATTGAAGGTAACACCAACATATTCAACTAAAACCATGTTGCTTAGTTCTAGAACTTCTCTACTACACTTCACTCTTCTGTCGGTTCTTCTCTTCTCTTCTTAATTTCTTTTCCCTCTTTCTATTACACATCTTCTCCTCCTTAGGCTAAAATATTTATTCTCCCCCTTTGAAAACAATTCCAAAGGTGCATATGCATCACCTGTCATCAAATTTGCTGTTGTTGTCTTCAACATCTCTGCAAATCTCATCTAAGTTGCTCCCCCATACGGAGTAGCCATAATTTCATCAAACCATAGTGAAAAGTTTTCAATAAGAATACTAGATTGATGCATCTCCTACATCCTAGTTTTCCTTGTGTAGGGGTTTGACCCCTAATTTATGTCTGAGGTACTCAAAGGTAGTCCTCGGCAATGGTTTTGTGAAAATGTCTGCTAGCTGCTTTTTGCTTGTCACTCCATTGTGACTTGTTTTTCTTGCACTCTCTCCCTTAGAAAGTGATATTTCAATTCTATGTGTTTATTTATTGCATGTAATACAAGATTTTTTAAAATATTAATTGCACTTGTATTGTCACAATAAATAGTTACCGGTTCAGACATATCAAGTTTAAAACCTTCTAACACATGTCTCATCTAGATTGCCTGTGTGCAATTCATTGAGGCTGAAACATACTCTGCCTTTGCTATTGACTATAATACACATGTTTGTTTCTTACTCATCCAAGCAACCAATCTACCTCCAAGAAGAAAATCTCCACCGATAGTGCTTTTCCAGTCATCAACATTGCCTGCCCAATCTGCATCAGTAAACACTTCCAAAGAAAAATCATTTTTATGAGGATACCATAGGCCATAATCTATTGCACCTTTCAAGTACTAGAATATCCTTTTCACCGCTACCAAGTGAGTCTCCTTGGGATCCTTCTGAAATCTAGAAACCAAACCAATGACTTGTGCAATATTAGGCCCACTGTGAACAATATAATGCAACTTACCAATCATGGACATGTATTCTTTTTCATCAATAGAGGGTGAATCATCCCGTTTAGACAATTTACATCCTATCACCATTGAAGTACCAACTAGTTTACAATTCTCTGAGCCAAATCTTTTCAACACTTCCTTTACATACTTACTTTGACAGATACATATTCCACCATCCAATTGCTAGACGTGCAACACAATGAAAAATGCAATCTCACCAATTAGAAACATCTCAAATTATTTCTTCATCTCCTTAACAAAAGCCATACATAAATCATCACCACCTCCAAAAATTACATCGTCTACAAATACTTTAGATATCAACACTCTGTCTCCATCAGTCTTAAGGTATATGTTATTGTTCTCACTGGTAACCTGAAATCCTATCTTGATTAGGTGTGCATGCAATATCTCAAACCATGCTCTCAGTGCATGCTTCAATCCATACAATGCCTTATGTAACTTGCAAACCATATCTTTATCCTTAGACAAATAAAATCCATCTGGTTGTTCTATGTACACTTTTTTGTTACCTCTCTTAACAAGTTCCTGGTTCAAAGTGTAAACAATGGTGCTAACTGCTTCTCTCCAAAATATTTTTGGTAGTTCACCTTGAATCAAAATGGTTCTAGAAGCTTCAACAATTGTTCTATTCATTCTCTCTACTATCCCATTTTGTTGTGGAGTTCTAGGAGCTGACATCTACCTCTTGATTCCTTGTTCATCATAAAACTTCACAAACTCATCAAAAGTAAATTCTCCTCCTCGGTCAAATCTCAAACATTTCAAATTCTTCTTGTTTTCTTTCTCAACTAAAGCTTTGAATTCTTTGAATTTACTACATGCCTCAAACTTTTCTCTTAGCTCTTAGAAAAGTTACCCACATCATCTTGGAAAAATCACCAGCGAAAATCATGCAATATCTATCACCAAAATAGCTCTTAGTCCTCATAGGACCACAAAGATCAGTATGAACCAAATCTAGAATAATTTCTGAAGAGAAAGACTTACTCTTAAAAGATACAAAAGTCATCTTACCCATCTGGTAATCCTTACATAACACATTATCTAGTTTAACAAGCTAGGGTAAACCTCTCACAATACTTGATTTACTAGCCTTTATCAAATTGTCAAAATTCACATGACAAAACCTCTTGTGTCATAACCAACTATCTTCAATATTTTCCACCAAACAACTATTCACATTAGTATTAAGAAGAAATAGATTACCTCTTATCTGATTTCTAGTAGCAATTAATTCTCCATTACTTCCAAGAATCTTGCACACTCCACTTATAAATTCTAGAATATAGCCCTTATCATTTAATTGACCAACACTCAAAAGCTTATGTTTTAATCCATCAACCCAAAAGACATCATTTGTATTACTTTTTTGCATTTAATGAAATATTTTCTTTACCTTTAACCATGCAGGGTGAGTTGTTAGCAAACCTAACTACACCTCCATAAAATTCTTCAAGGGATAAGAATTTATTTCTATCATCGGTCATGTGGCATGAGAAACCACTATCTATTATCCATTCATTACTGTTATCCACGTGAGACACCAATGCCTTTTCATTAGTTAGATATTCCTTCACAACAACAAACACTATCTCCTCATTGTCATTTTCTTTTGATTCTTCATCGGTTACTCCTTCATCAACTACAACATAACAATGCTTCTATCCTTTTCCTTTAAATTTCCTAAACTTTTCCTTTTTATCACCATTAGGACAATTTGCAGCAATGTGTCAAATCTTATTGTAGAAAAAACACTCCAAAGGTAATTTACCTTTATACTTACCAATGCCTCTCGGAAATCTTTTAGCCAATCGTGCCTCAAGTTCCATCAGACGATCTTCATTATCATCCTCACCTCTGCTACCGCCATGACTAGACCTGCAATCATGATTATGACAAATATCCTTTCCTTTCCTAACAGATGTACTAGTTATAGAAGCTTTAAAAGAAGATTCAGATGGTTTTGAAACACTATTATCAACGTTATTTAACTCAAATGCAGTCAACTTTCCAATAAGAGAATCAACAATGACTTTATCTTTAGAAATAGATCTCAGTTATTGAAATGCAGAAACTCTAATAGCATATTTTGGTAGGAGATTTCTAAACATTTTACTAACAACAATATCATCATCAATCTTATCTCCAACACTCTTAATACCACCTACAACATCTTTAATCTTTTGACCTTATTATGCAATGTTCTCACCATCAACCATTTTTATGTCATCAATTTTGCCTCTTAAACTTTCTTCTTTTGCTCTTTGAACATGTTCATCTCCTCCATAAGTCAATTCTAATTTCTCCCATACCTCAAATGCAGTTTCTAATACATGAACATCTATATACTCAGAATTAGATAAAGTACTTACAATTGCTTCCAAGGCTTGAATTTTATCTTATTTAAGCTCATCCAGTGTTAAGGGGCTGGTAGTAGGAGGAAAATACTTGTTTATCACATGATTCCAATACTAAGCACCCAATCCTTTAATGTATATCTTCATCCGGTCTTTCCATATCTGGTAGTTGTCCTTGGTAGACTTGGGACCCTCCTTCTTCATCATCTTTCTTCAGGATCTTTCCCTCAAGCTATTAAGCTTTCTACACACAAAGGACCAATACTCTAATACCAATAATTAATCTTAGAGGATTCGGTTAATATTGAGAGGGGGGGCGAATCAGTATTAACAACAATTTCAAACTTAAAACTTGAACTTGCAAAACTTCACCAAATCAATTATAAACCAGTAATCACTAGTAACCAACTGTTAAACCGATTTATCAGAATTGCTCATTAAGTGTTCATCAACATGCATAAACTGAAAGTAAAACATAACAACACAAAAAAATTCACCATATGAACACCATTTTTTTCACGTGGAAACCCAAATAGGCAAAAACCATGGTGGGAATCGGTACCCACAAAAAATGTGCACTCTTTCAGAATGTGCCCTGTTAGGAGCTTACAAATATGCTTTGTTAGGAGTCACCTGGTTAAGGGAGCAAGATGATGAGCCATGTTAGGAGCTTTGACCTGTTAGGATCAACCTTGCAAGAGGATTTAACACTCAGATGTTGAGCTACTTGATCAAGGGATTTACAATGTAAGGCATGTTAGGACCTACCCGGTTAAGGAATTTTGTTGTTGTAACTGAGAAGATAATAACAATGAATGATCAGGGTATAGCACTTAACTTTTTTCTTAATTAGATCCAATTATTTCTCCAAATCTACTACACTTTAGCAGATCTCATACTTTGGTTTGACTTCACACTCTTCTCAAAACCACCGACATAACAAACATCAATTGTACCGACATAAATAACCTTTACAACTTAGTCGGCTAAAAAAACAATTACAACTTACTACTTTGCAACTTATTACATATCATCATCAATCATCATATGGATCATTAAAATTAATTACAAATCAATTACAACCATTGAATGATCACCGCATCTCAATTTGATACAAAGTCAAACCCTTAGAACAATCTTCTAAGCACTTTGTTGTTTCCCAAGAAATTTTATCTTCAAACGTGCCAAAACATCATTCAAACACTTCACGCAGTTTGTGCCATGTCACCTCCAACATTTTAACTTGATTTAGATCATTGCCAAACCAAAAATCATTACCGTTTAAGAGAATTCTTTACCGGTCCTTAAACCCTTTTCTACCGGTCCTTAAACCCTAGCAAAACTACAATAGAAATCATAAACATGATTTTTGATAACCAAAACATGATGCGATTTTGGTCAGATACATATTATAATGATATAAAATCACATTCTAAACCACAACACTTCAATCATCACCAATCGCCAGATCTAATCAAAACATTTCCTCATTTACCGGTTAAGGTCCTAATTCCCCGTTCACTGTCTTCAATACCGATAAGGCATTTCTAGTAGACCAAAAAGATTTAGATGACAAAATACAACATAGTAAACATTAGTTGCCATCAATGACAACACAAATAACTGATCAATGTTATCCAATCATGAAATCTCAATCTCTTCATCACAATGTCATCACAAATAGTCCTTTACCGGTTCAGTCATCATTCTTCATATGCATCAGTTATGCCAATCATGCTAACAAAAAGAAGTAGTTTGTTCAGTTTGATATAAATAATAAGAGGGTGTAGGAGAAATGATTTCATGAAATAGTAAAAAACAAGGCACATTTCTTTGAAATGAGGACATACTTTAGTCATTCATATAATCTAGAGAATCTTTAAAATCCTTGAAAGCAATAAAAACTAGGTGTGATTTTAGCAAAATAGGTACATACCAACACTTGTCTTTTTCAAACCAATGGAAAATTTCTTTCCAGAGCTAGTAGCTACGTGATTTTATTACCTCTAAAGGAAGATTTTGTTGACCTACACACCAATATCAGCAAAGCATGAGAAAATATTGAACTAGGATAGTTCAAACGTGTCCCATCGGGCGTGCCAAAAATTGTTCACCTAGATTTGCACCCTGCTGAATATACAATATACAAAGACCATAGTGAAAGGAGAGTTTACTATAAAAAAGAAACCAAAGCACAATTGTAATAGCCAAAAGAGTATCAATAAAAACCTTGATAAGGGTCTCAAGTTCTAGCCAAACTCTTGCTCACGAAAATCTGAGACAGAATATGTACTTGCAAAATTGAGATAATTGTTTAATAGCAAGAGGAAAATAGAGCTCAAATGTTGCATTTAGCCCCCTTTCAAACTCCAGAGAAATCCTACAAATATCCAAAAGTGGTAGCGCTAAGGAATAGCAATAGAGGAAAAATGCAGCAAATGCAAAGAATAATGACTTTGCATCTTTCTCTAGGGTTTTGATTACCTTAGAAAAAAACATTCGAGTAACTTGGGCATCTTTTTTGCCTTTGTTTATTTTTAATCCATCCATTTCATAACAAATAACCCATGCAACTTACTTTTGCATAAAATAAAGAAATATTTACAAAGGCATAATGTTTAAGTCACTTTATTAAGTGGAAAGATGTAATGCAATTTAATGGAACATGTCTTTGGAATGAGTCAAGGGATTTTAGTTGAAAATTTATGAGTTTGCAAGGACATAGGGAGGTTTGGAAAATTTGTTCAACATATGGAAGGAATATAGGGGTTGTTTAAGTCAATTTAGGGAAGGTTAGTATATTTTTTAGTGCCTTTATGGTAACTAAGGATGAGGCTTGACCTTTTCCTCATGGACATGCCTTTTTGGAGTCTTTTAGGAGGCTGAAAAATAGGGGATTTTAGTTGCATTTAACCAAAAGAGTTAAGTTCCTATTTTCATGCAGCGGTTTTGGAAAAGCACAAGTATGACTCAAACTTCATTTTTGAAGGGAATTATTGCTAATTATTTCATGCTACTTGTAATTTTTCAGATTTGTTTGGCATAAGTGGAGAATTTGTAACTCAATTTTAGAGATTAGTTTAGAATTGAACACCTTTTGAGAGAAATAAAATTAGTGTTGCCTTCTTACAATCTGGTATATTGTGTGTTGAATGATTGATGCAATTTCTCATGAAGTGTATTTTATTCCTTGTTATTGTGTCTCATTAAGTAATACCTTTATGTAGAGATTCATATATGTTGCAGGTTATAAGTTGTGTAGCTAATTAAAGAAATCTCTAGTTGTGAAAAATTGTGTTTTCTTGCTAGGATAGAGATTGTCATAGCCTTCTTATAAAGTGTTGATGCAATAGTATGTGAGTATCTAAGTTATGCATATATAAGTTTTGTTTCTAATCAGTTTGTTTGTTAAAGATGTTATGAAAGTCTCAAAAATTAGTTTGGTGCATCACCTTTAACATTAGATTCCTTCTTACCCTTTCCTCTGCAAAAGATTGGTTTTAAGTAGTTTTAGGTGAAGTATCAAGAGGAATTCATCCTTCTCCAGAGGTTCATTCTCACTACAGGTTACCCACAACCTGAGAATGTTCCAATGTATCACTAGATTGCTAAGTTTAATCAACACGGTGCAAATCTATGTAATAACAATAACAAGATACTTGAACCATTTGACTGAATGCATGACGAATGTGAAATGTGGAGATACAAATGATGCATGCTTATTGTTTGATAAAATGCCTCAAAGAAATATTTAATACCTCGAGAAAATGCCATCTTATGGCACAATCATTACAATCTTGCACAAAAAGGATCTTGCAAGGAAGCCCCTGAGACCTTGGAATTAGTGGAGTATACTCTGTTGTGCCCATAGCCAACCTTCATGCTCATGCAGGTTATCCTGAAGAGACTCTAAAACCTTTATTATTAAGATGTCATTTGGACCTGTGGTTATTGTGAAAACATTTTTTCTCAATGTTGAGAGTGTTGGACTATTTGTCATTGTTGTCATTGATGTCATGGTTATTATTTCTATCTGGCATGTGTGTATGTAATCCGATCCGTAAAAGTTTTCTTTATCATGTTTTTCACAGTTTTGAGGTAAAGTATTTTGTGTTACTGGAAGCTACTTATGAGTTTGGTCCTATCTGAATATGAATATTGCACACATTTTGAGATCTAGTCCCATCTAGATAAGTTGTGATATACACTTATCAATTTTGTAGTTGAAAGATGATACCACATGAAGCCACCCAGATTGCTATAGTGTGTGGTTAAGTCCGGTCTCATCCACCCCGGTTGAGCCGACTTGACAATCAAATGGTGTAGATATATCATTGAGGATATCGTTTTCTAGAGGCATGGTTGTTGAAAGATAGCTATTTTGATGTACTATATGCGAAAGAATTATGGTTATGTTTTGTGTGCAAGTTTAGTACAACGAATTTATGTGAGAACTTTTGTACTTCAAAGGAACTGTATTCCATGCATATGTTAGATGCACTTGTAACAATTCAAATTTTCTATACTCCATAAATTTTGGTATAAGCCCTCTTTTGTATTTTGGGCAACAAGTCCAAACTGATAGTGAGCCACCCCTTTGTACTATGTAACCGGTTGCATACTACACTATTCCTATGACTATCATCTCTTTGTGGTTTTTCCCATATTGACTTTTTCATGTATAAATCTAGTGTTATGTGTTATGTCTCCACTTTGTTTACTGCATTTTGAATTATGTTATGTGATAGGTTAATAAGAAGTTTAAAAAGTTCAAGGGAATACTGATTCACCCCTCCACTCTCAATATTCTGGTTATTCACCAATTGGTATCAGAGCCAAGTCCTTTGAAGAGTCTAACCACTCAAAGGAGATCCAGAAAGATCAAGAAAGTTGAACTTATGGATTTAAACAATGACTTGAGAAATTCTCTTGAAGAACTTGAGGCAACAGAAGCTGAAAATAAAGACTTGAAGGAGAATGTTCAATTAGCAAATGAATGCATAAAAAATATAAGAGAGCAAATCCAAAAAATTAAGATTAGACACAAAGAAGTTAAAGACGAGCTCAAGCAAGAAAACAACACCATTTTAAATCTAAGGATCAATGATGAAGACAATGAAAAGACTAAAGAATATCTAAACCAAATGGTGAAATGAAAATCTAAAGAATGTGAGAAGCTAAAAAAAGAAGTAACACTCCTGAAAGAAGATCTTGAGAAAACCAAGGATCAACAATGCAACAATGAATTTGGCATGCCCAACACTAAAATCATTACTAAGGATGATCTGTAATCTAAGAAGGAAGTGAAGTTCGATGGAGAAGAACCCTCTCTAGAAAAAGGTGACTGTCTCTAAGGAGGAAAAAGGTAAGTCTCTAGTCAAGCAACATGTAAGTATGAAAACACCCATTTATATGGTTTTTGCTACAACTGTAATAAAGTAGGACACAACGCAGTAGAATGTAAAAATAGTTTGAATCAACCCTTTAATTCATTCCCTGGTAGATGATACACATGAAATAGGTATGGTCATAAAGCTAATCAATGTAGGAATCCGGTTGTAAATCAAAATAGATATAACTATTTTAGAGGTAAATGTTATACATGCAATATTATTGGACACAAAGCTAACCAATGCAGGTCAAGACAAAGTCTGACAAATATCAAATGTCATAGTTTTAATAAACTCAGTCACATAGAAAGGCAGTGTAGAAGAAATACAGTTTAAGATCAAATGAAACCTGTAAAGAAGGTCAATGTGGAGGATGTCAAAGATGAAATGAAAAAAATCTAGATAAAGAAGGAAACCACAAAAATACCTACATCCCACTTTGGTGCAAGCACTTCATCTGGAAATTGAGCATCTTATGGATTTCGCCAAGGGGGAGTAAGTGGAAGATTATAATCGTATCCCCATCCAAAGTTGTTTGAGTTTGTATACCAGCAAAAGAATTGATCTGATAGTCATTACCATAACCCATGATAGGATCCAAAAAATTGTTATGAAAGTCAATAATATGGAAGATAGATCATGCACATTTAATGTGAAACCGTTGATGAAAGAATATAAGGACAATGTTATGACTAGTTATTTCACCATGAATTAAAAACACTCAAGAATTGTGAAGGTGATTAAGGCGATTAAGGTGATCAAATAATCTTAGGGTTTTTTCAGCAAGGTTTAGGCTAACTATCTGTAGAATTAGTAATCATGGCATCCCCCATAGTTGTTGATGTTGCTAATAGGCCTCGATGAATATTCACAAAGACACCCTATGTGGCAATTTAGACAGATCCCAGTGGAGCATTTTTTTAAATTCTGATTGGCGTTGTTTTGGCAGAAGATGTCAGGGGTTACATCCATGTCAGGAAAGAAGAATACATTCATCATAGAAATATGCTAGATATCTTGACTGAATTGATAGTTGATCAACAAGGCAAGGTCAAACCGGAATTCACCAACCTAGTCTAGAAGAACTTGAGCACATGGAAAAAATTTCCAAATTTATGTCACAATGAGAAATGAGTCAAACTAGCAATGAGAAGATTTCATGATGAGTTTCTCTAGTTGGAACAAACCCATATGATAATCAAGGAATTTATGAAGACCATCATAGGTCTAAGTGACTAGTGAAATTCCTAGATCGAAGTCGGCCAAAAATAAGGTTGTCATAGAATTAACTGGTGCCACATTTGACAAGCATTCACTAGCCATTGACAATGTCATAAATCTAGCAGTTAAGTATCTTTCTCTAATGGTTGGGAACAAAATTTATTTTACAAATAAAGAAAATTCCATTTCTTCTACCATTGTGTATATGGATTATGAGATGGTAGAGTTAAACAAAGATTTTGACCTTTGTGAAATGCTGCGACAACATTTTTTGGAGAATCTTGTTCAGTGCAAGGAGAAGAAGCACTCATTCAAATTTGGTACCCTAGCACATGCATCCTATTCTATTTCATGGAACTGTTACCTAGTCGTGGTAGGGTTTTGTGGTCTCAAGACATATAGGTAGCCCATCAGATTGTAGATAGGCTCAGTGGTTTTATTAATGATAAGGCTAGAGAAAAATATTTGTGGCGTTCTTTGTCATCTTCCAAATGAACATATAAAACTGAGATAGAATGCTAAAGAAGATTGTTGAGAAATACAAAAATGATATCACATTTATAATTACAACTAACAAATGCTACATGGAAGCTATTGTGCCAAGAAAAATTTGGGTCCCTCCTTTTGGATATGAAGTTGTGTTTTATATTCTTGAAGGCATAGATAAATTTCTCTTGGAGAGTCTGGTAGATGAATCCCAAGAACATTTTGGGATTGTATGAAAAATCATTATAAGTTCGGATGGAAATCACCAAGAAGGACCGTGAAAAGAGAGTGAAAAAGGTCATTCAAGAATCCCTAGACAAGGCCAATCTGACCAAGGAAGAGATATCTAAGGTTAGGCGATGTGGAAGACTTGGTGCATCTGGAACAACCAAGGTTTCTCAGGTAGAGCTTCCCTTTTCAAGCTCCCCACAGAAGAAAATAAAAAATCAAAAGGAAAACTATTGTCTTGGAGTCCGAGGAAAAAGTAGAAGAAGTTGAGAATTATCAGATTTATGTCCGAAATTCCAAAGAAAAGAAGGTCAAACAACCACTCAATGCAAAAAATATTTGTGAATCTCTCGCTCAAGGCAGGAGTTCAAGGGAGGTAGGTAATCTATTTTCTAATGTCAATGCTAAAGATCAGAATGCCATAATTAAAGGTTCTATTATGTATTGTGTAAAATTTGAAGCTACAATTGAGGAATATAAAAAATATAGTTCCAAATGAATTGTATGAAGAGTTAATGAGGACAAGGAAAATTTATAGAGAAGAGGAACATGTTATTAAAGATCATATATCTGAAGTAGTCGGCTCCACCCTCTCTCAAAAAATCAAGGCCACCTTATTGGAAGTATGTAAAACAAAGTTAAGAACCAAAAAGAACTTAGATGATCTCATGCTTGGTGTACCCAATTCCAAAGAGAAGGTTCAGAAAGAGATCATGGATACAGTTGTGTCTATTGCCAAGAACCACGGTCTTCTCTCCTCTAATTTTTGGTACAACTACCGATATATCTGAGGATGTGAATATTACTATCTCTGAAGACAAAGGTGATTATATATCTAAAGATGTGCATATTACCATCTCTAAAGACAATGGTGATCCCTCAAATAATCCGCTGGATGTGAATGATGTGTTTGCCATGGAAATTCCTATAGACAATGTTATGGACAACAATGATACTCCTGAAGTCCCTCTAATCAATCCTAGATCTAACAAGGGAAAATAAGTTGAAGGATACTTTGTCAACCAAGTTTCTGATAAGGATGAGAAAATCACTAAATGTAACATTCCATTAGAAGTAAAAGAAGATGTCCCAACTAAGGAATCTAATGTGTAGGTATCCATAGTTTGAGCCAATCCTGACTCCTCAAAAGATGTATGGAAGAAGATATTCTCTTCTCTATTGATACTCCCACCAATCACATCTTCTATGCATTTTGTTGATTTCTCCAATGTGGATCTAGAACAAAAGCTTGAGATTGAAGAAGCATTCACTTCCTCTGCATGTCAAGGTTTCCATAAAGGCAATAAATGTTGGTATTATGGATATGTTGCATTGCTTTTGTCATTGATGTCAACACTTATCAACACTTATCCTTCTAGAAATATTTGGTTATGTTCACCATCAAGTTCAGTGACTTATGCATAGTCAATGGTATACCACTCACTGACAGGTTATATTATTCGCCAGCACTGAGGATGACTTGTTATCATTTGGAGATCACTTGGTTTTGGTATTTTGGTTATTGGTCTAATCAGGTTGACATGTTTGCTGTTACTGACAAATTGGTCTAAGTTATGGACTGACATGCATTATCTATTCCAAATCAGCACGACACATTATGGAGATGATTTAATCAATTGGATATTGTTGTAATTGTATCAAGCCGACATGATGCATCACATCTTGACTTATCTGTAATTGATTTAATTGTAATATTATTTATTATCCAACCTACACATTTGGTCTTAGGTTCTAGTATATATGTAAGATCTCATTTGTGAGATGAAAAATAATGAAATAGAATAGAGGGACGATATATGGTTATGGTATTGTAACATGGTATGTGTGAATATTGAAGATCATATGAGAAAACCATAGAGAAGGTTCAAGGAAGGTTTGAAGGTGATTATCAGAGCTTAACTGATACTGAATCCAGCATTGGAGATGCTACTTTGAACAGTACATTATCATTGGATTTAATCATCCAATTGTAGTCAGTGTGACTCCTATTTTGTGATTGAGCAATGATCTCTAGGTGGTTGGCCTTTTTGCATGTGCAGACCCCATTTGTATACACATACTATTTGCAGTAGTATCATTTGATTGTGGGTAAGGTTTCCCATCATGGTTTTTCCCCTTACAGGGTTTCCATGTACAAATATCTATGTTATGTGTTGTGGGTTTTGTTTCTCTTTCTGCTATATGCATTGAGTTTCACCGGTATTAATATTAACTGCTAATCTGTCAACTAGCATTAAGTTTGGTTTACCGGTATTAAGTATCAAGTTTTATTAAGTTATATTTGGGTTGAAATTAATTGACAACTGATTCACCCCCCCTCTCAGTTGCCTTCAGGTCCTAACAATTGGTATCAGAGCTAAGTCCTCTTTTTGCAAAAGTTTAACAACTTGAGGAGATTCTATGGCAACTAACTTTTTCAGGAAGGACAACCTGAAACTTGATGGAACTAACTATGGAATATGGAAGATCAGAATGGAGACACATCTAAATTGCATTGGAAAAGACATATGGGATGTTACAAAGAATGGCTATGTTGGTCCTACACCGAATCAACCTAATCCACCAACATTGGGTAAGGATCAAGAGAATGATTGCAAAGCAAGAGAAGCACTCTTGAGTGCCTTGTCATATCTGCAAATCATGGGATTATCAGACCAATCTATTGCTAAAGCTATTTGGGATAAATTGGATACATTGAATGAAGGAGATACCACTATCAAAATTGCAAAACTGGAATGCTTCCGGGTCAGGTATGAAAATATGAAAATGGAAGAAGATGAAATAATTTTTGTTTTTATGGAAAGGGTTAATGAAATTGTTTTGGGAATACAATGTTGTGGAGGTTCCTTAAGTGAAGATGAAATTGTTTCTAAAGTTTTGAGAGCATTTCCACCGGCATACAAAATGAAAGTAACTGCTATTAATGAGTTGAGAACAATGCCTAATACATCAATATCTAGAGATACCTTGGTTGGAAAACTTTCAGCATTTGAGCTTGAGAAATTTGGTCTTGTTGCTACAATTAGGACATATTTAGCCTTCAAAGCATCATCATCATCATCATCATCTAATAAATCTGATTGGAAAGCACTTTATGCAAGAGAACTTGAAGATATTAGGAGGGAAAATGAAGAGCTGGAAGAACTTGAAGCACTATTTGCAAGGAAAATGCCTAAAGGTCCTATTGGAAGTAAGTATGAAGGTAAAGCACCATTTAAATGTTTTAACTGCAATAAAGTTGGTCATATGGCATCTAGATGTCCTAATAGACATGAAAGATTGAGAGAAGAAGCTAAAAGAACATATGAGCCTAATCCTGAATATCAGAGATACAGATTTAAGAAGAATAGAGACAAATCATGTTACTATGCTGATGAAGGTGTTACTGATGATTCTAATGAAGAACCGACAAACAATGGATGGGATTTTGTTTTAATAAAATAAGATCAACTAGCACCTACTGTTCCACCGGTAGAGTAGGCCCTGACAACTAAAATTGAAGAAAATGATGAATGGATTATAGATTCTGGATGTTCACATCATATGATTGGTGATAAAAGTAAATTCTTATCTTTTCAGGAATACAATGGAGGTCTAGTAATATTTGCAGATGACAAAACTTGTTTGATCAAAGGAAAAGACACTATATCTTTTGATGGTAAGCACAATACTGACAACGTTTATTATGTTGAAGGTTTGAAGCATAATCTTTTGAGTGTTGGTCAATTAGTTGAAAAGGGATTTTAGTTACAATTCAAGAATGGTAAATGCAAAATCATGAATAGAATTGGTTTGGAGATTGCAGCCGGTAATCAGACTAGAGGTAATATCTTTCATTTAAATAACAATGGAAAGACATGCTTGATTGCACATATTAATGAAAGTTGGTTATGGCATAAAAGACTGTCATGTGAATTTTGATTACATTATAAAGATTAGTTCATCTAAGGCAGTAAGGGATTTACCTAAGATTGTAAAACCTCATAATCTGGTATGTAAGGAATGTCAAATGGGAAAGCAAGTTAGAACAACTTTTAAGACTATTTCTGAGAAATCTAATAATGTTCTTGATTTAATTCATACTGACTTGTGTGGTCCGACAAGAATAAGAAGTCTACAGGGAGATATATACTTTATGCTAATCATTGATGACTATTCTAGAATGTGTTGGGTTACTTTTCTCAGGAGAAAATAAAATGTTTAAGATTAGATCAAGGAGGTGAATTTACATCTAAGGAGTTCAATACATTTTGTGAAGTGAATGGGATTAGAAGACAACTATCAACACCCCAGACACCTCAGCAAAATGGAGTTGTGGAAAGGAAGAACAAAACTATTCTGGATGCAGCTAGAAGCATGATATCAGAAGAAAATCTACCTCATGTGTACTGGAGAGAAGTAGTGAATACAACAGTTTACACTTTCAATAGAGTTCACATCAAAGGTGAAACTGGTAAGACCCCTTATGAACTATGGTTTGGTAATACTCCTACTCTTAAATACTTTAGAATATTTGGAAGTAAATGCTACATTAGGAGAGATGAGTATATAGGCAAATTTGATCCTAGAAGTGATGAAGGAATATTTCTTGGTTTTTCATCTAAAAGCAAGGCATATAGATGTTTTAATAAAATATTGCAAAAAATCATTGAGAGTGCAAATGTGAAGATAGATGACCACTTTAGAGGAAATTCAAGGTCTATGGATTTTGAACCAGCAGTTGAGATGATCACAAATGAACCTATACAGAGTGCACCGATATAGAATGTGGATCCAGTTACATCGGCATCATCAGAGAATTCCACAATGACCTCAAAATAGCAGCAAGTGAACACACCCAAATATGTAAGATTGAATCACTCTAAAAGTTAGATAATTGGGAATAAGTATCAAGGAGTTATGACAAGAGCAAGACTAACAAATGAAGAGGTATGTTTAATTTCTCAAATTGAACCAGCATCTATTATAGAGGCACGTGAAGATAAACATTGGATTAAATCTATGGAAGATGAATTAGAACAAATTGAAAAGAATAATACATGGACATTAGTTCCCCGACCTAAAGATAAAAATGTAATTGGAACTAAATGGATATTCAAAAATAAACTTAATGAAGATGGTAAGGTAATCGGAAACTAAGCAAGAGTAGTGTGTAAATGATATTCACATAAAGAGGGAATTGATTACAATGAAACCTTTTCATCGATAGCTAGAATTGAGGCAGTCAGATTATTTCTTGCATTTGCAGCCCACAAGAACTATAAAGTATATCAAATGGATATAAAATGTGCATTTATGAATGGTGATCTTGAAGAGGAAGTTTACATTGAACAACCTGATGGATTTTCATTGACAAATGATAAAGATATGGTTTGCAGATTAAGGAAAGTTTTATATGGATTGAAGCAAGTTCCTAGAGCTTGGTATGCCAGATTGGACAAATATCTTTTGAAGCTTGGTTACACTAAAGGTAATGCTGATAGAAACTTATATTTCAAAGTGACTAATGAAGACATCTTGCTTATTGAAGTTTTTGTTGATGACATCATTTTTGGAGGAGAAGATGGATTGTGTAAAGACTTTGCTAATAAGATGCAGGAAGAATTTGAAATGTCTATGATTGGGGGGATAAAATTCTTTTTAGGATTGCATATTTCACAGATTGATAAAGGTATATTCATATTTCAAACAAAGTACTTGAAGGAACTACTGAAGAAATTTGGTATGGAAAACTCTAAATCGGTAAGTGGTCCTATGACTACAACTGATAAATTGACATTGAAGGATGATTCAGCTCCTGTTAATCCGACAAGATACAAATCTATGATTGGAAATTTACTATATTTGACACAAAAAAGACCTAATATAATGAATGCAGTGTGTATTGTTTCAAGATTTTAGAATAATCCTAGAGAAAATCATGAATCGGCAGTGAAAAAGACTTTTTGGTATCTACAAGGCACAACAAATCTTGGTTTATGGTATCCTAAAGATGAAAATTTTGATTTATGTGCATACACTGATGCAAATTGGGTAGGAGATGTAGATGCTAGAAGAGAACCATTGGTGGGGCATTCTTTCTTGGTAGTAGATTGATTTCATGGTTGAGCAAGAAACAGAGTTGTACATCATTATCAACAACAAAATCAAAATATGTTGCAACAGCAACTAATTGTACTCAGGTATTATGGATTAAGCAAATGTTGAAGGACATAAAGGTAAAATGCAAAGAAGCTATAATCATTTACTGTGATAATTCAATAGCAATTGATATATCTAAGAATCTGGTATTTCACTCTAAAACTAAATATGTTTCTATCAAATATAATATTCTGAAAGAGAATGTTGAAGCAAAAGAAGTGAGATTGGTTTATGTGAATACTAAAGAACAGATTGCAGATATATTTACTAAGCCTTTGCCTAAGGAAACTTTTGAATATCTCAGAGAGCAGCTTGGGGTTATACCCTCAGTGGTAGAGACTTAGACAGTTGATGATTGGCATCAAACTGGCAGAATTAACAAAGAATTTTTTTTCCGGCTTTGATGAAGGAGAGCTACTTCTCAGGGGAAGTAGTTGGTTATAACAATTGGTTATTGTAATTGGTTCTATAAATTGGTTATATCTGGTATTTATATTGCTTTGGCATTTGATGTCAAAGGGGGAGATATATCTATGAAAAAACATTATCCTTCGGGGAGAGATTACTTATTGGGGGAGTGATATATACTCTCTGCATTTGTATTTTGATTTTTGGTATTGATCTATTCTGGAGGTTGTTGGTTGTTGGTTTTTGGCATTCTATTTTGGCTCTTAGATGTTTTTCCATCTTGTGTTGCCATCAATGCCAAAAGGGGACATTTTTGGTATTATGGATGTGTTGCATTCATTTTGTCATTGATGTCAACACTTATCACCACTTATCCTTCCAAAGATCTTTGGTTATGTTTACTGGCAAGTTCAGTGACTTATGCATAGTCGCCAGTATACCACTCACTGGTAGGTTATATTATTCACTAGCACTGAGGATGACTTGTTATCATTTGGAGATCACTTGGTTTTGGTATTTTGGTTATTGGTCTAATCGGGTTGACATATTTGTTGTTATCGGCAAATTGGTCTAGGTTATGGACCGACATGCATTATCTATTCCAGATCAACATGACATATTATGGAGATGATTTAATCAATTGGATATTGTTGTAATTGTATCAAGCCGACATGATGCATCACATCTTGACTTATCTGTAATTGATTTAATTGTAATATTCTTTATTAGCCGACCTACACATTTGGTCTTAGGTTTTGGTATATATGTAAGATCTCATTTGTGAGATGAAAAAGGAGGAAATAGAATAGAGGGACAGTATATGGTTATGGTATTGTAACATGGTATGTGCGAATATTGAAGATCATATGAGAAGACCATAGAGAAGGTTCAAGGAAGGTTTGAAGGTGATTATCAGAGCTTAACCGGTACTGAATCCAGCATTAGAGATGCTACTTTGAGTAGTACATTATCATTGGATTTAATCATCCAATTGTAGTCAGTGTGACTCCTATTTTGTGATTGAGCAGTGAGCTCTAGGCGGTTGGCCTTTCTGCATGTGCAGACCCCATTTGTATACACATACTATTTGCAGTAGTATGATCTAATTGTGGGTAAGGTTTCCCACCGTGGTTTTTTCCCTTATAGGGTTTCCATGTACAAATCTTTGTGTTATGTGTTGTGGATGTTGTTTCTCTTTCTGTTATATGCATTGAGTTTCACCAGTATTAATATTAACTGCTAATCTGTCAACTGACATTAAGTTTGGTTTACCGGTATTAAGTATCAAGTTTGATTAAGTTATATTTGGGTTGAAATTAATTGACAATTGATTCACCCCCCCCCCTCAGTTGCCTCCGAGTCCTAACAATAAAATTGTTGAAGTTCTTCTAACAACACTCCATGCTGCTATTCCTAAATGTCAGTTACATCTAGATATTCGGAGTGTGGAAAAGTGCAAAATACTGATCAAATCCTTGGATAGTCAGTTCAATAATAGTAGAAAGAAGTATGATAAGGACTTAGTTGATGATAGAGAAAGGATCTTGCTAGAAATTAAGTCCAAGTGTGAATTAGCCCATCAACATCTTTCCCAACTTATTTCTAAAGGTCAGTCCTATTTGGAGAATGGAGATATATTGTTTGCTTTCAGTCTACAATGGTCAGATGCTACTCACATCATCAAAAATGAGATGAACATCATTGAAGACAAGATTTGACAAGCACAAGAAAACTTCAAGCTTTCTAAAGACCTATCTAAATCTGGAAGATCAAAGATTAAGGAACTGCATGACAAATACTATGAGCCGCATTAGCAAAGAGACAACATCATCATTCCACTAGGCAAGCTGAGAGATTTTAGAAATCAAATTATCTCTTTTATGAACAAGGTTCCTTCCCATGCTTTAGAGTTATCTTACATTGATCCCTATTCTATTCTTAAAGCAAAACAACTTCATGCATCCCTTCTAGCTCGGATAGATATTCTAACAAAAGCAATCTCTCATTGGGACTCGCACAAGGACTCTTGGACTACTCATGCCCAAAACCTCAAATAGTCCTTCGAAAATTAGTAGTTGTTAGTATTGGTACTTTTTTTCCTATTAGTATTTCAAGAAACTTACTTTGTATAATATATTGCTACCAATGATAAAGGGGGAGATTGTTGGTCTATTTTTCATTGTTGTCATTGATGTCATGGTTATTGTTTCTATCCAGCATGTGTGTATGTTATCTGATCTTAAAAAGTTTTCTTTATCATGTTTTGCACAGTTTTGAGGTCAGGTATTTTGTGTTACCAGAAGATGTGTATGAGTTTGGTCCTATTGAGATATGATTATTTCACACATTTTGAGATTCAGTCCCATCCAGATATGTTGTGATACACACTTCTTAAGTTTGTAGATGAAAGCTGACACTACATGAAGCCACCTAAATTGATGTAGCATATGGTTAATTTTGGTCTCATCCATCCTGGCTGAGCCGACTTGACAATCAAATTGTATGAACATAAATCATCGAGGATATCATTTGCTAAAGGCATGGTTGTTGAAAGACAACTATTTTGATGTATTATATGTGAAAAAAATATGGTTATGTTTTGCGTGCAAGTTCAGTACAATGAATTTATGTGATAGCTTATGTACTTCAATGGAACTGTATTCCAAGAATATGTTAGATGCACTTGTAACAGTTCAAATTTTGTATACTTTGTAAATTTGGCTATAAGCCCTCTTTTGTATTTTGGATAGCAAGTCCAAACCGACAATGAACCAAACTAGCAGTGAGACACCCCTTTGTACTGTGTTACTAGTTGCATACTACACTATTCCAGAGTATCATCTCTCCATGGTTTTTCCCATATCGGGTTTTCCATGTACAAATCTGGTGTTATGTGTTATGTCTCCACTTCATTTACTACATTTTGTATTATGTTATGTGATTGGTTAATAAGAAGTTTAAATAAGTGTAAGAAAATACTGATTCACCCCTCCACTCTTAGTATTTTGGTTATTCAACAAAGAGATTACACATGAATATAAGATGAGTATTTATAGCCTCTTTTAAATTGGATCCTAAATGTGCTGCAATTTTTGTCTATTCATACAAGGATAAATAATTTTTTGTCAAAAATGCTATGGTTGATATGCATACAAAATGTGCAAGCATAGATATAGAAAGCAAATTAAAACAACGCCTAAAGATGTCACCACACTAAAGGGATTAACTATGTAGTCTCCACTCAAAATGGAATTGTTGTGAGGGTGATAGAAACTTTCAAGAATATGCATCTACTCAACTTGTGCATAGAATTTGGGAGCATATACAAGGCCAACAAAATGTTTGATAAAATGCATCAAAGAGATGTCATCTCATGGAATATGTTAAATGCAAGATATGTAACAAATGAATTTGTTGAAAAAATTTTAGAGGTTTTTAAAAGTAAATGTATGCCAATATCTTCTTGCATGTGTTAAAATGGTAGTTTAGAGTAGAGTGTGGACATGCCAATAAAATGCACCGAGGAAGGGGGTTTTTATTGGATTTTAAAATTGGCAATGCTTTGGTAATCATCCTTATGAGATGTGGAAACAATGACAAAGGACCCAATTTGTCTAGATTGAATGATTGAGTTCACAGTAAATAAAGAAGCACCAAACACATATTCTAACATTTGGTGTTCAATATTTAATAATTTTTCAATTTTTGAAGTAATATTCAAAATATAAGTGCTAGGGGCAAGAACCAGTTTCAATACTGAAAAGAACACTCCTGAAGATATTTGATACAAAGTTGGGTAATGTGAGCATGAGTTATTTATAGGAAGATATGGGAAAAGAGGGATAAACACCATTTTCTCAAAAGATATTAGATAGTGGGTTAGCACACAATGTAGGTCATCCATTAGCAGTTCAATCTTTGGAGTTGGTTCTTGAGTGCATGAAGGCATATGATCTGAACACAAGAGAAGTTAGGACAATAGAAGGTAATGTCAGAGTGAGACTTGACCCTATATCCTTCGGGATCTACTTTAGTATTTTTATTAGAGAAGAATTTGTAGACATTACAAAGAAAACACTGAAACATATTTTTTCATGAACACAAAGAAATGTTTGACTACCATGGCTAAAAGCTGGTTAGTGACACTAAGGGAAGGTCAATCATAGTTACCCAAGACACTCCACAAAGCACTCTTTTTTTAATACATATCAAACATGGTAATTTTATTTAACAGGTTGATTGGAAATGACAATTCTTAAAATTTTTATGAATGGATGTTCTTGTATATCAATACAATATATATTGGCAAGCAATTTACTGAGTGGGGGGGAATAATCAGTAATAACCTTCATAACCAGTTGACACAATTCGAGCTCAATCAAAGTTTTCATATGTCTTCATACCTCATGTATGCTATTGCAAGCATGAAACCTTGTCTTGGACTTGATAGTCTAAGGTATATGGAGACACAACTCAAATATATAATTATTACCCACAATTGCAATTGAATAATAGCTATAAACATTTCTGTAGGGTAAATAATGCATTCACAATACTCATTGTTAGAGAGATTCAAGGAAAAATTGGACTTTGGATATCACCCAGAGTAGCTAACCTTTTCAGGCAATATGAGAGTTACTTCATACAATTCCCTTGCTTTACCTATATTTGTATCATGGGCTTTGATGGTTGCCCATTCATGCTACCCTAGTTCGTAGATGGTAAACTTGTGATGACTGAATTTTGTAGGTAGATTGGCCAAGTTAACAAGAAATATTAGAATAAGAAAGAAAAACTAATCCCTTTCCCAATTGGCATGAGACATTACAACTGTAATTCTTCATCAGATGCACAAAACATAGAAAGGTCTATTGTCAAACTCACTCTATACTTTTATAATGAGATGTTTCCATTTGATAGTAAAGGATATATCAAAGACAATTTAGAGTTGGGGCCAAGATACCTTCACTTCCCAACGATGGAAGACTTCTAGGAAGACTGTGAAGATGATTTTGAAGTGAGAAGATGGGATTGGATGATGTTCACAGTTAAGAAAATTATTGATTTCAAATTGGGATGGGATGTGACTGGTATACAAGAGGATGAATCAAATTTGATTTATCCTTTCTACTTTGAGAGGATCCAATTATTACCATTACCCTTCATTAATTGGTCACTTCATAAAATAAAATATTTGAGGGAAAGGACTTTCTATGTTATAAAAAGGATAGATGGATGGGTTAGAAAGAAAATTAAAAAAACCCACAACCGCTAGACCAACAAGAAGAAGTTCTTCCTCTAAAATAAATGATGCACATGAAGGCTCATCTATGCTATCTTCCCCCCATATTTTATATTCAACTACTAATTTGAAAAAACGTGCTTTAGGAAGAGGTGATGATGAAGATCCTAA
Source organism: Cryptomeria japonica (assembly GCF_030272615.1). Taxonomy (NCBI): domain Eukaryota; kingdom Viridiplantae; phylum Streptophyta; class Pinopsida; order Cupressales; family Cupressaceae; genus Cryptomeria; species Cryptomeria japonica. Next base: position 416,638,817 of record NC_081414.1, read on the forward strand.
TAAAGGAATAGACCTTGTTGAAATATGTGAAAACAATTCCATAATGAGAAATAAAAAGGTCAAAATGAAAGGAGAAGATTCTAAATCCAATACAAGAGATGATAGAAGAAGCTCAAGAAATAAATTCATTGCATTCATCATTCACTAAATAGATAATTCATTCCATCTCTTCCCCTACAATCATTCTTTCTCCTTGTGATGTCAATGTGTCTCAAGAGGTTTTAGTTACAAACATTGTGAATGATCAAACTATCCCAACATTGGTTTCAAATGTTCCTACATCGGTTGAACTTTCTACATCAAAATTATCTACATCTTGGCTCCAACAAAGTCTAGAAAGGAAGAAAAAAAGATTTATCTGGTTAGACACACCAAATATGGAAATAGTTGCTAATTTGGCCCATAAAAATGTCAAAGTGAAGAAGACCAGAGTAGATTCCAGATTAGCAGTGAATCCTTCATCAGGCAATTTGTTTGTTGAAGTTGCATAGCCTACTATCGAAAAAAATATAAATGAGGCTAATGAAGCTAATTTTAATGTATCACATGTAGATTTGGGTCCTGTCACATATGGTTTTGTTCATAACTTTCAAGTCTTTGTGGCCATATTGGTAGAGAAAGCAAATAAGGACAAACAAACTAAGGATCAACTCAACAAATAAGTCCAAGTTTTATCTTCATACCTTCAATCAATAGTATGATCACAAATAAGTGAGAGTATTGAATATTTTAATCTTTAATTAATTTTTGTCCTCATATAAATGTAATAACCTTTCAATATTGGATTATCTTTTCGACTTCCAATGAGGACATAAATGTGGTGGTTGTTCAACTTCTTTGAAAGCTTATAAATAAGTCCAATTTGAATCCAATTGCAAGGAGTTGGAGAGTTATGGAGTTACAGAGCTATAGGCATCTAGTACACTCCTTCACAAGATTGCCTAAATTGTATAGGCTCAGGCATACAACTCTCTTTTACAGAGTTTGCCCAAATTGGATACATTCTAGGCATACAACTCTCTTTTACAGAGTTTGCCCAAATGGGATAAATTCAAGGGCACGCAACTCTCTTTCACAGAGCTTGCCAAAAACTGTATGGTTCTTACAAATTTTCAATGAAATGAAATTTAATATCATTTGTTATGTGTTTATAATACCACAAATTCTGCTTTGGGTATTGTACTCTGAATTGACAAAATAATTCAGATCAGTGGTATCAGAGCCATTTTCAATTGCTGCAGGTGCATCTACAACCAATGAGCCACTGCTCATACTATACCAAACTCTTCCTTGTCTTCATCTTCAGCAGAAGGAAATGAGGAAGCTACTACAACATCTACCAAGGAACCAGTAGCTGCTACGCCTCAAGCTGACCAGGCTCCTGCTGCTACAACAGATCAGGAAGAAGCGATTATTCTCTCGGGAGTCTCATTAGCACTTTCAAGTTACATGGCAGAATTTTATTTGGAAGATGATCGAGCAATGGGGCCCATTGCCTTTCAAGAAGGGAGTAATGATCAAAAATAAGTGAGAGTATTAAATATTTTAATCTTTAATTAATTTTTGTCCTCATATAAATGTAATAACCTTTCAATACTGGATTGTCTTTTCAACTTCCAATTAGGACATAAATGTGGTGGTTGTTAAGCTTCTTTGAAAGCTTATAAATAAGCCCAATTCGAATCCAACTACAAGGAGTTGGAGAGTTATGGAGTTAAAGAGCTATAGGCATACACTCCTTCATAAGATTGCCTAAATTGTACAGGCTCAGGCATACGACTCTCTTTTATAAAGTTTGCCCAAATTGGATACATTTCAGGCATACAACTCTCTTTCACAGAGTTTGCCAAAAACTATATGGTTCTTACAAATTTTCAATGAAATGAAATTTTATATGATTTTTTATGTGTTTACAATACCACAAATTCTAATTTGGGTATTGTCCTCTAAATTGACAAAATAATTCAGATCATAGTAGGAGTTCCAGCCTTAACTCTCGTACCCACTTTAGCATAAACAGTTTCTAATCCCAAAGGACTGGCTGATAAAGAATATACAAAGGTATCAATCATATGGAAAAATGGTCAATAATTGGGTATTTCAGATGAAGGCACAAGATTTGGATTTGTTCAAAGGAATAAAAGCAATTTATGCCAAGGAAAATCAGATGGAACAAGAGATTTTGCAAGAGATAAGAAACATCAAAGAGAAACACATATTCTAGTAAAATATTATAAATAATCTTAGAGAGATAAAGGAAATGGAAATCAATATATTAGTATCACTCAAAATATTTTCAAGTGAAGAAGAAAATCAATTTGGCATGTGGCTTGAGAACATATAATGGAAATGTATAAGCATGAATTAGATAATAGCTGAACAAGAAAAGTTGTTAAACACTTGTGGACAACTCAAGACCAGAGTGTCGAATGATTTACCGACAATCATTAAGGACACACCAGTTAGAGAGAAAACTCAAGATCCAAATGTGCAAGCAATGCAAAATAGTCTTGAAGCTAAGATCAATGCAAAACTTAGTGACAAACAACATTCAAGTGCAGATGTGATAAAAGGATTAAGTGTCATTTCAGTGGCTCTAGGCACATGTATTTATTACCTACCTAGATACAACAAAGAATTGGATGAAATTCAGCGAGATCATGATAGATGGAAACTAAGGATGGAAAGTGTGATTATTCTCAAGAATAAATCCTTAGTCCAAGCCATCAAATTATTAAGATCATATAAAGAAAATTCATCACAACAACAACTGCCACTTGTAGGTCAAGGAGCGTCAATTGGAGATGCCAACATAGGTTCCTAAATGTGAGCCTCAAACGTTGCTTGGAATCTCACTTCATGGTTTAATTCTCTGTATAGGTTGATTAAAGTTACAAATTTGATCTCTATGTAAATATTTTGTAAATATTGAAACTTTGGTCAATTATGAGTTTTAGTTAAGGTTTTGACTTTTTTTATGTTAAAGTTAAGATATTTTTTACTTTTATTTTGTAAAAGTTAGAGTCGGTTGTAAAAGCAAGAATAACTTTCATGTTCTAACTTAGTTGGTTACTAGCCTGAAAGGTAGTTATGACAAGAAGTCTATAAATACAAGAGAGAGAGAGAGAGCAATGTAAAAGGATTTTTTGGCATTTTAGCAACTGTGAGTCAAAGATATTGTGAAATTGTGTAACTCCTCAAGATAAATACAAACCATTTTTTGAAGTGTTTCTTAAACTGATTTAGGTTCAAATGTTATAGGTCCATCATATGTTGTTGCTAATAGAAGTATTTGAGTTTCATGAGCTAAATTGCAAGCATTAAAGATTAAATTATAAAGAGATTTTGTTGTGCCTCTTTCTTGGTACCTTGAAGCAAATACACCAAAGATCATATATATTCCCATTGTTGAGAGTCTTATGTGTACACTCTAGCCTTCACAATGGATAAAATTGATATACTTTACATGAATCTTGTACACACACACACACATATATTCCAAAAAATATTAAAATACATCATACGAGGGAGCTACCCCTCTCAAACATAGAGGAAAGTCATATTCAAGAAATGGTCTCTCCAACTGTTGTGAGCATATTGACTCCAGAGTTAAGAGAAACCACCTCATTTTTTGTGTTCATTATCCTTTGATTTGTCCTCTCTCAAGGGCTTATTATTGTGATAACATGCTTATCTTTTTGGGTGTATCCTACCTTAAAGAAATTGCTCATGATATGGTGTATGCAATCTCTTTAACGTGGGGGAATACACTCCACTCAATGATTCTCTCTCTTTCATATCTTGATACTTAAGTTACTTAGCAAAATTTATCTTTTTCTTTGTAATTTTTATTATTTTTCTTTTCATGACTCATAATAGAGAACCTTACTAGTTTGTAGTCATGGTTCTCTCTCTCTTTCTCTCATGATGTCCCCTTTATCTTATTATCCAAGTTGTGAGATCCTAAATTCCACTAGGGGCTTGGTGTATCTTGCCTCCTCGATGACTTGGTGAAATTTTCTCAATGTGAACTTTGTACTTTACTGATAGTATGAGTGACTTCATACTCCCGCTAAAGTGGGGGATAAATGTAGCATCCTAAAATTGCACCCCTTTGCAATTTTGACCGCATTTGGGTCTTCACCTTAGTGTTTGTGCCCCTTGTCTTGTTCAAAGACCTGATTATGCTCACACCCCTCATAAATATCATCAAAATTGATTCCCCCCCCTCCTATGGGCACCTTGATCCTAACCCAAAATAGGGTAGGACCAGGGTGTGACACCCTAGTCCTCACTGGAACCATGGTGCCATGCCATGATCCTCCCTAAATTGGGCTCCCTTTAAACCCATTTTTTCAATTCAAAATTAAGAAAGATTCTCCTCTTCGTGTTGGCCCATGTTGGAAAATTAGTCAATTCTCTCGATGGGCAAGTATAAAAGGAGAATTTCCCCTCTCTTTTGAAAAGGATATCGCATACATTCACAACAAGGAGATTTTTAGATCAAGCATTCAAGAATTCAAGAGAAATTGAGCATTAATCAATCTTCCTTCAAGCCTTGGAGAAACAATAAAGTCAAGATTCAAGCATTGAAGCACCATTGAAGATGACATTAGTCATCCTACTTTATTGAAAACTTCATAAACCCTAATTCCATTTGGATGCAAGCAAAACTTCACAAGGAGGTATCATCATTCAATTTTTAGTCATAATTCAACATTCCCTCAAAAGGAGAATCTTCAATTACAGTCATTTCAATTATCTTTATTTCATTTTCATGGTTAATTCCAAAATAGGGGTTTGACCTATAGCAAGCCCCTATTCCCAACCTATTTCCCCCTCTTTCTGTGTGTAGGAAACATGTACGGAGTTGTAATCTTCACAATTAACTTTATTTACAAAGATGAATCAATCCCCCTTTGGTGTGCGAAAAGTGTGGAGGACCGATGTTGGCATTGTATTGTCATTGATGTCAACTGATAAGTATGTCAACCGATGTGCAAGATATTGTTACTAACATTTTAGATTGTTGGCATGTTGATGTAAATAGGTATGGAATGTCAACTGGTAAGTTTTTCAACCGATAAGAAAGAAAACTCGGTAAGTGCAGTCCGATATAACATGACCTAACCAACATAATAGTGAAGTGCACAATATGAAGGTTAACCAGTTAGTGTATACCGGTAGCATGTTCAGTAGGTGACTAAAGTTGAGCCTACACAATCAAGTGAGATGGATGCTGATAGAGATGTCACGTGGACTCCAGGTGGAAAACGTGCAGTGGTAGGTGAATGGTGTTTCAGTGAGGTAGTTGTTGACTAAGTCTGTATGAATGTGGATTGTGAAAGTCACAAATCAGTTGCAGAGGATTGCGACTCAAAGCAAATCAAAGTGCACAGGTTTTATTCTTTGACATTATGATCGAAGAAGGATATCTAATCATCTTGCTGATCTGGAGAAGGAATCTACTAGATCATTTATTGTGATTGACAAAATCAAGACTAATGAATAGAGTCCAGTTTGCTAAATATAGTAAACATTCATAGGAAGAATAAAAGAGGACAGAGCTTTTTACTGTACTATTGCAAGTTGTTGATTCAGGAAAGACAAGATCCAATTTGATATGGATCGAGGTCGGTGAAGAAAATCCTAATTGCATGTGAAGTTTGAGTTTTTGTTTTGGCGGGAAAGCATATATATAAATATACAGATCAAAAACTTAAGGAGGTTGATAGAGGATGCTTGATAAGAGATTTATGATATAGTGAATCACTATGAGGCAAGAGTTGATCAGTCTGAGTGAGATAGAGAATATTGAAGCGACTGAGTGTTGGAGAAGAACTAGTAAGGAAGGTTTAGCCAGCAAGGGTTAAGGTAACCGGTAAAAACCAAGGAGACCAGAGTAAGTTTCATAGAAGATCCAACAAGGTTGAAACTGAGTTGTAGAGGATTCAAAAAGTAAGAATAGAAGACTGGTAGTAAAGAGAAGCAGTGTAATGGAGAAGAGTTTAACTGGCAAAGTGAATAGTTTCTAGGTGTTATAAAACTCATTTGTAACCAAGTGTTTATACTTGTATTGATTTTATATCTCATTGTATTTTACTAAGTGGGTGCTCGGTGCAGGGGTTGGTGCTCCTTGAGTTGGTGCTCAAAATAAAATACGGGTTGGTGATCCTTTGGGTAGGTGCCCATAAATTGATAGGGGTTGGTGCTCCTTGGGTTGGTGCCCTAAACATTGTAAAATTGTTATTTCACTATGAGGCTAGATTGGAGCAGTAGATCTCCAGCAACATTTCTCACCGAGGTTTTTCCCACATTGGGTTTTCCTCATATATCTGGTGTTATGTGATGTGCTCTTATGTGTGATTGCTTGTTAGTTCTTTCATTATCCTATCAGTTGTATACACTGTTTGAAATTATTTATAATCACTAATTCAGCCCCCCTCTCAGTGATATCTTATGTTCTACAATTCGTATCAGAGCATTAGGTTCCTTTTTTGTTAAAGATTTCTCTAGCTTGGGTAGATTCTAGTTTAAGAACACAATGGAAAGGAATGAATCCTCCTCCTCCAAAGCTCCCATGTTTGATGGTACCAACTATGTCTTCTAAAGCAGAAGAATGGAAACCTATATGTCCTCCCTAGGTTTTTATTTTTGAATGGCTATGAACAATTGGTATACTGTCCCTATTAACCCTCCTATAGATCTAGATGCTAAGAAGTATGAAAACAATGCAAAGGCCAAGCATACTATTCTCAGTGAACTGTCTGATAATGAGTTTGTTAAGGTCATGCACTGCTCATCTGCCAAGGAAACTTGAGATAAATTGAAAAGATTTTTTGAAGGAGATGTAAAGGTCAAGGAGGCTAAACTGCAAAGACTAAGAGGTCATCTTGAAGGATTGAAGATGAAATATGAAGAGAAGATTGTTGATTATCTTCATAGAATTGATGAAACGTTGAACACTATTAGAAGACTTGGAGAGGTTATAGTTGATGACGTGATTGTCAAAAGGGTACTTAGATCAATCACATCTAAGTATGACACAAAGGTCTCTACAATATAAGAAGCCAAGGATCTAAAAAACTTTTCAATGCATGAGTTATTTGGGTCCCTAACTGCTTATCGGATGAGAACAACTGGTTCAAAGAAAGAGGCTGGTTTCAACTCCATCAAAAAGGGTAAGGAAGAAATTACTCATGGAAAATATAGCGAAGACTTAGACACAGTGGTAGATAACTTTTTAAGGAAGCTTAAAAGAGGATCCGGTAAGTACAAAGGAAAATTACCTCTCAAATATTTTAACTGTGGTAAAATAAGACACTTTTCTTCAAAATGTCCCTATAGTGAGAATGCTAGAGAGGAGCAACAAAGCACCAGTAGACCTTTGAGTAAGGATACAAAGAAGAATTCCTACTGACAAGATATAAGAAGCTATCAGAAGAAAAACAACCTGTATACTACTGAACATGATGCCATAGATGAAGAAAGTGCCTCAAAAATGACTATTGTGAGGATGAAAGAGAAACCTATAGTGTCATAACATTGCACCCCTTGAAATTTTGACCATGTTTTAGGCCCTTTACCTTGGTGAAATAATCTCCTATGCTTGATCGAGACCCACCTATGCCTCCACCATGGAACTGGGCCTCATTTCCACACTTTGCAACCTATTTAGACCCTTTTTTGGGCCCCAAAAATGGGAAGGACCATGGCGCGACACCATGGTGTAGCGCCCTAGTCCTCCCTCCTAGGGTGGCCCCAAGATAGGTCCTCCCAATCCAATCTACACTTCAAGATCCTAAACCTCCCCGATGTCAGTCTTTTATGAGATGAATTAATCTTCAAGAGGCATGTATAAAAGGGGATCTAGTCTTCTCATTTGCATAAAAAGGAATTAGATAAGCAAGCATAGGAAAAGATATGCATCATCAAGCATTCAAGTCTTCTTCATTCATCCATTGGAGAAATATTTCAACATTCATTTGCAAGCATGTATGTGTGTTAGGTTTTTGTCATGTTACATGTCATTTCATGCAACACATGTGATTACATTCAAGAAGTAAAGCAATCATCATCAACAAGTTGGAGATCTACAAGGTATACATTTCCATTGTTTATAGTCAAGTATTTTCAATTACTTTCTTTCAAGGTTGATTCCTCAACCGGGGTTTGACTAAGGCAAACCCCTTTCCACAACCCCCTTTTCCTCTCTTTTATGTGTGTAGGTTGCAGGTGTGTTGTTGTAATTGCAGGTTTGGGCTTCATTTGCAGAGACGGAAGAACCCTTTTCGTTTCGTGGATTTTGTGGAGGACTATGTACATTCCCGCCACAATCTTGATGAATTTTCTCCAAATTTATAGGGAAGATCCGTATCAATCTAATTAGCTCAAATCCAAAGTTACAACACGATCCCGAACTGGTATCTCCTCATTTCACTCATTTTCTCTCTCTTTTCCACATAGTCAACAAGTCAACTTTCTCATTTACAAAAGAGGGTAAATCACACTTCAACCCTTGAAATCCATTTGGAATTCATATCCTTGTTTCCCTCAGATTTGGATCTAGTGGATTCAAGCCCCTATTTTGAATGTAAAGTTCTTCCAAGTGAAAACCATCCTAGTGACTTCCTTTTTCTCTCCTAGGTGGGGAGTCACCAGGGTTCAACTTTCCACTTTACATTTTGGTGAACCCGACGTCTTACACATTAATTTTGATTTCTCATTATTAGATCTGATTAATTGCAATTTGGATTTCAAATTTGCATTTCCAAGTTTCATCTATTCGCCAATTTTAGAGGTTAGTTATGTAAAAACCCTAATTTTTCATTTTGAGCAAATTAAACTTGTGAAGTGCAACTTTTTAATTGTTTGTTTTAGATATGATTTTCATCTCAAAATTGCAATTCAAATTTGCCTCTTTATTCTGAAAATTCAGTGGTTAAATCATAAAACCCTAATTTTTTAGATCTTTCTATTTTTGACCTTTGATTGCAAATTTGACTGATCTAGACATCTCCAAATCAACTGTTTTATTGGACTCTGCAATAATATCATAATACCTATCATCCCTGAAAATTTTGAAAAAAGTTGGTTGGACCATATACACTTTCGCCACAGTCCTCGACTTTTTTCCTGAAATTTCAAGAGATTGTTAAGACTGTATTTAATAACCTAAATCCAGAAGATTGGCTGATTTTGTCAATTTTTGATCCCTCTAAACTCGAAAATACCTCCAAAATTCAAAATTTCAAATTTCAAGAATTTTTTTAAAATTAAGAGGTTAATTATAATCTGCCCTGATTTAAAAAATTATGTTTTTGTTAATTTTAAAATTAAGTGGTATCCCCTTGGCCCTAATTTTAAAATTCCAATTTCCTTTGGTTTATGAAAAACAATTATTTTTGGAAATTGTGTCATTTTATCTTTCCAACAAAGTTCAAATTGTTTAATCATTATTTTATAAAATTTTACATTATTCAATTTTTGTAAGCTTTGTTCCTATAGTTCAAAATTCAAATTCCATTTTCCCTCCTTTATTAAATTTTCTATGCATGTATGGGGTGAACATTATTATGGTTAAATGACACATGGAGTTCTTATCTTATTTTGCTAGTTCAATTTCAAGTTACATTAAAGATGTTCATGATGTTCCCTTTCATACATATGATGATTTTCATGATGTTCCATTTCATGCATATGATGATAATTTAGTTCTCCCTTCCATTCATATCTATGAATTACCCTCTCCCAAAATTGATCTCATTAATGAGGGCACATTGGCGCAAAAAGGGAGTATGGACACTTTTTTCAAAGATCTCCCTCCTAAAGATGAATCTTTGGAGAATTGTGTTTCTTCTTCTCCTAAAAAGTACCTCCCTCATAAGGATTATTTGGTGCAAGAGGCTGATATTAAGGCTACTTATCCTAGTGATATTATACCATTTTTTCATGATCTTCCCTCTAGGGATGAGACATTCATGACATATGATAGTCCCTTTCCTAATCATAAAGATGTCTTATAACAAGAAGATGAAATTATTAGCAATTTTCTTGATTCTCTTCTTTCTCAAGATGTATCCTTAGAGAAAAAATAACCTAGTCAATTCAACACCATTCATGCTTCTAGTTATGAGACACCTAAACCTAAAAAACCTCCTAATATGCTAAAAGTTGCAAAATACATATGTGAAAGAGATGTTATGAAGATACAACTAGAAGAAAAATATGGGTCCAAAATACATCAAACATTCAATTCTTGTGTCAAAAAGAAAGATCCTAATATTCTTCTCACTTCTCTTTCTTTCGCCTCTCACCCTAAGAACGACATTGGTAAGAATCTTGTTGAGAATCTCCATGGTATCCTAGCAAAGATCTCCCTTTGGGACTTGATTCAAACTTCCCCTTCATACCATATGTTGATCCAAGAAGCCTTTGATAAATCGGTTCCTCATCATTCTTCTAAATCAAATGATATCACATTCTCACAAGATGAATTGCCTTCTATAGAGGTTAAAAATAGAGATGATCCCCTTATGATTACTTCTTGCATTTATGAACAAAAGATAAGAGGTACTTTAGTTGACAATGGGTCAGCTCTTAACATTTGTTGTGTTGACTTATTAGATAAGATAAACTAGGATTATTCTTCTATTCAACCTAATCGTCTTTGTGTGTGTGGCTTTGATAATGTTCTTAAAGAGTCGCTTGGTATAGTCATATTACCTATTAAAGTAGGGCCCATGACTTTGCCTACTCCTATTCATGTCATTCCCAACCATCTTACTTATAACCTTCTTCTAGGTAGATCATGGATTCATGCCATGAATGTAGTCCCTTCTACCCTTCATCGCACAATCAAATTCATATACAATAATGAACTTCACTCAATAAAGGTTGATTCTAGTCCTTATAATTTCACTTATGATGAAGTGGGATATATTTCCCCCTTTAGTACTATGATTCCTTCAGCAACACCATCTCCTATCAACGATGCTTCTAAAGAAGGAAATTGGGGTACAAGAGACTTTACACCCTCATCCAATGGATACATGACCCCTCAATCTAAGATTGAAGCCTTCATGAATCCTTTTGTGTCTTTTATCCAAGATTTTGAACCAATTTCCACTTCTCCTAACACATGTCTTGATAAGAGAAAATACAATGGATGAGTTCTAAGATGTGTGCAACAAAGTCTTGAAAGTAATAAGAAATCACATTTTCCTTTGTCAACATCTTCTTCTCCATTGTCTTGTAAATCCACACCTTCTCATTCTAATTTTTAGTTACAACAAGAAAATATGTTGACCGATCTTCTAAATTCCAAATTAATATCTCCTCTTTGTCCTAAATGAAGAAGAAAACATAAACAACATTCTCAAAATTCTTCTTTTTGTAAATACCATCAAATCTATGGCCATTCTACTAATGAGTGTCAAGATTTGAAAACAAAAATACAACATTTCATTGATTTAGGCATCATAGAAATAACATCTAAGAATGAATGGCATGTTCATTATGATCCTTTAAAATAACATTCAAGTTCCTATTATGTTGCTCCTCACTATGTGACATTGTTAGCCTACTTCTTGGGGGCTCTTTGTCATTCATGGTGGTACAATTTTAGGTGCAATCATAATTAGTGAGAAACATAATAGTCTATTTATTCTTGCCTCTATGCTTGGGGGACAAGAATATTCCCTTTCTTCTTTCTCAAGTTTCACTATTTTCTTTATGGAGTGCATTATTCATAAACTTGATGTCCTTTCTTTCATGGAGTTTTCCTTCATGTGAGCGCATGTCTGTTCTGTGAGTGGGATATTCTCCTTACTTGAAATGGTACATCTATTATGAACAATCTCTCCTCGAAGAACTTGTGTGAACCTTCTTCTTCCACTTTTTCTCTCTTTGAAAATTACCTCTTCTATTTTGTTATTCATAACTTGATGTCCTTTCTTGAATGGAGTTATCCTTCATGAGAGTGCATGTTGGTTCCTTGGTTAGGATGTATTTCTTGCTTGAGATGGTATGTCTTTTATGTGTAATATCTCTCTAAAAGTTGTGTAATTTTTCTCATTTTCCTACACTTGGGGGGCAATGATCTCTCCCCCTATCTCTTTCTCTAAGGATCCACTTTTTGTGTGGATGGTGTGAGTTTTATTACTTGATGTCACTCCTTGTGTGTAATTGTTGGTTGTTTGCTCAAGGATAATCTCTTATACAAGAGGTGTAAGTCTTTGAATACAACCTTTTTCACACTTGGTAATGTAAATTTATAATAAATCCACTCATCCCCCATAGGGCTAAAAGTGCGTCATCCTTCATCAAGAATCTCTTTACCCTAGCAATAGGATGAATGATTGAATTCTTGTTCTCTCCTTTGCTTTGTTCTAGAAGATGTTATATTTTTCTAAGACAAATTCTCTTGGAGGAAGATTCCTTTTGAACAAAGATATCTTCTCCTCCAAGGATCTCCTTTACACTTACAACAAGATATCTCTTTTCAACTATCTTATCCTAGATTGAAGAGTATTCCCTCTTTTGCTTGGATTTATGACATTGTTGCATAGTGGATATCTTCTTTGTGATGAAGGTAGGTATCCGTGTTCTACTTTCCTTAAAATATCAACATCAACCTATGTTGACATATTAAGGGGGGGGTACCCACACCACTCCTTTGTAATATAGTTCTCTTGTGCATTGTACAGTGGGACATTCTTAGAACTAGAGAACATACTCTTATCTAGCAAGATGTCATCACTTTTCTTTTGTATATTGGGTCATTCTCAGAACCAAAGCATAGACCCTTAGAGTGATATGACATCACTTTTCTCTTATGCGGGGTGATTATTCTCGGAACCAGAGCACATACTCTTAGAGTGGGATGTCACACCTTTCTTGACACTTTTATACAGGTTGTAGCGTACTCGGACATAGACTCCTATGAGGTGCATTGAACCTCACTTGCACACACATGCATGAGGTTGGGTGTAACTAATGGTGTTCTCACCCTCCTCCCTTGCATGGATCACCCAGACGGACTCTGTGGGCTAGACTTCCATTTCCTTCTCTTCATGGATCACCTAGTTCTAGGGGTAAGTTGTCCATGGTTTCTTTCTTCTTCGCCTTTCTTCTCATGGATCACCAAAGTGTGTATTCGTGTCCTCTCTCTCCTTACTCTCATAAACCCATAGTTTTACTATTGATGGTTCATGGATGATGTCAACTTTGCTCTTTTATGTGATTATATGTGTTCATGAGATGGCATTTATGTCTCAAGAATGATATTAGTTGATTGAGACATTTTTCATTGCGAGGTCTCTTCGACTAGTTGACTTGAGGTCTTAAAGATATTAGATTTTGTTGCATGCCTTTTTATGTGCACTTGCATATGTTTGAGTGAGTTAAGATCCTAAGATTGGGGGCTTGGTTCCTTGAGATTAGTGACATCTTATACTCCTTGTGATATTTCTCCGCATCTCTCATCTTCATCTCTCTCTTTCTTCTACTTTACCAACAGTATTGGCATAAGCCATACTCCCGCTAAAGTGGGGGCTAAATGTAGTGTCATAAAATTGCACCCCTTGCAATTTTGACCATGTTTTAGGCCCTTTATCTTGGTGAAATCATCTCCTATGCTTGATCGAGACCCACCTATGCCTCCACCATGGAACTGGGCCTCATTTCCACACTATGCAACCTATTTAGACCCTATTTTGGGCCCCAAAAATGGGAACGACCATGGTGTGGTGCCCTGGTCCTCCTTAGGACCATGACATGGTGCCTTGGTCCTCACTCCTAGGGTGGCCCCAAGATAGGTCCCTCTGACCCTATCTGCACTTTGGGATCCTCAATCTCCTTGATGTTGGCCTTTTATGAGATGAATTAATCCTCAAGAGGCATGTATAAAAGGGGATCTAGTCTTCTCATTTTTATAAGTAAGAATTAGATAAGCAAGCATAGGCAAAGATATGCATCATCAAGCATTCAAGTCTTCTTCATTCATCCATTGGAGCAATATTTCAACATTCATTTGCAAGCATGTATGTGTGTTAGGGTTTTGTCATGTTACATGCCATTTCATGCAACACATGTGATTACATTCAAGAAGAAAAGAAATCATCATCAACAAGTTGTAGATCTACAAGGTATACATTTCCATTGTTCACATTCAAGTATTTGCAATTACTTTCTTTCAAGTTTGATTCATCAACCAGGGTTTGACTGAGGAAAACCCTTTTCCACAACCCCCTTTTCCTCTCTTTTCTATGTGTACGTTTCAGGTGTGCATTTGTAATTGCAAGTTTGGGATTCATTTGCAAAGATAAAAGAACCCTTTTCGTTTTGCAGATTTTGTGGAGGACCATGTACATTCCTGCCATGGTCTCAACGATTTTTCTCCAAATTTGTAGGGTGGATCTGTATCAGTCTAATTAGCTCAGATCTGAAGTTACATCATGATCCCGAATTGGTATCTCCTCATTTCACTCTTTTTCTCTCTCTTTTACACATAGTCAACAACTCAACTTTCTCATTTATAAAAGAGGGTAAATCACACTTCAACCCTTGCAATCCATTTGGAATTCACATCCTTGTTTCCCTCAAATTTGGATCTAGTGGATTCAAGCCCCTCTTTTGAATGTAAAGTTCTTCCAAGTGAAAACCATCCTAGTGACTTCCTTTCTCTCTCCTAGGTGGGGAGTCACTAGGGTTCAATTTTCCACTTTACAAAACCAATCTCTTTATGGTACTAGATGAACGAATTGATGAAGATAATGAAGATGAAGACATTGAAGCTGAAGTAGACTTGGAAAGTGAGCTCATAAGTTCTCTTAGGAGTTGAGTAAAACAAGAAGAGATCTGAAAAAGGTTAAGTGTGTTGTTGCTGAAGAACAAGACCATTTGAAGCAATCCCTGGATGAGTCAAAGAAAACAATTTCTATTTAAAACTCCAGTTGGAAGAGGCCAAGAGGATATGCAAATTTACATTCTAATTTGATAAAGAAAGAGGAGTATCATAATTTGGAAGAAGAAATTGTAAGGCTCATAAAGGAGCTTGAAAAGAGAAACGATGAGTTGAAGATGAGGAGCAAGTATGAGGGCACCACTAAAGCTTTGGACAAAATGTTGAGTACTCAAAAGAACTCAAAAGATACCAGAGGTTTAGGTTTTGAAGAAGGAAAGAGTTTAAATAGAAAGGACACATTAGGAAATGAGATAAAATTTACTTCTTCAAGTGAGAGTAAAGAAAAACAAATCTTTACTATCAACAAAGCTACTGAGAAGAAGACCTATGCTGAAGCTACAAGAACTTTGCCTATGAACTGGAATACTCAGAACCGGAAGGCTCACTCTCCATACTGGAATGCAAACCATAAAGGAAAGTTCAATATTGGTGAAGAGGGGTTCACTAAAGTCAATAGCATGAGAGGAAAACATCTGATGAGATAAACGTTTACTAGTCCAATACATCAAGATTGGTATGTACCCAAATTCCATGGTTACTGCTACTGGTGTAATAAGTTTGGTCATAGAATTTCTTATTGTAGTTTCTTGCGTAAGCCCCCTACTAGCTTTGAAAGTAGAAATTTTTTTTCTACACTCTAGGAGATGAATGTCACTTGTTATCAATGTAATGGTTTTGGTCATAAGAGTTATTAATGTAGGAGAAGTCAGTCAGTATCCTAAAATAGTTTTTCAATTTTATCATTCAATGCTAATGTGAAATGCTATCATTGTCAAAGTTTTGGCCACATTGAAAAGCATTGCAAACTTGGGACTTCTAAACAAATACTGGATAAAAAAATTGGAAGAAAAACCAGAGCAGAAAAATGCAACTGACAAGTAGAAGGAAGCCAACCTGGTTTGGGTTGAGAATGATAAGAATAAAGAAGAATTAAGTCTGATTGTGTAGACTGCTCTACATGTAGAAAAAAGAAATTTATGGGTTGTAGATAGTGGATGTTCTAATCACATGACCATAGACAAAAAGAAGTTCATCAAGTTTGATGATTGGAATGGAGGTCTAGTGAGGTTAAGAGACAACTCTTCCATCAAGATAAAAGGAAAAGGAACCCTGAACATAGATGGAAAATTAAAAGCACATGATGTATACTATGTGGAAGGACTAAAGAATAATTTTCTAAGTGTGAGTTAGATGTGTGATAAAGGATACAAATTCACATTTAACTCTATCGCTTGTCAGATAAGGAAGAATAGTACTAGACATATTGTTGCAGAAGGTAAAAGGAAAAATGGAAATGTGTACAATCTAAAGGAATTCTTTGAGTCCCAATACATGATGGGAAAAGTAGATGAGAGTTGGTTGTGGCACAAAAGATTAGGCCATATAAACTTTGATAATCTAGTTAAGGTGATCAAGAAAGGTTGTGTGAGACATATGCCACCAATTATCAAACTAGAAAGTACTTTTTATGATGAATGTCTAAGAGGCCAGAAGACTAAGGTAAAATTCAAGATCAAAGAACATAATTTACCTCAAGTCCCTTAGAACTTGTTCATACGGATCTATGTGGTCCAACCAAAATAAGAGCTTTATTTGGTGAGAGATACTTCATGTTGTTCATTGATGATTTCTCAAGAATGACATGGGTCACTTTCCTAAATGACAAATCAAAAGCATATGAGAAGTTCAAAATATTCTAGAAGATGGTTGAGAAGGAAAGTGGATGCCAGTTGAAATGTTTGAGATCATACCGGGGTAGTGAGTTCACATAAAATGAGTTTGTAGACTATTGTGGGAGGCATGGAATCAGAAGACAGTATTCAGCCCCAAGAACACCACAACAAAATGGTGTTGTAGAAAGGAAAACCCAGTCTGTCAAGGAGATG
Source organism: Cryptomeria japonica (assembly GCF_030272615.1). Classification (NCBI taxonomy): domain Eukaryota; kingdom Viridiplantae; phylum Streptophyta; class Pinopsida; order Cupressales; family Cupressaceae; genus Cryptomeria; species Cryptomeria japonica. Next base: position 416,655,668 of record NC_081414.1, read on the forward strand.
GAAAGAACTATGTTGAATGAGGCAAACATATTAGATATGTACTGGAAGGAAGCAGTGCATATTGTTGTATATACATTAAACTATGTTCAACTGAGAACAAACAATAGAATGACACCTTATAAGTTATGGTATGACCGGAAGCCATCAGTTAAATATTTCAAAGCATTTGGAAGTAAATGCTCCATCAAGAGAAATGAAGATAGTTTAGGTGGTTTTGATTCTAGGAGTGATGAAGGCATCTTATTGGGTTAATCAACTCACAAAAAAGCCTACAAATTCTACACTAAAAGACTAAGAAGAGTCATTGAAAGTGTGCATGTAAGAGTTGATGAAGATTTACATAAGCACAAACAAGCACATGTAAACTGGTATGATGATTCATGTGATGAAGATGAAGTTCAGTCAGAAAATGAATTAGGAGAAGCACCCAATAAGACCCCTAATAGATATGTGCAAAAAATCATCCGGAAGAGCATATTATAGGAAATAAAAGTGACAGTGTATAGACAAGAAGAAGACCTGTTAGTTTCATGGCACAACAAGAAGCAGGATTTTGATAAACTGGTAGTGTCTGAACCAGTAAGAGAGAAGAAGAGAGTGAAGGAGAGAAGAGTGAGTTTCAGAGAAGATTCGACAAGGTTGAAACTGAGTTGTAGAGGATTCATAAAGTAAGAATAAAAGACCAGTAGAAAAAGAGAAGCAATATAACAAAAAAGAGTTTAACCGACATAGTGAATAGTTTCTAGGTGTTACAAAACTCATTTGTAACCAAGTGTTTATTTGGCATTGGAGAAAGTTCGTAGTTGGAGATGGTGCATATTGTGAGCATAATAATATGGGTGTTGACATCAATGCCAAAGGGGGAGATTGTTGTCATTGTATTGTCATTGATGTCAATTGGTAAGTATGTCAACTAGTGTGCAAGATATTGTTACCAAAATTGGAGATTGTTGGCATGTTGATGTCAACTAGTAAGCAAGAAAACCCAGTAAGTGTAATCTGATATAAAATGACCTAACTGATAGAATAGTGAAGTGCATGATATGAAGGTTAACCGGTAGCATGTTCAGTCGGTGACCAAAGTTGAACCAGCACAATCAAGTGAGATAGATTTTGACAGAGATGTCACATGGACTCCAAGTGGCAAACGTGCAGTGGTAGGTGAATGGTGTGTCGGTGAGGTGGTTGTCGACTAAGTCTATATAAATGTCAATTGCGAAAATCATAGATTAGTTGCAGAGGATTGCATTTCAAAGAAGATTAAAGTGCATAGATTTTATTCTTTGACATTATGATCGAAGTAGGATATCTAATCATCTTGCTGATCTGGAGAAGGAATCTGCTAGATCAATTATTGTGATCAACAAAATCAAGACTGATGAATAGAGTCCAGTTTGCTAAATATAGTAAACATTCATAAGAAGAATAAAAAAAGATAGAGCTTTTTATTGTACTATTGCAGGTTGTCGATTCAGGAAAGATGAGATCCAATTTGATATGGATCGAGGACGGTGAAGAAAACCCTAAGTGCATGAAGTTTGAGTTTTTGTTTTAGCGGGAAATCATATATATAAATATGTAGATCAAAAACTTAAGGAAGATGATAGAGGATGCTTGATAAGAGATTTATGATATAGCAAATCTCTGTGAGGCAAGATTTGATCACTCTGAGTGAGCTAAAGAATATTGAAGGAACTGAGTGCTGGAGAAGAATCGGTAAGGAAGGTTTATCTGACAAGGGTTAAGGTAACCGGTAAATTGTTACAGAGGTTAAAAATCTAATATACCGATAGTGTCTAAACTGGTAAGAGAGCAGCAGAGAGTGAAGGAGAGTAGAGTGAGTTTTAGAGAAGATCCGACAAGGCTAAAACTGAGTTGTAGAGGATTCAGAAAGTAAGATTAGAAGACTGATAGTAAAGAGAAGTAGTGTAACAGAAAAGAGTTTAACCAACAGAGTGAATAGTTTCAAGGTGTTACAAAACTCATTTGTAACCAAGTATTTATCATTGTATTGATTTTATATCTCATTTTATTTCACTAAGTGGGTGCTCAGTGCAGGGGTTGGTGCTCCTTGAGTCGATGCTCAAAATAGAATAGGGGTTGGTGCTCCTTTGGGTAGGTTTCCATAAATTGCTAGGGATTGGTGCTCCTTGGGTTGGTACCCTAAACATTGTAAAATTGTTATTTTACTGTGAGGCTGGATTGGAGCAGCAAATCTCCAGTAGCATTTCACACTAAGGTTTTTCCCAAATTGGGGTTTCCTTGTATATCTGGTGTTATGTGATGTGATCTTGTGTGTGATTGCTTGTTAGTTCTTTCATTATCCTATTGGTTGCACACATTGTTTGAAATTTTTTATAATCACTAATTCACCCCCCCCTCTCAGTGATATCCTATGTTGTACAACCAAGGCGACCACCACCATGGTCCCAACATTTCTAGATCTTTTTCAAAGATCAGATCAAACTCGGCTTACCATTTTTAGATGCAAATGCATGCAAAAATCTTGCACCTATAGCTCACTATTTTCATAGTTTTACCTTCATTTTTCTGCACTATACCTAGTTTTACCAATTCAATTTACAAAAGAGGAATAAATCTAGCACACAATCAACCCAAATTCATTCAGTATTTTGTCCTTGTATGATTTGTGACTGAATCTAGTAGATTCCCTTTCCTCTTTTGAATGTAATGGTATCTAATTGAAAAAATAGTGGTTTTCATCAATCTAAAGGTGGAAACCCTAAATTTTTTTCCATTACACAATGTTTAAGTATGAATCTTTCAACCAAGTGATGATTCCCATGTGTTTCAACCACATGCAATTCCTATACAATACTCTTGTTAAAATATACAATTGATATTATTGCTTTTCTATCCATTGACTATTCAATTATTTTTCACTATAATAATATGCTCTAATAAAGAAATTGTTTGATGTAGATACTTGGAATTAATATGCTATAGTCAAATCAAGAAATAATAAAAAAGGATTTTTTTTATTACATGCCTAAAGGATATCTCACATTTTTCTTATTTCATTCTATAATTTCTAATATGAAAACTGTAGCGTCCTAAAATTGTGACACTTGCAATTTCGACTGCATTTCGGTCTTCACGATGGCGACGCAACACACAACCTGAATGGAGACCCCGAAACCTGATTATGACATTGAAAACTGCATTTTCTTGCACCCTAGCTTGACCCTCATTTGCACCCTGCTGTCCTGGGAGGTGGGACCAGAGCGCCTAGCGCCCTGGTCCTTCAGGACTAGGGTGCCCAGCGCCCTGGTCCCCCAGGACCATGGCGCCCAGCGCCCTGGTCCCCCAGGACCATGGCGCCCAGCGCCCTGGTCCCTGGGTCCTATTTTGGGCCCGGTCTCTTTTGGACTTCGGGTCTTTATGTTTGCAAATTGGAAAATTATCTTTCCTGGTCGGCCTAAGGTCGGGAAAATCAGTCTATCAGCCCTAATTGACAAGTATATAAACTACATTTTCCTCTTTCATTCGAGATGATGGAAAAAAAAAGCATGGAAACTATACTCAAGCATTCAAGCATTCAAGCATTCCTTCAAGCAATTGATCATTTCAAGTCTCCATTCAAGGCTAAGTGTTGCATTCAAGACAAGGATTCAACCATTGAATAGGAGATCACTTACAACATACTACTACAACATACAACATACAACATCTATATCTTCACACATAAGGATACAAACATCCTTACAACAAGGTATTAGTACTTGTTTTACATTACAGACATTTACATTTACAGCATTGCTCATTTCTTGGTTAATTCCAAAACCGGGGTTTGACCTAAAGGCAAACCCCTAATCCCTAACCCCCCAATCGTCTTCGCTTTTCTGTGTGTAGGTTGCAGGTACGCGGCTGAAATTGAAGATCTGGAATCCTTGTGCAGAGACGAACAGATCCCCCTTCGTTTCGCGGATTTTTCGGAGGACCGTGGCACCGGGGGCCATCATCCCGACAACTTTCGCTCAAATTTGTAGGACAGCGCCGTATCGACATTTTACTGCTAATTCCAGGTCCGCAGCTTCATCCTATATCCCTATCTCAGTTTATAAGCGAATCTTTGTCACTTTCTATGCATTCCTAGCTTAATTCTTTTATGCACATTCTTTACAAAAGAGGGTAGCCTTGCTGTCATAACCCTTGAAACTCATTTAGCATCCAATCTTGCATTGCGTGGGATTGGATCTTGTGGGTTTCAACCCCTCTTTTGAATGTAAAGTCTCTCTCCTAAGTGAAAACCATCAACCCTAGAGTGAACCTCCCTTCTCTCTCCTTGGAGTTGGAAGAGGGGAGAGCAACTAGGGTTCGATCGCGATTTTCCGCTTTACAAAAACATTATGCAAAATCTTGAAATTCTTATATTACCTCTCTCCAATATTATATAAAGATGTTAAGAATGTCTACAAGAATGTTATCTTTTATAAACAAATGATACACCATCCAAAGCTCAATTTTCCATCTTTACAATCTTAATTTCTAATAAATTCTTAGATAATCTAGATGTTGGCAAGAGACACTATTCTAGAAGAGACAAGTGCTTGAAGATTGTTTAGGAGTTGTCATTGATTGCAACTCAAATCAAAAGCATCATCTAGAATATGCAAATTCATTCTACTGGAAGTTTTGCGTAAGTCTGGAAGGTGGAACACAATATTTGCTAGAGTATGGGTACATTGAGTAGAACTCAATTTTGGGTACACATTTTTGTTTGTGATGGAAGCGATAGTCGATTTGTTGATTGGAATTGCTTAGTGTACAATCCTAGCCTTTGTTGTTGATTCTTGTGCAAGTTTGATGATCTGGTATCCGGTATTTAAATAAGAACAAGGTTATTGTGGTGTAGAGTGTTATGCAAAATCTTCGGGATGATTTTGTTGCCATGTTCAAGGTTGTTGTACTGACTTGTTTGAAGTGTCTAATCAATTTGTTTTGGTCTACGTGTATTGGTAATTGGATTGAGCCGACTTCTTGTTACATGTTTCATATTATTGGTGCCGACATGTTGGTGACCTAAATCAAGTGATGTGGATATACAAGTCTGATCTATATGAGCATTTTAGTATTCAATGGTGGTGTGCAAAGATTGTATGAGCGTTTGTGCATAGGTTCACATTTTCTATTCTTGGATTTATGCTCTGGTATATGATAGAGAAAAGAAGAACAGAGTAGTGTGCTAGAATAGTGGAAGAAGACTCTTTGTGCTTAACCAGAACTACATTTTGGCATTTGTAGATGTTATTCATTAGTTCAGACAAACAATTATCATTTGTAATCATTTATAGGACAATGAGTCCTCTGGGGGTTGTATCCCTCTCTTTTGTAATTAAGCAGTGAGCTCTAGGAAGTGTGCCTGAATGCATGTGCATTCCTCTTGTAATATTATTATACTCATGATCACAGTATTATAATATTGTGGGTCTCAGTCCCACCATGGTTTTTACCTTTTTGGGTTTCCACATAAAAATTCTGGTGTTATGGTTTTATGCTTGGGTGTGTTGAGTTTTTTCTCTTTACTTTTATTTATTTGCATCCAGTGGTTTAAGAATCAGTTAAAGAATGTTTAAAATTGAAACACACTGATTCCCCCCTCTTCATGGTGTTCATTGATTCCAATAATTGGTATCAAAGCCTAGTTCCTCCGAGGAAGCCTAATAGCTTGAGGAAGATCCTGTTGGCATGTTTGGCATAATTGATGAAGACGAGATGATAATGTATGACTGTACCGGTAGAGGAAAATGACATGACCAGTTATTTGTGTTGTCATTGATGGCAACTAGGGTCAACTGATGTTTAATGATGTTTATAGTTGGTTTTCCATGATTGACTTGTTGGATAAGTGATTTGGTCTACCGGAGAAAGAGTTTAACAGAGTTTACTGGAAAGACTGTCAATTAGGACCTTAATTGGTAAAGCAGATAAGTTTTGATGGAATTGGGTGATTGGTGATGTTTGGTGACTTGTGGTTTAATACATAAGCTTTTATGATGGATTTGAGTATGTAACCAGAACCGCATCCTATGATGGTTAATTGAAGGTATGTTTTGAATTTTTTATAAAAAATTTCCATGGTTTAAGAAGGGTTTAAGGACCAGTAAAGAATTCCCTTAACCGATAATGATTTTTGGTTTGGTGGAGATCTACATCAAGTTCACGTGTTGATGATAACATGGCACAAACCACATGATGTGTTTGAAATATGTTTTGGCACATTTGGAGAATGAATTTATTTGGAATGTATAAAGTGCTTAGTGGAATGTGGTAAGGGTTTGACTTTGTACCAGATCAACTTGCTATGCCGATTTATGATCATTCAATGACCGGTATTGATTTTTAATTGATTATATTGTTCCCTATGATGATTTATAATGATTTGTAAAGATCAGTGATGATCTATGTAGTAAGTCTTAGGGTTTTGATGTTGACCTAGTTGTAAGAGTTATTTATGTCAGCAAGGTTGATGTTTTGAAGTGTCAATGATTTTGAGAAGTGTGAGAAGCCGAACCAGTGTGTGTGAGAAGACCTGCCAGTGAGATGCAGACTTAGAACTTAATTGGATTTGATCAAGCAAGGAGTTCAGTGATATACATATATCATTCATTGTTGTTCTCTAACAATTACAACAGCTAAAATCCCTTAACCGGGTAGGTCCTAACAAGCCTCATATTGTAAAATCCCCTAACAGGGTGACTCAATATCTGAGTTCTAAATCCTCTTGCGAGGTTAATCCTAACATATCAAAGCTTCTAACAGGGTTGAGGTAAATCCCTTAACCAAGTGATTCCTAACAAGGTCTGCTCCTAACATGGCATCATTGTAAGCTTCTAACCGGGCTTGGCTCCTAATAGGGTGCATTCCGAAAGAGTGCAAAATATTTGTGGGTACCAATTCCCACCGTGATTTTTCCCAATTTGTGTTTCCACGTGAAAATAATGGTGTTTATGTGTGGAATGTTTTTCTTGTGATGTTCATGTTTTATTTCTAATAACCGGTAAAAACGGTTTATGTTTGTTTATTAGAGATCTTAAAGTGGTTACCGATATTGATGATTATATGATTGTTGAAGCATTCTGATCAGTTAATAATTTGGTTTAAATGTTCAATGTTTTTAGATTTGAGATAAGTTCATTTTGGTGTTGAAAGTTTCAGTTTTTGTTAATACTGATTCACCCCCCTCTTAGTATTAATTGGATCCTCTAGGATTATCAGATCCAAGATAGTGAAGCAATGGAATCTAGTTTATAGAAACAACTCATTGTGGCACTTGAAGATTTAGATACAACAAGAAAATAAGCAAATATCCTGAGAAGAAATTTGAGTGATGCTAAAGACTTCATTGAGTCTTTGAAAGAAAAAGTAAACACATCCAGAGAAAATAGAAAGGAGCTTATGGACAAACTCAAGTAGAAAGAAAACCAAAACATTGATAACCAAGCCTTAAAAGACAAGACAGATGAATGTGAAAAAATTTCTAGAGATAATGCAGTCTTGAAAAATGAAATGCAATCCATTGTGATGAAGTTGACAAAGGAGATTGAAGATAGGAAGAAGAATAAGGAAAATTTGACTCAGTCATTAAAGGATAGATTTGATGAATGTTGTAGATTAAATCATGAAAATGACCCGTTGAAGCTTGAATTGATACAATCTAGGAATAATGAGCAAGAGCATGAAAGGTGGATCATAATTTTGAGAGATGAACTTACCACTGTTAATGAGTACAAATAAAAATTCAATGCTATCTTAGCTAAGTTGGATGAGATGCTACTGTCAACACATATTTTTACAAAATATTTTTGTGCTATATATGGAGGCTTTTGCATATAGTTCATCATAAGAGCACTTATTGCTAGATTGTATGTGCAGGTGATGTGTTGCAGTGTCTTCATAAAAAGGCATCACTTGGGCATATTCAAGGGAAGTGTTGAGTATGATGGCATTCTGGTAATCCTCATCTTCATAGTTAGTCTCATTGCAAGAGTACTTTTTGGAAGGTCAGCATAGAGCAGGGTTGTGAGCATGTGCAGAGAGGTAAAGGGTGTGGGAGAAACCCCTCAGTATGATTATTAAAAGTTGCATCTATAAAGAGGGCTTTCTTTTGCAAAAATCTGTAAAATTTTACTTATTGACATAAGTCATCCTGATGAGATCGCCGAAGGAGGAACGAGTATGTTGATCAGTGTAACTCATGCCGATGGTGTTTCCTAAAGTGTGAGTGGTGGGAAAAGGTGTGACTAAGTGAAAATCCATCGAGGTGAGCTACGATGATGATTTAATAGGGAGATGGAGTCATCGGGATAACATACACTATCGGAAAGGAGGAGAAAATGTTATCATGATACCTGATGGGGTTGTTGGTGGAACTCTTGCCGATAACTGACGAGGTGATCTATAAGTAGCAATGACATCGGGTTATCGAGAGATCCTAATTTATGTTACCCCGATATCCAATGGACTAAGTGCAGAAGGTGACCTTATCAGAGAGACTTTCTCTGATAAGGCGATACCAAGCAAGAAAGGAAACAAGACTCATCGGGATAACATACATTGTTGGGGAGATGTTTTTTGGGTCATGCCGATACTCGATGAGGAAGATGAGCTTGGTGCAAACAAAGTGACTTCATCAGGAAAGCCTATGATGATAGACCAAAGGAACCCAATAAGGAGGGCAAGGTGCAAGAAGACTCATCGGGATAGCTTACGCTACTGGAGAAACATCTTTAGAGTTGTGTTGATGCTCGATGGGAAGAATGCCACAGAGGGTGGATCTATCAAGGAGACTATAACTATCGGGAGCAAAATAAATATGGTACTTCGACACCCGATAAAGAAATCGGTGAAAGTTATGCCTATCAAAAGGAAAGGTAGATGTCATAGGACCATCGGATGAAATATTAAGTGACTTCATCCTGAAGGCTGATGGAGTGACTGAAGAAATAAATAGAGGAAAGTTTCATCAGAGAGACATACCTCGATGAGAGATAAAGGAAAGCTAACTAGTAGAAAGGAAGGGTGGACCCATCAGGGTAAGTCAAGTCTTAAGGAAAATGGTGAAGAGGTCAGGGCGAAATCAGATGGATTGATTGGAATGACCTATGCCGATCAAAAAAACAAAAAAGTAATTGAAGGAATGCGTGGTGTCAAATAATTGAATTATCAGGTGGGGTTATGTCGATTAGCTGTTAGAATGTCTGATATGAAAGCCATTATTTGGTGCTTGTGATCAGGAGGATTTGATCTGCATGAAGCAAAATTGATGAGTTTTTTTTATCATTACAGACCCTATTCATTGCATATCCAGCATAAAGAAAGAGTTCTTGTGCCAGGAATTTTTCACAGTCTCTTCAGCCATTAACATTGAAGTTGCAGACAAGAAGCGTGGGTAATTAAGAATTCAAGCACTTAATCATGGAGGCTTCTGGTTCACAAGGAAAGAGAAAGGTCATAGAGATTTCAGATACAGAGTCAACTAAATCAAAAAAGGCAAAGTCTATGGAGGGTATGCAGAAGCAAAAGTTGAACCAGGATATGATTGACTAGATGGAGTCATCTGGTGCTAAGTTGAGGAGGTCTAAAACAAATTTTCTGCCCAAGGATCAATTAGAAGATAAGTACAAAGGGGTTGAGATATATGGACAACCATAAGGGGCCACAAATTGTTTTTATATCACTACCTCAGGAGGAACAAGGAGATGTCATTGTCAAACCCTTGGACGACAAATTTGGGCAGATTGGTGGTAGGAAATATTTTTTTGAATTTCATATTGTTGGAATTTCTCACAAGGAAATACAACAAGGAAAAAAGATACATCCAATTGCCCAATGGGGATCCATTCATTTGGATATATGTCGGGTCTATTCAGGAGGTTTTCGGCATGACATATGAACCTTACATGCCCCTGTCTTTCATAGAATTAGAAGGAGAATATACCCAAATGGACACCACCCACACAGTTTGGAAGTTGGCAATTCACAAAAAGGAGAAGGGATGACTCACGAAATAGGATGGTCATCCTTTTGAAATTACTTTGTTTAGACAATACCTGCAGTACACATATTGGGCATATGGCCATGTCTATGGGGAATAAGTTCCTGATGTTACAAGAATAGGCCCATTGGTGTTGGCTACGAACATTCAAATGCATGAGTCAAGACCATTAGATTATGCAACCTACTCAACAAAGAAGCTGCATGAAGGATTTTTAAGTTTGCAAACAAAGCCTAATCCTACTTTCAAGTTTTACTCATTGCTAATGCATATGGTTTTGTTTTATGGTCAGATGCAAGGTTTGTGGCTAGGAAAATTAAAAGTGACTTCCAGGAACAAAGAGGGACAGGACCAACTAATCCAATTATGGGTATCCCTGTGGGACTCAAGGTTCAAAAAATCACACTATGTGTTGTTTGAAGAATACTTCATCAAGCCCTTTTTACAGATTGTTTGGGATAGAATGTGGTAGGTCTATTTTAGAGGAGATCAAGAGATTATTGAGACCCCATGATTTTGGAGACACTAGGGTCAACCACAACTAGGGCGACTAGTTTGTGTGCTAGAATTTCACTTTTTTCAGGGTTTATGGTTTTGAAGGTGTTCCATTTATGCTGCCTACATTAGTGCCAAACATAATTGCATATCTAGAGATTGTTAGGCAACTTAGTATGTTAAATGCAAAGCATTTGGGTGGTGCACATAAACAGGCATTCATGCCTGACACTTTACATTTCAGAGATTTCACCATTGTGTCTACCAAAGCATATGAAATGATTGAAAAGAAGCTAGTAGAGGAGTAAAATCTGTATGGACATAGGCTCAGAAGAATTATGATCTAGAAGGATATATTCACCATTGCGGGAAGAGCCAAAACCTGAGAGAATAGTTGCACATGCCCATGGAGGCTGAGGATTTGTTTAGGAACAAGGAGCAGGATGAGGCTGATGTAGTCTTAGAGGAGTTGAACCAAAAGTTAGAAGAAAAAAATAGAAGCTCCAAGAATTGAGAGAAGAGGGAGACTCTGAGAGTGAGTCTGATGAAAACATAGTTGTATCAACTCTTCGAGCACCTGAACTAGAAGAAGTGGCAGAGAGTCAGGAGCAAGCTATGGTGAGACTCAATGCCAACATGGATGTGAGGATGGAAGACCATGCAAATTTGGTTGTAGATGAAGTTTTTGTACAGTCCAAAGAGTTTAAGTCCTTCTTGTACCACTACAAAGGGAAAAGATTGAGGGAGAGCATCCCAAATGTCACCCCTGAGAATGAAGCAGAGATGCTAAAAGATTGAAGGAAGACATCAATGCAAACGTGGCTACAATGACACCATAGAGAGGGAGGCAACTTCTCAATGAGACAAGAATTATTTTGTTCCCAGGATGGGATTTAAGTGCCTCTTTCATTTTTGACAGTTTGTTGCATTTAGATAGAAAAGATGTAAAATTAGACATACAGGGAGCTGATGACATTTTTATTGGATCAAGATATGATCCAAATGAAGAGGAAACATTGCTTTGGGCCCTATATCCCCTAAATATAAGACCCAAGATTATAGATGTAGATAAGGCATTTGAGCATATGATAAGGCTGAAAGTGGGAGAGGTTAATCCAATTGTTGCTACAGATTTGGGGATTGACATTGCAAAACTGAATAAGGCCCAAATGCAGTGGGTGTTAAAGGAGGGTCAAAAATACAAAAAATTATATGAAAACTTGTTAAGAAGTTGTGGTCATGAAGTACCACAGATAACTGATACTGGTATGCAATGGAAAAAGAAATATGAGAACCAAATGAAAGAAAATATAAAGCTGAGAAGGCAAATCAGAATTGCCAGGATGGATGCTGCTTGTGTTTTGTTGACCAACATGTTTGAGCATTTGTTGGAAGTTCTCAAAGAATTTTGGGCCAACTGTTAGAAGACTCGGGATAATATGTCTTCTCATAAAAGAATTTTGAAGAAGCTGAAGGCATTTTTGAAAGAGAAGAGTGTTGAGGAGAAAATTGTTGAGAAGATCCAGAGAAGGTTGAACAAGCATAAGGAATTCGGTGTGGACATCAAGCAGGAATTTACCGATTGTAAGGATATTGTCAGATATGGTATACCAGATATTGTGGATGAGGCAAAGCAATTAAAGGACAAAGGGATTTGGATTGCAGAATGCCAAAATGTACTCAACACATCCCTTAATGTTGCCCGGACAGATGTTTTGGATATGAAGGAGATAGATGAGCAGATGGAAAGAATGGTTACCATGCAAATTGTTGATAGGGATATTGTATTCAACACCAGCACTCACCAGGATGGCAGGTATGTGGAGCATATTAAAAAATCTAACACATTATGGCACAACCAAAATTGACTTCTTAGTTTGTAATTTTGTTTTATGTCTAGCAGTTAGGCAGTTAGGTATTAGGTTTTAGTTAAGTTTAGTTTAGCAAGATGAAAGGGTGTGTCCTTTCAATTGAATCCTTTGGCTCACATACATGCAGTGAGTCATTTTTGTATGATAAGGGAGATAGAAAAATATTCTACCGCTGGCTGGGCTATAAGTGTTATGTTTTTAGAAAAGTCTAATAGGAATGAGGAGTCTATTTTGTGCAAACGGAATATATTGGAGTATTTGTAAGTGTATTTTTTTGTGTATATTCTTATTTGAGAAGTTAATATACAAGATTTCATGATTTTATCTTCAGGTTGTTATGTGTAAATTTTATGTTTGATGGAGTCATATGTCCTCTTGATAAATCTTTTAGATTTATTGTGATGTGCCATCACATGATGTTGTATTATTGCTCATGGAACACATAATGAAAATTTCACAGTGATGATCTTATAATTGTCTCTTGAGTTGATAGTGATTCTTGTCCACAAAGTTATTCATTAATGGTCAGATAAGGCACTGGTTTGTTATTAATTTGTGCTGAATAAGTTTGTATGCATTAAGTCCTTATCAAAGAAACAAGTCTCCTAATTTCTATCAGTACTGCTCTTTTTCATAATGGATTAAAGTCCTAACAGTAATATTTTACATATCACAACTATATTCACACTTATCAGTTCTACAGGTATTCAATAAAAAGCACTTTTGCTAGCATAATTGCAAGAAAACCTTTTCCATCCCTACAACTGCTAATTCCCATGGTTTAAATTCACTTAAAATAAATCTCTTTTGTGCTTGAGAGTGTAAGGTACAACCACTTGGGTTTAGTGGAGCCTAAAGTGCAAAGGGATTTGGTCTTTGACCATCCCTATTTGTTGGCCAAGGCTGATTGGATCAACTGAGGATTAGGCGAGTCTTTGGTTTTCCAATCTGTGGTTTTGGGCACCAACGACTACAAAGTTAGAAGAATAAAAGTTATATGGGAGGACTTGGATTTGAGAAAGGAGAAAGCTTTGGATCTAGTCAAAGCAATCATCAGAAGAATAAAAGATATTTGGTAAGGAAAAACAATTCTTATGAATTTAATGGTAAATGCTTTGTTTGCAATAAATTTGGTCATATAGCGAGTCAATGCAGAAATAGTGCAAATTAGAATAATTCATCATTCTTCGGACAATGTTTCAATTGCAATAAATATGTTCATAAGTCATTTGAATGCAAAAATATGGTAAATAGGAGAAATATAAGATGCTATGCTTGTGGAAGATTTGGACATATTGCTAATCAATGCAAATCAAGAGGAAATGAAGTTAATTCTAGGTCTAATAAGAGAAACAACATTATTTTCTATGCTTACAACAAATCTAGTCACATTGCTAAATCCTACAAAAGTAAGAATATGAACAAGAATGCTCTGGTAGACAAGAACAAGTTAGATGATAAGGGCAAAGTGAAGGTTGAAAAGATTAGAGAGAATTACAAGAAGAAATGAGTCAAGAAGGCCGATTCAGATGCAGTGACTGAGTTCGCACCTAATTTTGGTGCTCGAACCTCATTCGGTAACTAAGGCACTTGGCCTTAGGGGGAATCTTTTCATGCTGATCCTTAAAAACCCCTATTTGAAATCCCTAACTAGCTATGCTAGGTTGCAAAAGATTATGAATGTTTGTGTGGTCGATCTTGAAGGATCTCTGAAAGACTTCATGCCGATTTGTGACTCCAAAATAATATTCATGAAATACAAAGAATTCGGAAGAGTTAGGGTTGAGCATTTATTATACTTAAAAGTTAGGTATGTGATAGCTAAAAAGCCAATTTAACTCTCATTTCTCACATTGTGTTCGAAGTGAAAGAGTAGGAGAGCTTGGCGAAGAGATTGTGTAGTGAACCTAGAGTTTTGAAGAGATTCAATGAAGATTTCTTGCATCTAGTTGAATATTAAAAGGTATTTTTTAGAGTTTGATAACTTTCTTTATTCATAACGTGAAATTTGATAATGGCATCATCTGGTGTGGTGACTTTGTTGGTTGTTGACATAAGTGATAGGGGAAGACCCAAGTTTAAGAAACACCCATATAAATCGATTTAAGATGATCTGAATGGAGCATTTTTGTCCATTCTATATGGTGTTTTGCATGTTGAAGACAATGGGGCTTACATCCATTCCAATTTTAAAGAACTTGGGAATACTAAAATGTTGAAACTTTACACAGAGCACATGGTAGATGGCATGGGAAATCTTAAGCCCAAATTCAAATATTTCTAGGACAAGGGTTTCATTCAATTTGTTAATTTTTTGGTCTTTGACAAACCTGAATGGGTTAGATACATTCTACACAAAGTTCATGGCGAATTCATATAGCTTGACAAGCCGCACAAGATCACAAAGCAAGCAATCAAAGTTGTAACATGCTTGAATTCAACAAGTGAAGTACTTGGCCTAAGGAATGTAAAGAATTAGATGGTGATAGAGGCCGCCGATTCCAAACATGATGTAAGACCGATGACAATCAATGACTTTATTGAATATGATGTTAGATTTGCATCCATGGTGATGGGTTACAAGGTTTATCAATCCAACATAGATAACTCAGTATCTGGTATGACCACTTACATTACTTTTCAAATTCTCAAGGAAGAAAAAATGTATGATCTGGGTGAGGTGCTTCGAAGTGATCTCTTGAACAATATGAAGAAGATAAAGTAGGACAAGAAGCATGCATTTAAGTTTGGTACCCTAGTTATCTATATGTACTTCTATTTCATTAATGAGGTTCGTGATGTAGGTAAAGTTCAATGGCCTATGATAGGCTGATGGCGGTTCAAATAAAGGAAACTCTAGATGGATTAGGTGATGCAGAAGCTTAGAGAGCTATTCTGTGGGGATACTTTAAAACCTTCCAAGGCATGATATAGAGTAGGGAAAGGATCCCTAAGGAAATTGTTGAAAAGTATGAAGACTCCATATGCTTCATGGTGGACACTGATCAATGCTTGATGGAGGTTGTTGAACCCATGATGGGTTGGATCATGCCCATGGGGTATGAGGTTAGTGGTGATATTATTAACAACTGAACCTTTTGCTACAATAGATGATATTGATAACAGTCAGTAGATTACAGACTCCAGTGAAGCAGATCAATTTTCTTCGGTGATGAATGTTGATTCAGAGAAGAATACTGAGGAGGTTGGTGATAAGAAGGTAGAGGATGCAGAGATGGAAGAGAAGGAGAAGGATGAAGGAAAGATTGAACAGGTTCTAGTGGCAAGAGACACTGTGGAATCTGACAAGGGAAAGTTAATAATACATGACACAGATCTCATTCAAGGGCCTATCAATCTCAATTCCTTACATCCTATGTAAGCAATCAAGTTTGCAGCTCTTGCCAAGCTAAATCCACTCAAGACTTGTTGAAGTCTCACACTAAGGACAAAGAGCTTATATCTTTGGCTACAAGTGTTCTTGATAAATTTTTATCATCATTCAAGCAAGACACACTTGACTTGCCCTCCTGTAAGCTATGAAGTATGCTTAAGGCAATAGAATCTCATTTTGAATCCCTTGAGAAAGCTATAGTTGTAAAGGTTATGAATCATTTCAACACTATGAGGCTAAGGATAATTTTTAGAATGGTTGAAGGTGATAGGGTCAGTTTGATAACTAGTGGGAAGAGCATTCACGAGGCATTAAAAAAAGGCAGAAAAATCTACAAGTCATGTCTTCTATTGCCAAAGTTGACTATAGAGCTTGATAAGAAGATCAAAGAGTGTGAAGGACAACTGGTCAGTATATCTCAACCTATTCACCCCAAGCCATTTTTACAAGTAATTATGAAGCTCGGGTGATGTCTTTACTAGATAAAATCAAGAGCTTGAATAAAGAAAAAGATAGCATAGTTGGTAGAGTGGGAGACCTGAGGAACCTAATCACTCCCTAGTTGGATACTCTCTTGAGCATTCAACAGGATGCAATGAATGCACTAAATAAGAGTTTTCCTTTAGATCTTAAAGGATCAAAAATTAGTGCATACCTATTTAGTGCTCTTATCAACATTTTGGAGAACTTGAAGAAAGGTTGGGATGATCACCTACAATCATTGAGGACTATTTTTGCAGACATATTCAATTCTTTCTAAGTTGTTGTGTATACCCTTGTATAATAGAATTTCGAGTGGATACCTACCTTTGTCATTAATGTCAAGGGGGGAGATAAGAGTGAAAAATTATGTATAACCTCAAAGGGCACTTGTGCTTGTTGCATTTTTGTAGTTTTGAAATTTTCCAGTGTATGACATGTTTGGTTTGACACTTAGTCATTTTTCACTAAGTGTTGCCATCAATGCCAAAGGGGGAGATTGTTGGCAAGAGACACTATTTCGAAAGAGATAAGTTCTTGAGGATTGTTTAAGGGTTGTCATTGATGGCAACACAGATCAGAAGCATCATCCAGAATATGCAAATTCATTTTACTGGAAGTTTTGCTTAAGTTTGGAAGGTGAAACACAGTATTTGGTAGAGGATGGGTACAATGAGTAGAGCTCAATTTTGGGTGCACATTTTTGTTTGCAGTGGAAGAGGTAGTCAATTTTCTGATTGGAATTTCTTAGATGGCAAACCTAGCCTTCGGTGTTGATTCTTGTGCAAGTTTGATGATCTGGTAACCAGTATTTTAGGAAGAACAAGGTTATTGTAGTGTAGCATGTTATGCGGAATCTTCTAGATGATTTTGTTGATTGGTGTCATGTTTGAGGTTGTTGTGCTGACTTGTTTGAAGCGTATAATCAATTTGTTTTGGTTCGCATGTGTATTGGTAATTAGATTGAGCCGACTTCTTGTAACATGTTTCTTATTTTTGGAGCCAACATGTTGGTGACCTAAATCAAGTGATGTAGATATATAAGACCAATCTATATGAGCATTTTGGTATTCGGTGGTGGTGTGCGAAGATTGTATGAGCATCTATGCACAGTTTCACGTGCACTATGCTTGGATTTATGCTCCAGTATATGACAGAGTAGAGAAGAACAAAGTAGTGTGCTAGAATAGTAGAAAAAGACTCTTTGTGCTTAACCGGAATTACATTTTGGTATTTGTAGGTTCTATTCATCAATTCAAACAATTAGTTATCATTTGTAATCATTTGTAGGAGAGTGAGTCCTTTGTTGGCATTATGTGAACCAACATGGCATTATGTGAACTGGCATGAAGACATAATGATATTATATGTTGTCATTGATGTCAATATGAGACATGGTGTGAACCGACACATGTGATAGGTGAATAGAGAGAGGAACTGGCATATGTATGAATCGGTTTATATGCCAAAGTGAAGCAGCATATTTGTTCAAGGTGAACCGGCATGTAGTTATGGGAACTGGCACATGGAAGCATTGTATGACTACCGGTTGGTAGGTAGCTTCCACTTCGGGGTTTCCAGTTGGAGTACCTCAAGTCTGTGTGACTCAATCAGTGATCTTTGTGTGATGAGTTAGCAATATGATGGAGGATAGATCATGTTGCCACGTAATCTCTATGCACATGAAGGATCTTGCATGAAGAAGACTATTCCTATCTACCTCGGGAATGTGCGAAGTCTGTCAAACGATGATAACATGTGATGGGTTACCAGCTACCAAGAAATCGGTGGATAATGGACGATGGAGAATGTCTTGAGATCGATTCAAGATTGTTGCATTTAATGTAGTATGATTCAGCGGTTAGGATCAAACCGTTTGAATTGCTTAACCTAACAGGTTTAGGGTTTAGGGTTTTTGCTACCGATCTGTATGTTTCCTATACCAGCTTCATTCAAATCCCTTAACTGAGTAACTCAAGGCTAATGAGTTCTAAGAAGCTAGAGAGCTTAGGAGATCCTTTCAGCTATTGAGTTCTTGAAATCCTCTAACAAGGTGACCCTATTGGGTTTTCACCCTTAACTGGGTATCCCTTAACCGAGTGGTCCCTAACAGGATCGGTTCCTACCAGAACCTATTGTAATGTCCTTAACCGGACAAGGCTCCTAACAGAGCGAACTTCTAAAGAGTTCAAAAAGAAGCTTGTGGGTATTCATCCCCACTGTGGTTTTTCCTAGTTGAGTTTCCACATGAAAAATATGCGTGTCATGTGAAATGCTTTTGTCTTGTGATGCTTTGTTTTACCTATTAAGCACATGAAGGTTCTATGTTTTATGCCTGTCTATAAAACATATTGAACTCACTGTTGTGAAGATCTGATGGTCAGGTTTACCTATTTATGCATGATAATATAATGATACTATAGTATTGAGCTAAGAAGAAAGCTTATTGAGTGACCGGTTCATGACTGATTGAGTTGTACTAGATGTTACCAGTTGCACTCTATTTTATCAGTATCCTTGTTTTTCAGTCATTTAGAGTTTCTGCTGTCAAACCAGTTTTGGACTGTATTTGTACTTGTAGTGATTCACCCCCAACTCTCAGTACCAGTTTGGTACTAGTGGTTCATCATTGAGTTATCAATTGGTATCAGAGTGCTCCAGGTCCTCTATGTTGTAAGCTTAACTGCTTGAGGAAAAGATCCTAGTCAAATGATGAAGAGGGAAGGTCCAAAGTTTAATAGGGAAAATTTTGGTATATGGAAAGATAGGATGAAGATATTCATCAAAAGCATGGGTGTTCAACACTGGTGTTATGTTGAAAATGTATATGTTGTTCCTACCGGTACTCTCACCGATGACCAAAAGAGAGAGATACAAGAAAATGGGCAAGTCATAGAAGCCCTCATCAATAGTCTATCTGACATTGAGTTTATTGATGTTCAGGACAAGGAAAATCCCAAAGTGATATGGGATGCTCTTGAAAATATCTATGGTGGTGATGATCATGTAAAATAGGCTAAGGAAGAAAGCCTGAGAGGGAAGTTTGAAGACATGTGGATGGTTGAAGGAGAGACCATTCAGTAGTATGGAATAAGAATCAAAATAGTTGTTGGAGAAATAAAGAGTGCAGGTGGAAAAATAGAAGATTCCACTATGGTAAGTAAAGTTCTAAGATCCCTGTTGTCGGTCTATGCAATAAGGGTTGTTGCTATTCAGGAGCTGATATCAATTGACAAGTCTAAGGTGTCCTTGGACTCCATCATAGCCAAGTTGACAGCCTATGAGCTGAATAATTTTGATGGCAGTGTTCAAAAGATAGAATCAACTTTTAGAGCCTCTGCTATACCTTCCAGAAAAGGAAAAGAGGCTAGCACTGGTGGGGAATCTAATCAGAGCATAGAAATGAAGGATGAAGAGTTTCTGATGGAATTTGAAGCACTTCTTGCCAGGAAATTCTCAAAAGGAACTAGTAAATACAAAGGTAAGCTACCTTTGAAATGTTTCTCTTGTAATCAGATAGGACATATTGCTATGAACTGTCCTAATAGTGACAACAAGGATAAGCCAGAAAGGTTCAAGAAATTCAAAGGAGGAAACTGAAGAAATTTTTTTGTGGCAGTTGATGAAGGTGTCACAGATGAGGAATCAGAAGATGAAGAGAATAAAGACATTGTGTTTGTTGTTGTAAAGGAATATGTGGTAGACAAGAAGGATCTTGTCTCCTAGTTTGATGATTCCAATGAGTGGATCATTGACAGTGGCTGTTCTCACCATATGACTAGTGACCGGAGCAAGTTTCTATCCTTAGGGGAGTATGATGGTGGTGTGGTTCACTTTGGCAAAGATGCACCATGCATGGTCAAAGGCAGAGGGTCCATCTCTTTGAATGGAAAGAGTAGTGTTGACAATGTGTACTGGGTTGATGGTCTCGGACACAACCTTCTAAGTGTTGCCCAGCTAAATGACAGTGGCCTCACTCTGCAATTCAAGAATGGAGTTTGCAGAATCAAAGGTAAAGATGGTAAATTGGTAGCCACCGACATGTAGACTAAAGGTAACCTATTTCATCTGAATGCAAATATAAGTACATGTCTTATGGCTAAGCTTGATGATAGCTGGATATGGCATAGGATATTCTGCCATGTGAACTTTGATAACATTGTGAAGGCTGGTAAGATCAAGGTAGTTAGAGGGTTGCCGGTGCTGAGCAAAATAGATAATACCTTGTATAGAGAATGTCAATTGGGGAAAATGTCTTCCTCAACATTTAAAGGTAAATCTTTCACTGCTGACAACTTGCTTGATCTTGTGCATACTGATTTATGTGGTCCTATGAAAACTAGAAGTGTGCAGGGTGATAGGTACTTCATGATTCTCACTGATGACTGCTCAAGAATGATGTGGGTCACATTCTTGAAAGACAAGTCTGAAGCTTTTGGGAAATTCAAAGCTTTCAAAGCATTAGTGGAGAAGGAAATCGGTAAAAGGATTAAGTGTCTCAGAACTGATCAAGGAGGGCAATTCACCTCCAGTGAATTCAACAAGTATTGTGAAGAATTTGGCATCAAGAGACAGCTATCTGCCCCTCAAACTCCATAGCAGTATGGCCTTGCAGAGAGGAATAACTGGACGGTGGTTGAAGTAGCTAGAACCATGTTGATTCAAGGAAAGGTTGCTCACACCTTTTGGAGAGAAGTGGTGAGCACTGCAGTCTACACTATGAATAGGGTACTCATCAAAAAGGGTAAGGACAAAACTCCTTATGAGTATTGGACCGGTAAGACACTTGAGGTTAACAACTTTATGGTATTTGGTAGCAAATGTTACATTAAGAGGAGTGAACATCAGGGCAAATTTGAAGCTAAATGTGATGAGGGAATATTTCTAGGATATTCCACCAAGAGTAAAGCTTTCAAGTGCTATAGCAATAGGACTCGGAGAATTATGAAAAGCATCAATGTAAGAGTTGATGAATCCTCTGAGAAGACTAAGGAAACTGGCAGTGAGCAAGCTGTAAATGAACTGGTTGAAACCTTTTGGGAACTAGTTGTCAGTCAATCGAGTACTAGTAACAGTGTTCTTGAACCGGTAAATGTTGATACTGATGAAGATGAGGATGAAGAAGAAAAGCAAGAAGAACCAGTTAAGACCATTCCTTGGTATGTCAAGTTGAATCATGATCCCAAGCAGATCATAGGTGATAAGGATGCAGGAATCCTTACCAGAAGAAAGATCAGAGAAAACTCATGTATGATCTCTGAATTTGAGCTTAATTCATTCAAAGAGGCTCATAAAGATGAAGACTGGATCAAGGCAATGGAAGAATAACTTGACCAGATAGAGAAAAATGGTACATGGTCCTTGGTACCTAGACCAGAGCATAAAAATGTCATTGGCACCAAATGGGTGTTCAGAAATAAGTTGAATGAGGATGGCACAATGATTAGGAATAAAGCTAGACTAGTATGCAAAGGATATGCTCAAGAAGGAAAAGACTATGGGGAAACCTTTGCTCCTGTAGCCAGATTGGAAGGAGTTCGTATGCTTCTTGCATATGCAGCTTTTAAGAGGTTCAAGGTATATCAAATGGATGTAAAATCTGCATTCCTAAATGGTGTACTTGAAGAGGAGGTGTATATTGAGCAACCAGATGGGTTTGCCCTATCTGAAGATAGTGACATGGTATGTAGGCTACATAAAGAATTATATGGTATAAAGCAAGCACCTAGGGCATGGTATGAGTGCCTACATTTCCATCTTGTGAAGATTGGATTTGAGAGAACAAGTGAAAATAGCAATATCTACTTGAAGTCTGAAGGAGATCAGATCCTGATCTATGAAGTTTTTGTTGATGACATCATCTTTGGTGGAGATGAAAAGATGAGTCATGAGTTTGCTGATGAGATGAAGAAAGAGTTTGAGATGTCACTCATAGGGGAGATTAAGTTCTTCATTGGACTGTAGATCCAATAGATGGAAGATGGAATCTTCATCACTCAGTCCAAATATGGCAAAGAGGTGTTGAAGACTTTTGGCATGGAAGATAGCAAACCGGTTGGTACACCGATGGTGATCGGTTGCAAATTGACAAAAGAGGATGATTCCACACTAGTTGATGAGAAGGAATACTGATCAATGATTGGTGAGTTGCATTATGTAGTGCATAGCAGATCAAATATTGCACATGCAGTTGGCATTACTGCAAGATTCCAAAAGAGTCCAAGAGAATGTCGCTTGATTACAGTCAAGCGGATTCTTTGGTATCTGAAGGGAACAATTGACTATGGATTGTGGTACCCATACAACAATAATTTCAATCTGAAAGTGTTCACAGATGTTGATTGGGCAGGTAATGTGGATGACCAGAAAAGCACAACCGGTGGTGCATTCTTTCTCGGTGGTAGATTGGTCTCATGGATGAGTAAAAAGCAGAGTTGTATCTCTCAGTCTATAGTGGAAGCGGAGCATGTTGCAGCTTTCATGAACTGCACTCAAACAATCTGGATGAAGCATGTACTAGAAGGCTTCAAGATCCCTATATCTGAATTGGTAAGTATATTCTGTGATAACACAACTGCTATCAATATATCAAAGAATCTGGTTTTACATTCTAGAACCAAGCATTTTGAGCTTAAGTATCATTTTTTGAGGGAAAAGGTTCAGAATAAAGAGATTGCACTGGAGCATGTGTCTAGTAAGGAGCAGTTAGTAGACATATTCACCAAGCCTCTCCCAAAGACAACATTTGTGCATTTGAGAGGTGAATTAGGGGTATTGCCCCTTCAGGAGGTGAACTAAACGTGATTGTTCCACATCAGTCAGGTACTGGAAAGACAAATTTTTGGTTGATTGGTGTGTTAAAGGATGCTACTCCTCAGGGGGAGCAACATGATAAAACAAAGATGATTGTACCTCCACTTTGGCATTGTTGTCAAAGGGGGAGAAGGAGTGAAGCAAAAAGATATTTGCAGCAAATGAGGAGAAGATGTGAAGTAGAAAAGATATCTTTTGTATATTGCCATCAATGCCAAAGGGGGATATTGTTGGCATTATGTGAACCAGCATGAAGACATAATGATATTGTATGTTGTCATTGATGTCAATATGAGACATGGTGTGAATCGACACATGTGATAGGTGAATAGAGAGAGGAACCGACATATGTATGAACCGGTTTATATGCCAAAGTGAAGCGCCATATTTGTTCAGGGTGAACCGGCATGTAGTTATGGGAACCGGCACATGGAAGCATTGTATGACTACCGGTTGGTAGGTAGCTTCCACTTTGGGGTTTCCGGTTGGAGTACCTCAAGTCTATGTGACTCAATCAGTGATCTTTGTGTGATGAGTTAGCAGTATGATGGAGGACAGATCATGTTGCCACGTAAGTTCTGTGCATGTGAAGGATCTTGCATGAAGAAGACTATTCCTATCTACCTTGGGAATGTGCGAAGTCTGTCAAATGGTGATAACACGTGATGGGTTATCAGCCACCAAGAAATTGGTGGACAATGGACGATGGAGAATGTCTAGAGATTGATTCAAGATTGTTGCATTTAATGCAGTATGATTCAGCGGTCAGGATCAAACCGTTTGAATTTCTTAACCTAACAGGTTTAGGGTTTAGGGTTTTTGCTACCGACCTATATGTTTCCTATAAGGTTGATGTTGTGTTTCTTTCTGAAGTTGTTGGCAAAAGTTGTGAGTGTAATCCAAGGGAAGTGATACGTAATTCTTGCCAGACCAAAGGAGAGAAGAGATATCTGCAAAGTGAATGTGTAGAATGAAAAGAGGAGCCTAAACGGATCTGCATTAGCATTGAGTGTTGTTAACAGATCATTGTAATTCCTGTTGATCTATAACCACTTCAACAGTTGTAAAATCCCCTAACACGGTAGCCTTAACTGGCTTGATTCAAAATCCCTTAAATCGGGTGGTCTTAACCGGCTTCATTCAAATCCCTTAACCGGGTAACTCGAGGCTAATGAGTTCTGAGAAGCTAGAGAGCCTAGGAGATCCTTTCAGCTATTGAGTTCTTGAAATCCTCTAACAAGGTGACCCTATCGGGTTTAACCCTTAACCGGGTATCCCTTAATCGGGTGAACCCTAACAGGATCGGTTCCTACCAGAACCTATTGTAATGTCCTTAACCGAACAAGGCTCCTAACAGAGTGGACTTCTAAAGAGTTCAAAAAGAAGCTTGTGGGTATTCATCCTCAGCGCGGTTTTTCCCAGTTGGGTTTCCACGTGAAAAATATGTGTGTCATGTGAAATGCTTTTGTCTTGTGATGCTTTGTTTTACCTATTAAGCACATGAAGGTTCTATGTTTTATGCCTATCTATAAAACATATTGAACTCACTGTTGTGAAGATCTGATGGTCAGGTTTACCTGTTTATGCATGAGAATATAATGATACTATAGTATTGAGCTAAGAGGAAAGCTTATTGAGTGACCGGTTCATGACTGATTGAGTTGTATTGGATGTTACCGGTTGCACTTTGTTTTACCGGTATCCCTATTTTTCAGTCATTTGGAGTATCTGTTGTCAAACCAGTTTTGGACTGTATTTGTGCTTGTACTGATTCACTCCCCCCTCTCAGTACCGGTTTGGTACTAGTGGTTCATCATTGAGTTATCATCCTCTGGGGGTTGTATCCCTCTTTTGTAATTGAGCAATGGGCTCTATGAAGTGTGCCTGAATACATGTGCATTCCTCTTGTAATATTATTATACTCATGATCACAGTATTATAATATTGTGGTTCTCAATCCCACCGTAGTTTTTCCCTTTCTGGGTTTCCATGTAAAAATTCTGGTGTTATGGTTTTATGCTTGTGTGTGTTGAATTTATGCACTTTACTTTTATTCATTTACATCTAGTGGTTTAATAATTAGTTAAAGAAAGCCATAAATTGTAGAACATTGATTCACCCCCCCCTCTCAGTGATCATTGATTCCAACACTACATAGCATATTTAAATGCATAACAATAAAGTTATAATCAAATATTTCATGATTCAAATCAATGACATTTAATTATAATGTTTAAGGTCTGTATGTACAATAAACATTAAATTAACACAACATATCATTTGATCAAAAGAACATCTCAATTCAAAACACAAATCAAATACTTATCACTACATAATAGTTAATAAAAAAAAAACATAATATTCATTAGATGGACATGTTTGTCCTCTCATCCTTTCTAGAATTTAGATAACTTTAAACCATCTTTTTCTATTTAATTTCAAGCTTGATTTTTGAGAAGCAACATACCATTAATATTTTCTATTCAAAATAACTATTTCTTGTTAGAGGTCTTCACTTGTGCATGGAGTTATTATAATTCACATTAACCTAACACTAGAATCACATCAAATAGTAATCATGTGAGTGATAAAAATACTAAATCATAATTGATAGGGACCATAGAAATTATGTGATAATGAATGAATGAATAGAAGATTTTAATGACACCCATAAGACTAAATAGTCTATGGGACCAAAGATAGCATCCTTAATTAAACTTCTGATTCTTTTTTATATCAAATCTTCTACTATTGATTTTGACTAGGAGGTTGACAGTTTGGTTAATTCTATCTTCCAACTGAGAAGAAAAATATCATAATTAGATTCTCCCAAGGCCCTTATAGGTATTGTAAAATAAATATAATTGATTGCTAATTTTAGAAGCTAACAAATTTCAACTTAAATTAAGATTACAAAAAATTAAATAAAAGATATTGATGAGAAATATTTTTAAAAATTTTACATTTTAAAATTTATATTAAAATATAGAAAAATTTTAATCTAAATAAATATTTACAAATTGATTTTTTCAATAAAAAAGCTAGACGAACTTGTTGCAATTAAAGAATTATTCTTTTATCACAAATTAATAGATATTATAATATTTAATAACATTATATATATAGATAATTGTTAGCAGAAATCAAGAAGGAAGACTTAGAGGGGGGTGGTGAATCAGTCTTCACCGGATCAAAACAATTGAAACTTCAAAACATAAACTGATAGACCACAGTAATAACAGATAAGAAAATTAAAAACACAACGCCAAAAAATTGACGTGGAAAACCCGGATAAGGGAAAAACCACGGTGGGAACCTACCCATAGTAAGATGATACTCTACAATAGTATGTGAAAATATTACAATGAGGAATGCACATGCATTCAGGCACACTGCCTAGAGCTCACTACTCAAAATATATATTCCCAAAAGGCTACAGCCCTCATGGAAGTCTCATTGACTTACAATATGATTCAGACTACAATCCAGAATGAATGAATAGCAATGATAGCATCTACAAATGCCTGATGACGGTTTTGGTTAAGCATAGTTGTCTACTCTGCAACACCAAACACACCTCAACACTTCGTTGAATTATATATCCTTATTCACACATTTACCTCTCTCTAATAATGTAGACACAATACCGACACCTAAATTACATAATCATCTCACCTATATATACAAATCATCAAACCTTGATAACAAAGTCGGCTAAGCCCTCAACCCTTAGCTCATAATTACAAAAATTAAATTGCATGATACAAAGATTGACCACCGAACCAATATTATAATTTACATTACATGGCATGGACCTAAATTAAATTCTCAAATGATTACATCTATAGTTTAATACCCTAAAAATGGTCCTCTAAACCATGGCCCCCTAATCTTGACAACATCACCAAGGTCCTAACCAAAGGCAATTAAATCAATCTTGAGCACATTATTAATTCTTTAATCATCAAATATCACATGGCAAATCAATTACTCAATGTTAATTAAATATTCATTTAATTAATTGAATCATTTCCAAGAATATCATTTTGATCAATTATCCCATTTTAATTTATTAAATATCCTTGCATATTTAATTAATTAATAAATTGCCATTTAATCATGTAAAAGGAATTAATTACAAAACAAGAGTTGAATTGAAATTAAAATTAAAGAATTGAATTGAGAGAGAAATCAAACTTGAGATATTATTTCTTTTTCTAAATTTAGAACTTGAAATCAGAAAAGCAATTAAATTGAATTATTGAATTATTCTCTAAAATTGGAACTCAAAGCTTTTTAGAAAAAGAAGTTCAGTTGCATTGAAAAGACTCTTTTCTTGAATAAATAAAAGAATTATATATTTTTATCACAAATGCATGGAATTAATTTATTATTATTTCCAATGCAACTTGGACTTCTAATTTGAATGCATTTCAATTAAACTATAATTGGAATCTATCTCAAGGTTGACCTGATTTCTCAATTATTTTCAATTAATCTTAAATTGAGCTTTTCTCTTGGTGATTCTCTATAAATTCAATCTTCAGCTCTCATTCCAATTTACCCTAGAGATTTTTGAGAAAATGCTTGGAGATTATTATCACGATAATTTCACTCTGGATTCATTGAAGATTATTGTGCTTTTTTAGATTACTCATCCATTTTACATCCATCATTGCTTTCATCCATTATTGCTTGAATTGATTATTTTCTTGAATTATTCATCCATCTTGCATCCATATAGTTAATATCATATAGATTAAATCCTTCATCTTGGTGTAGTCTAGTCACTAGTATTGCTTATAACAATCTGAGAGCAATCTTATACTCGCATCTTTTAGAAGGCAATTAGTCGCTTTGTCATGGTTTATTACTTATTGATTATTGATTACTAACCATGCATATAATGACTTAATTGAAGTGTTGTGCTTGTAGCTTATAGACCACTTTTTCACACACACATCTCTGGCACCCACTATAGGGCAGAAGACTACATTTTTCTACCTCCAAGACTGACTGCTTTATTTTTTGTTATTTTCCAGATTTCAGATTTTTTGATTTTTCGTCCGTACATCTCATACGACAATTCCCATAGGCTGAAATGACAAACTACAGGTGTCGTACGAACTAGAATCCTATCTCGTATGAGTTGGGATCTTGTATTGTATGAGTTTTTATACTATCATACGACTCTATATTTTCTAGTGAAAAAATTTTTTAAAATTTTTAAAAAGGGAGGCAAATTTTCATTATTTTTTTATTATTTTGACGACTGACCCTGACTATTTATCTGTCTATCTCAGAAATTTTCACAGCCTAATCAGTTTTTGCAGAATTCTTGTCAAAGAATATGCTTGTCGCACAAAGACAATATGACTACTGATTCATTGTCTTTGCAAGTTGCCTAGGGAGAATCGACTAAACATCGTGTATTCTCTAAATTCATTTTTTAGGAACCTAACTTGCTATCTGGTTAAAGAACAAATCTGTCTTTTGTGTTTTTAGAAGATTCTGAGAGGTAGGAGAGTATGCTCTTTTTTTTTCTAGACAATCAGAAATCCAGACCCTTGAGGCTTTTTCTTTGTTTGAGATTTGTACATCTTTAGTAGGCCTGCCCTCCCGAGGGGTTGAAAAAATCTTAAAGCCATTACGGCCGGTGTGAGGGGAATGACCTAAGTGGGAAGAGATAGACACCAAGTACTCCAACCCACTATAAAATAAATGTGATTTGATGAAAATCAAGTCAACGGCAGTGTTCAGGAATAGCTCTCCTCCATACCTTTGGGTATATTAAACCTTGGTTTTCAAGGCTAGGAGACCTCTTAATTGAGTTTATACCTCGACGCACCGAATGGATCCCTGACTAGTTCTAATTAAAATTAGAAGCTACTCGGTTCATTTCCAAAAGGAGGATAATCTTTGTGCAAGAGAGATAGTAACTCTCCCAAGATACTTGTCATTTCGTGCCCCCATTAGCATTTGGAGTCAGATAATACGGCATTGAGAATCCATGGTGTGAGACTCAGCGGTTGTATTCTGATTAGCTATTGGGTGTGTACCTGAGTCTACAAGCAAAGGTATTCTTTCCTCACCAAATTCCTTGGGTTTGCATGTTGTGATTGGAGTCACTATACATACTACTTATTTTCTGTGTTTTCATCCTTGAAACAAAAACTAAAATACCAAAATTGGAGAAGACAAGAAACAACTCAGTGATTTGAAACTCTGTCTATGTCAGAAACTATTCCATCCTAAGTCAAAACTCTGTCTGTGTTAGAAACTAGTCCATATTAAGTTGAAACTTTGTCTGTGTCAGAAACTAGTCCATCTTAAATCAAAACTTTGTCCGTGTCAGAAATTAGTCCATCCTAAGTTAAAACTCTGTCCGTGTCAGAAACTTGTCCATCTTAAGTCAAAACTCTATATCCTGGTCCAAAATCAGTCCATCTTAGAATTGGTCATACTCAGTTATCATACTTAGCAATCGAAAAAAATTAGAATTTCTAGGCTCTGTCTTGTGAACAGTCATATGAGTCTGATAATTTATCGTGCTGCACCTAATCCTGTGTCATATGAGTCTTTTGATTTGTCATCCTAGACTTGATCCTATGTCATATGAGTCATTTTAATCTATCATCTAGTTTTATATCTTGTGTCGTACGAAACAGAATTGCTCTGACTCTTTTATCATCCTGCACATACCCATATGTCATACGGTATGAGGTAGCAACTCGTACGAAACAAAACTTTTGTCGTCCTGTAATTGCTGAATTGTCGTTCGGTTCAGAAAATCCTGTCGTATGAGTCTCTGGTTTTGTCAGAACAGAATAGTCAAACTTGCCTAAAAACATCTTACAACGAATATAATACTGGTTATCAATTTTCCTGAGCATGAATAGATCAAGATAGTGTACCTCTGCCATTTGCGTTGCACGATTTGGTCGATCATCTTTCAGCTAGTTCAATCAACTACCTATCAAATTTTAGTCACTTAGATAACATCTTATACAGGATAGATCATTCCTAAAACTAGACTAAATCTTACACTATGCTTAGAATCAACTTAGATAAACGTCTTATATAGGATAGATCATTCCTGAAACCATATTGAATCTCAATTGTTTCTCCCAAACAATACATTAACCAAACAACTAGCTCTGAAATTGATCTTGACCTCTGCATCACAAACAACTTTAGGTCACACTAATCCATAAAAATGCCTACACAAACTAGGAGTTCTCATAAGAAAGAAGCCAAAGGCAAAGGAATACCCTTTTCATACACTGATAATCCATTTTACAAAAAGGATCCACTCACTGACATATTGTCGTCATCAGGTGAACCAATTTTTGATGAGCCTAAATCTCCCACTATATATGAGATGAAATACAATGACAGAAACAAGGATGATAATAACATTCCCGAAAATGATAATGATTCCTCATCATCAAGTGAGGCTGACGAAGACACTAAACCTCCAGAAAAAGAAATCCTTGACTATCAAAAGGACAAAGACTTTAGAAAAATGATGAAAGATATCATGACCGGAGAGAAGGAAGACTATTTCTTAGAACTAGCAAAACAAGGTGCTAAACTTCCTACTGGATATGATGTTTAGATGCTCATTACTAAAAAGAAAGAATCACCTATACTCATGGTACACAAACAATTACTAGCCTTACGAATGGAGGTCACGGAACTAAAGAATAAGGATAAGTCCCCAAAACAATATTCTCAGGAAATAATATGTCCCTTTCCATTTGACAAGAATCTGTACATGCCTCCATTTCCTTCACGAGTGGAGATCCCAAAATTTGATAAGTATGATGGTACCTCAAATCCCCAAGATCATGTCAGAGAGTTTTGTGCTTCCTGTATGGAGTTCATGCACGATCAAATGTACCTCATGCGCCTTTTCCCGAGGAGTTTAGGGGGTCAAGCAATGGAATGGTTCTCAAGTCTACCCAAAGGAATAAAAACGTTTGAAGAACTAATCCAACTATTTTTACAACAGTACTCATACAACATTCGACATCCTATGACTATGATCGATATTTGCAATACTAAACAAAAAATAGGGGAGCCTCTTCTTACTTTCCTCCAACACTAGAGAAAGATGTTTTCTAGGTATTCTAGACCTATCCTAGTCTCTAAGAAAATGGATATATTTGTCAATAACTTGGTCCCCGAACTGAAATATAGTATACAAATCCAAGTACACCCATCATTTAACAAAATGGTAGATAATGCCATTTGAATAGAAGATGTGCTCATAAACAAGGGGGATATCACACCTTGGAAAGAAACACAACTAGGATCTAGCTCTAAAGAGAAGAACAAGTATTGGAAGTTTGGCAAAGACAACAACAAGAATTTTGTTAATGATGGACTAGTAGACACTATCAAAGCCAACTCAAAATCCACAATATTCAACTTGGCTAGTGGTACACAAGCAAAGCCATTGAGGCTGCAGTAGAAAATCCGCCAAAGAAAACAAAGGAATGGTTCAAAGAAAAGCCTTGGCTTTCCAAACCTAAGCATGATTTTACTCCTCTTGAAGAATCGTATGAATCCACTTTCAAAACTCTATTGGCAAACAACTTGATAACACTACTAGATAACTCTAGACCATATGATCCAGAAGTTAAACCAAGATGGTGGAGAGAAAATGAATACTGTGACTTCCATCAGAATAAAGGTCATAACATAAACGATTGCATGAAGCGAAAACATGATATTCAAGATCTCATAGACACTGGTAAAGTTGTTGTTGGGAATCATCCGACTAATGTAGATCATAAAGCATTTAAAGACCCTTTGCATGTTTACGAACAAGGTGATTCTTCAAAGACCAAAGGAGGTGCCAAGGTAAATTATACTTATGCCAGTCAAGACAACATTATCAACATGATTGAGCCTTCCCACTCAGAATATTGTAATGTGATTATAGTCCAAGATAAACCAAATGAATCACGCTATGCAAGAGCTCTCACCTATTCTCAAAAGAAAGTCACCCTCCAAGGAGCTAGTTCTTTTGACCCGACTCAAGCAACATCAAACCCATTAGCCTTGCCAAACAAACAAAAATAATCAACCTTGGATAAATTTAAAAGGTTAACTTCATCATCATCTTCTGGATATAGTGTCGTTGAACAGTTGAAAAGGACAAATGCTCAAATCTCAATCTTTGAATTTCTATAACTCTCATCTACTCACAAAGAGATCCTAGACAAAGCATTGCTCACCATCAACATTCCAAAAGATTTAGACATTGATCGGTTTCAATCTATGGTGGGTCATTTGACTTCACCTCACTATCTGACCATCTCTGAAGAAGATGAAAACTCACTAAATCATCCACATAACCAGCCATTGCATATTGAAGCCATGATCCACAAACACAAAGTCAAACATGTTTTGATAGATGGAGGCACGGGGTTGAATATCTATACTTACAGTCTACTTACACAACTAGGATTCTCTAAAAATGTCATTGATCCTGGCAAGAAAATAACAATAAAAGCCTATGATGAAGAAGAAAGGACTTCTAAAGGTTTGGTGTCATTACTAATCAGAGTGGGACCGGTAGAGAGAGATTTCCTTTTCCAGGTTCTTGATATTCCTTTGTCATACAATATATTGTTGGGCAGGCCATGGATTCATGAAATGAAGGCAGTATCATCAACATACCATCAATGCTTAAAGTTTCCTTATAACAGAGCTAAAGTCAGTATTTGTGCTGATACAAATGTCATCTGTAATGCATTGACAAAAGATGCAGATACTTTTGTGCCTCATAATAGGGAAGCCTCTCCAAATGCAGATCCACAAGCACTAATGAAAGACTTAGAAAAGATATTAAAGATTACAAATACTGGCATGGATGGCTACAAGATAGAATTGGTACTTTCATTAGTTTCTCTCCCTCCATCACCAAAACTGTTGGGTAAGCCATCAGAGGCTATGAGAACACAAACTTCAGCTCCGAATACCATATATGATGGTCTCTTTGTACAGTCTTCTACCTCCTTGGTGGATGAAATAGAAGAGGATGTCAATCTTAACTAGCTCTTTAAGGAAGATAGTCAAAATGAGGAGGTACGACATTGTGAGATTTCCTCAAACCAATATGGTCCTGGATACAAAATGATTCAATGAATGGGGTACTCAGGTACTGGTCCTCTAGGAAAACAAAAGAAAGGTATTACTGAACCAATTCAGCTACAAACCAAATCCACAAATGATAAGGTTGGACTGGGTTACGATCCAAAAAAGACATCAGACCAAAAACATGTTTCTAAGTCTAAGTGGTAGAAAAGAATAATGCCTTTAACATTATAGGAAGTAGACACTTAGCAAACAAAAGCAAAGTGTAGAAAAGAGAAAGGGGAATCAGTAGTTAAGAAAGAAGAAATAGTCAGTGCTCAAGCTTCAATGGTATCAGCTACAATAATATAGGAAGTAGAGGTCCCTGAAGATATAAGAGATGAAGTAGTAAGAATCAGAGAATTGTTTGCACCACTAAAAGTTCCAGTCACATAAACTGGCAAGCAGCAAGTAGATGATTTGGAGATTGATTCAAATGAGTATGAATGGGGTCCTGACCACCTCTCAGACACATCCACTATAGAAACTCTAGAAGAGTCTAGCGATATCATAGATGATACTCAAGAGTTTATACGCATAAAACTAGAGAAAGAAATATAGGAAATTAGACAAAAGAGACAAGCAAATTATGAACAAGGACTGAAAGAAGGAAGAATACTAGAAAACTTCTCATCTATGTACCCCTATCCTAAAATAGAACAAATCAGGTATAGCACTACACAAGAAGAGTTGGAAGCTACAGAACAAGAACTAGTTATCAACCCAGAAGAAGCTGAATGGAGTAGACGACAACAAATCATAGAAACATCAAGATCATGTCAACAGGTGTGTCAGATACAAGTGACAAATGAACCACAACATGAAGGAACTTGCAGTATTAAAGATGTTGGTTTTGATACCATACATACACTTATTAAATCACTTGAAGAAGACTCAGAAACTTCACCTGATGACTCTGATGACAGTCCTATTCAAGACAATATCTACTCAGCCTCAAATTTTGAATCAGCTAACACAAACAATGAAAATCTATCTACTAATCTTATCACTATTAAACCACGATATGACATCTAGTCTGGCGTAGTGAACGACATTACAAGTATGTCTATCGGATTAGATCAACTAACTATTAATGTGAACTTTAATAATCATGATCTGACTCTTCCTGGTCTCAAGACACTTACGTAAGGTGTTCTTCTGGAACTCAACTTTTTGATCCACCACTATGATAACAATACCATGAATTCTCTTGAACCTATCCAAGATTTATCCTTAGTACATTCTGAATTGATTGACTACACTTTACAAAACCAGCCCATGAGTATACCTACTTTTGCCAATGACTATGCATTAGCCTATTATCTCAATGCAGTCAAACCTATAGACTCTTCCACCAGTGAACAAAGTGAAAATATGATTGAAGTGAATATCAAGTATCTTAGTCACAAAAACAAGAAAAATTAAAATAAAAGATCTAATGGCAAAAACCACATTGTGGCAGTGTCAGAATCTAAAAAAGAGAAAATAAAGGATGTACCTAAAGGTGAAAACCTCTCTGAGGTGCCTGAAGGTGAGATACTTTATATACTGCCAAGTCATTTCCAGGAAAGGTCCTCCATATTGATCGAGCCAACTCAGCCAGTGAACATTGGGTGTCAAGAGACACCACACATCATTCATGTAGCTCAATCGCTATCAGTAGAAGAATTGAAGGAGTTCACTCAACTATTCTTAGAAAAGAAAATAAACTTTGCATAGATGTACTCTGATATGCCAGGCTTGGATCTTGATCTTATTATGTGCCATCTTTCAATAACACCAGGAGTAAAACTAGTTAAGCAAAAACTTCGTAAGATGCACCCGCATGTAGCACTATTAGTCAAGACTGAACTAGAAAAACTGCTCAAAGCCGGATTCATTAGAGCTATAGATTACATCGAATGGATTTCAAACATAGTACTTGTGTCAAAGGCAGAAAAGTCTATCAGAGTTTGCACTGACTTTAGAGATCCTAACAAAGCTTGTCCGAAGGACGACTTTCCATTACCAAATATTGATATGATAGTCGACATGATTTTTGGGTATGAAATGTACTCACTAATGGACGGATTCTCCAAATACAAACAAATCAAAATAGCTCCTAGTGGTCAAGAAAAGACAGCTTTCACCTGTGCATGGGGAACCTTTTGTTGGAACCTCATGCCATTTGGGCTAAAGAACATAGGAGCAACCTATCAAAGAGAAGTTACAACTATTTTTCATGACATGATGCATAAGAATATGGAAGATTATGTTGATGACACCTTAGTGAAGACTATGAAAAGATCAATGCATATTCAAGAGTTAGGGCCTATACTCGATAGAATGAAAAAGTTCAAACTCCAGTTAAATCCAAAGAAGTGTGCATTTGGAGTGACATCTAGTACACTACTTAGCTATATCATTTCAAAGAAGGGAATCGAGGTTGATCTTGAGAAGGTTCAAGCTGTAATGGAAATGTCGCCTCTGAAGAACATCAGTCAAATGAGAAGTCTATAGGGACATCTCCAATCCATCAGATGATTCATTTCTCAGCTAGTAGACAAAGCTCAACCTTTCACAAAAGTATTGAGAAAAGGAGTAATATACAATTGGGATTAGCAGTGCGAACAACATCTTCAGCAGATAAAAGAGTACCTGTCAAATCCACTGATATTGATGCCACCGATTCAGGGTAAACCACTAATCTTATATATATCAGCAACCAATTCATCACTGGAGGCACTTCTGGCGCAACAGGATGACAACAAAAAGGAATGAGCTATTTATTATATCAGTAGGACATTGGTGTCTTATGAAATGAACTATACTATAATAGAAAACACATGCTTGGCGTTAGTCTTTGCATCACAAAAACTGAGACACAACATGCTAGCACATTTAGTCAAGCTAGTGGCCAAAATTTATCTACTCAAGTATCTTCTCAATAAGGAAACACTTACAGGAAGATTAGCGAAATGGGTCATGATCCTTACAGAGTTTGACATTGAATATATGGAATGCAAAGCCATAAAAGGATAGGTAATTGTTGATCAACTTGCTGAAGCTCTGCTTGAAGACTCTCAACCACTACACATAGAGTTTCCAGATGAATCTATAATGCACCTTACTCAACAACCTTGGAAAATGTTCTTTGATGGGTCCTTTACTCAAAATGGTTCAGGTGTTGGCATATTATTCATTACTCCTCAGAAGTATTCAATCCCAAAGTCTTATAAGATTCTATTCCCTTGCACAAACAACATTGCAGAATATGAAGCTTTGGTGAATGGGATAAAACTGGCTATTGAAAGGAAGGTTGCAAAATTGTATATCTATGGAGATTCTCAGTTGGTGGTTAATCAAATCAACGATGCATATCAGACTCGAGATGAGAAACTGATGCCTTACAAAAGAATGGTTGATGATCTTAAGAAGTAATTTGCTTTTGTATCATTCCAATAGATTCCTAGGTCCGCAAACAGAGTAGCAGATGCTATGGCTACCTTGGCATCTATACCTAAGTTACAAGAGTCCAATTTTTGCTTTGATTTCCTGGTGGAAGAGTTATATTACCCTGCTTATGATTCTCCTAAGACCCAAATAGTTTGTTCTATTATTGGACATGACTCATCCTGATATAGCCACATCTATTCTTATCTATGCGACCAAATTATCCTTGGAAATCTTACCTGAAATGAGAAAAGAAACCTAACTCAAAATTATTTGCGGTATGTTATCATAGCTAATGATTTATTTAGACCAGGTTTGGATGGTACATTTCTTAGATGTCTAGAAATTGAAGAATCTAAATGTGCATTATTGGAAGTCCATGAAGGTATTTGTGGATCTCATTCGAATGGCTTTACTTTAGCTCAGAAACTACTATGAGCTGGCTACTGCTAGCCAAACATGGAAAAATACGCCATCAAATTTGCTAAGACTTGTGAGAAATGTCAGCTTCATGGAAATCTCATACATGCCTCAGAAAGGGACCTCATACCATTTATAACACACTGGCTTTTCCAACAATGGGCCTTTGATCTCATTTGTCAGATATATCCTACTTCATCTAACGGGCATAAATTCACCATAACTACCACTGCGTATTTCACCAAGTGGGTAGAAGTAGTTCCGCTCATTAAAGCAACCGGTAAACAAGTCACCTTGTTCATCCTGAACTATATCATCTGTAGGTATGGGATACCTTCGTCGATCGTGACTGATAATGGAGGACAGTTTAAGAATAAATATCTAGATGAGCTTTGTAAGAAATTCAAAATAAAGCAACACTGGTCATCGGTATATTACCCTCAAGGTAATGGACAAGTTGAGGTTTCTAACAAAATCCTACTGACTATCTTGCATAGAACAATGAACAAATCTAGGAAGGATTAGTATCTGCAGCTCAATCCTACACTATGGGCTTACAGAACAAGTATCTAAACACCTACTGGGGCTACACCTTTCTCTTTGGTGTATGGATCTAAAGAAGTAATACCTATTGAAGTAGAAATACCTCTAAGAGTTTCTTTACAAGGTCTTGTTACTGATGAAGATCATAGAATATCTAGATTGCAAGAACTCGAATTGCTGGATGAGCGTCGACAAGTGGAGTTTGATCATCTTAGAGTATATCAGAAGAGAATGTCTAGAGGATATAACAAGAAGGTTAGACAAAGATAATTTCAAGTTGGTGACCTAGTTCTGAGAGAAAATCCAAAAAATCAACAGTTTTGCGACAAAGGGAAGTTTGAACCCAACTGGCTAGGTCCCTACATTATTACTGCAGTATTCGGCTTTGGTGCCTATCAACTCTCAAACTCAGAAGGAGAACAGCTCCGTGAATTGATTAACACCATCCACTTGAAGAAATTCTTCGCTTATCATTCTTTGTGCCACCAACTTATACAACTGGAAAAAGTCCTAAAGAAAATTAAAAAAATCAGAAAAAATCATAAAATACAAAAAAAAAGGGAAAAATCATCAAAAAAAATTAAAAAAAATAAAAAGAAAGAAAATGCCCTAGTGAAAACCTAGTAAATAGGCAACTTGGTAAAAAAAATAAAAATGAATCTCTACCAAGCAGGTGAAAACCTGGCAAACAAGCGCCTCTTGTACTCAAGCGCTCCATCTATCAACGCAACGTTGGCATTTCCTGCTTTCATGCATCTTTGCTTTTGCTTGTACATATTTTTTAGTCACTTTCGTGACATCCTGGTTCGTTGGAACCCTCATGACTTGAAACTGATCAACATCCTAGTCTTAGGTTAAGTGACAAAGCACATTACATATCCTAAGCAGTGTCAACCAAGTCATCTTTCTGTCAGTGAAACCTGGTCGTCCACTCCGAGTCAGTCACCTGTCTCCTAACTACCAAAGAGTTTTTATCACTGAGTAAACAAGAAAAACAACATAATGGAAAACAATCACTAAACAATTTGAGCTATGAATGAAAATTTTCTTTGTGTGTTGTCTTTTATAATGGTTTTCGATTATTATCCCTCTGAGTGACTCGAGGAAGTCTATTGTGACTAAGAGGAGCAAGGATTGGGGGCATAATATTTTCTTTGTTTTCTGCTTGTAAGAATGATCCCAATGATCTAGAAACATATAAATTAGTTGGGTGTCTATGATAAGAGCCTTCACAACAAGGTGAAATTGCCTCACATACCTCAACTCCGCTTATTTGTATGCTACAGGGAGGTCCATATCATTTCTTTGTCTGTTTTGAGGGAATTTCTTTATGATGAAAGTGAAATCTATCCAAGGATATGAACAAAAAAAGGGTCATTGCGGACAAGGTAATTAATATTGCACATTGAAAAAGAAAGGAACCCTAACTTTCCTGTTGTGTTCGTTATGCTCAGTGATGAATCTTAAGTATTTTAAATCCAGTGGCTAGGTTTAGGATGCATTTTGCATATCATTTCACAGATCATTTTGCATATCATTTTGCATATCATTTTGCATATCATTTTGCATATCATTTTGCATATCATTTTGCATTTTTGTGAATTTAGAGTGATTTCAGTAATGATAATAATCTCTTTAGCTTCTGAATGAGAGATGAAAGCATCATCATTTCTTACGCTAAGTGGTCTATTTATCATCATTTCTTTGATCAAGTACTTGTGTTTTGAGATGTTAACTGCATACATAACATTTAATATAGCTTCATACATTTCATTATTTACTCATATGCATTCATCTTATTGCATAGAAAAATGAAAACATTGCATTACTCATATTACTCATTACACATTCATTTATTTGCATATGTAAAGAACCAAAAATAGACATCCATAATCATTTGCATTACATACATTCATATTGAAAAGAAATGCATACATATAGAATAAAGCAAATAAAAGACATCTCATAAATGAATCAACACAAGTACGATGAAGTCAAATTGAATCTCGTATATATATATATATATCATGTCAAGTCTAAAGGTACAAAATAATGTCGAATGACATATACAAACTCCCATCGGAGCAAGAATCGTATAGGCTACAAAAAAATGGGTGTGTCTACAAAAAATATATCCGAGCTACAAGAAGAATATCTATCTCTAAGCCTCTCCCTCATTACCTGGTGGAGGAGGAGGAGCTTGATGACCGGGATCCTGTCGAGGTGCTCGAGCTCCCTCAGAACGTGCCATATACTGAGAATAAGGAATCACCTGCTGCGCTACTAGAACTGCCACACTATATGTTGCGACATAGTAGGCTACCCTACTGTTTTGATGCAAAACCTCCTGCTAGAGGGTGTCTCGCTCTTCTCTCATCATCGCAAGCTGATGATCATGCTCTGCTCTCAGCTCAGCCAACTATCAATCTCTCTCAGCCCTCACCTCTGCAAGCTACCGGTCTCTCTCCGCTAGCTGAGTCTAAGCCACTGTTAACTGTGACTGTAGCTCTGCAAGATGTGCTCTCATCGACAGTCCTGTGTTAGTCCCCTACTCTCTTGCCGCTCTCCACCTCCATCTCCACCTCTAGTACCACCCTGCTCATCCCTCCACTATCGGACCTATCTCAGAGCTGCTCACTCCTCCTCAGCTCCACCCAATCTCACTCCTACTCTCCCAAGGGATCTGCCCTCACCCCTCTACTATCCACTCTCAGCTAGAACCCTACTGCTACTAGCACCAGGAACACCATCTATCCACCTTAGAGCCTTGGCTCTCTATCCCTATCCCTGTCTCTGACCCTATCCCTGTACCTGTGTGGGGGCATCCTCCTCAACATCCTCAATGCGCGGTGCCTGCTCACCTAGATTAGTAAACCTAGGAAAAGGATGCTGCTAGAACCACTCTCTGTATTGGGGCAATACCCCCGCATCCACAACATCGTCCATATAATTCCATCTGAGGCATTGTAGATGAGTTAGCTTCTGCATGGCCAAGGCATAAGATAATCAAGGAGACCATCCCTATCTCTCCTCATCTGCCTAACACACATACGTTGTATACTCCTGTGAGATCCCCTTAGGCCGGTCATACTGCCTCATCACCCATGATGTAACGAAATGCTCCATAATGGTTTGCGATCTCCCAATAAGTGGGCGCATGACAAAAAGGTCCCTCTGGACTAGCCATTAGTCATGCCAAGGCTCCAAACCTCTATAAGGTCTCCACACTATGGCTATCAAATTGTCTAACTGTCGCCGCCAAAAATCTGTCTTGCCCAGATGGAGCTGCGTAATATAACTGACATACTTGTATATAATCGGCTGGCTGAGCTCTCTACTATCATCTACCACCGACTGACAAATAGGAAGATTCTCCCAAGCCCAAACCTATAAAATATATACACCTGCAGCCATGCTCCAACCATCTCTATACATGATCTCATGCATCTCACAATACATGTGAGCAAGCAAGCAAGAACCCTAGCCAAGCCTCTAAGGGGACTCCATCAATCTCATCAACATCCTACCCCAACCACATTGGAAACCCTACTGCCCTCTATCTGGCATCAGGAAACAACCAATGAATCCTGCTAGAACACACGCCAGAGGAAACTCCTCACTGTATCTACTCATCAATATGTCCCAACTAATGGAACGAGTCAAAATGTCAGGATCACTAAAGACATGCCTCACTGCTTGTAATCTTGGAAGGTGCCCTGAATCATAATCCACCTTACCCCCAGCAAAAGGGATACAGAGGATCCTATATACATCCTCGGGAGTGATAGTCAATTCCCCCACTAGTAGATGAAAGGTGTTATGCTCTGAATGGAATTTCTCTACCAATGTCGTGAGCATTCCATTATTCACGTGGATATCTAGCAAACCAAGAAGATGAGTAAAACCACATACATCAATATGAGCCTGCTCAACCTCAGATAAATATTGAACTAATGCCATAATAGGAGGATAAATGCATCTAAAGATCATAGGAGGTAATTGAACCTACAAAAAACCAACAACGAAGCATCAGAAAACATTCCAAATTAGCTTACAAGAGAAGTAAAACATCAAGCAAATCCAACTAAGTCAAATGCAAAATTAAATTTTCACATTTAGACCTTCAAAAATGCTCACTATCTCCTGAACAATAAAACACAGAGAGACAGAATCTCGTATAAGTCAGGAATAGCTCTCACACAACAAAACAACCCCAAATGACAAACTATTGGGCCCCACATGACAAAATGGTCTTTTAACAGACCTGTCGTACGATACAAGGGTGCATCCCGAAAGACAATTTAAATGACTTCAAATGAAAAAAGAAATTTTACCAGTTACTCATATGATACAGAATCCTATCTCGCATGATAAAATGTGAAACCCGACCCCACACATGCGAAAAACTTGAAAAATGAGCAAAAAAATTCAAAATTGAAAACATAAAGAGGCTTAAGGTCGATCACTTACCGATGGCTCATAGTTTAGGGGTTGATTATGATGTCTCTGGAACTCAAATCGATGTTGACGAGTAGGAACCACCATTTTCTTCGCAGAAGGCTTTTTGAATTTTCAAACTTGGAGGGTTAAAATGATTTGAAAATGACAC
This sequence comes from Cryptomeria japonica, assembly GCF_030272615.1. Classification (NCBI taxonomy): domain Eukaryota; kingdom Viridiplantae; phylum Streptophyta; class Pinopsida; order Cupressales; family Cupressaceae; genus Cryptomeria; species Cryptomeria japonica. The sequence continues at coordinate 416,697,889 of NC_081414.1, forward strand.
TTTTGTCCCATATATAGCCAAAAACCTAATTTTTCAACTTGCTCCGATGGACATGAAAATTGTACCCTTAGCTAATTCGCCCACTCTGATTCCATTTTCAGGATCGAAATCAAAATTTGAGATCATTTTGCTAGTCAAATTCACAATTTGGACCTCTTAGCGCTCTTTTCATCAAATGCTCATTCTTTCTTCAAATTGCGCTCAATTTCAATGCTGAATATCAATTTCAATTCTACACATCAACTCTATGCTTAACTCATCAATCAACACCAATTTTTTTCAAAAATTCCTTAGAATCAATTTGTGCTCAAATAACTTATTATCGCCAACAATTGCCTATCATGTACCCTTGGTATCTTTCAATTTCACTCCCGAGGGGGCATACTCACGACCTTATGACCTCATATCTTCAATGTCGAGAAAATTTTTCAAATCTTCATCAAAAGTTGTGCAAAATCTTTTTTAACTAAAGAAAATCAATTCTCATTGCTAAGGGGCATCTCAACTTCATCGCTTCACATCAAATTGAGATCACTCGATTATTGGAATCGAATCAATCGTTAGGGGCATATCACTTTCATCGCTTCAAATCAAGCTGATATTTATCTTTCATCTAAATCAATCTCTTAACATTAATAAGTTTCATCACTTCAAATCAAGCTGATTATTCGTTTAAACTCAATCAAAATTTTAAAGAGTATCTTTGATCACACTCAATCTAAGCAGGTGTTCAGTATTCATTTCTTGATCAAGCTAGATAGTTTATCTTCATCGTATCTTGATCAATCAAGTTCAAGATCAATTTTTATCATCACTCACTACATCTAAGTTCAATCAAGTTCTAGATCAGTAAGATCCGCTTCTTGATCAATCAAGTTCAAGTTCGGTATCTTTTGTTTCTATCGTTCCTCAGTTCAATCAAGTTCTAGATTAGTAAGATCCGCTTCTTGATCAATCAAGTTCAAGTTTGGTATCTTTTGTTTCTATCATTCCTTAGTTCAATCAAGTTCGGGAATGGTATCGCTTTAATCAAAATTCATTCAGCTTTGTCGCTTCAAATCAAGATAAACACCTATCTCTTCATCTAGTTCATGATCAATCAAGTTCAGAACTAGAATCTCCTAGACATCACACATTCTTTGAACCAATGAGTTTCTTGCAAATTAATTCAAAGAGGGGCAAATGTAATACCCTAAAAATGGTCATCTAAACCATGGGCCCCTAATCTTGACACCATCACCAAGGTCCTAACCAAAGGCAATTAAATCAATCTTGAGCACATTATTAATTCTTTAATCATCAAATATCACATGGCAAATCAATTACTCAATATTAATTAAATATTCATTTAATTAATTGAATCATTTCCAAGAAGATCATTTTGATCAATTTTCCCATTTTAATTTATTAAATATCCTTGCATATTTAATTAATTAATAAATTGCCATTTAATCATGCAAAAGGAATTAATTACAAAACAAGAGTTGAATTGAAATTAAAATAAAAGAATTGAATTGAGAGAGAAATCAAACTTGAGATATTATTTCTTTTTCTAAATTTAGAACTTGAAATTAGAAAAGCAATTAAATTGAATTATTGAATTATTCTCTAAAATTGGAACTCAAAGCTTTTCAAAAAAAGAAGTTCAGTTGCATTGAAAAGACTCTTTTCTTGAATAAATAAAAGAACTATCTATTTTTATCACAAATGCATGGAATTAATTTATTATTATTTCCAATGCAACTTGGACTTCTAATTTGAATGCATTTAAATTAAACTATAATTGGAATCTATCTCAAGGTTAACTTAACCTGATTTCTCAATTATTTTCAATTAATCTTAAATTGAGCTTTTCTCTTGGTGATTCTCTATAAATTCAATCTTCAGCTCTCATTCCAATTTACCCCAGAGATTTTTGAGAACATGCTTGGAGATTATTATCACACTAATTTTGCTCTGGAGTCATTGAAGATTATTGTGCTTTTTTAGATTACTCATCCATTTTACATCTATCATTTCTTTCATCCATTATACCTTGAATTGATTATTTGCTTGAATTATTCATCCATCTTACATCCATATAGTTAATATCATATAGATTAAATCCTTCATCTTGGCATAGTCTAGTCACTGGTATTGCTTATAACAATCTGAGAGCAATCTTATACTCACATCTTTTAGAAGGCAATTAGTCGCTTTGTCATGGTTTATTACTTATTGATTATTGATTATTGATTACTAACCATGCATATAATGACTTAATTGAAGTGTTGTGCATGCAGCTTACATACCACTTTTTCACACACACACATAGTAAATCCTGCCAAGATCAACCGCAATACGCTACACCACTAGAAATACTGCATAACACACAAATCATCACCGATTCATAGAAATCACCATAAACTCGCACAAAAAACAATATGGATCACCAAAAAAAATAGGACATGACTAGGAAACACCAACAAGAATGTTAGAATCATTTGGAACAGTTGCACCAACACCTCTTTTCAAATCTTCATCGGTGAACATCTCAAAGCTCAAGAACACAACCAATCAGCAACTGTCATGAGGAAAGATAACTTGTGGAGCACCAAATTATGAACCAAATGAAATTATGATACACAAGATCATCCCAAACAATAATCCAAATTTTTATCACAAGATCCGATCACACCAGAATATACCGGAGGAAATACCAGATTCTATAAAACAGTGATCAACAAAACCAAACTACAAAACTGGATCAAAAAATCTTCCCAAAATCACCAGAATAACTCACAGGAATATGTTGACAACAATGACAACAACATATCCTAGAAGCAACAATGAACAACCAAATATAACAATCTCCCCAATAATCCAACAATCTCCCCCTTTGGCATTGATGGCAACATATGAATGTGAAAAACAGTCAATGCAAAGAAAGAAGATATCACTAGCAAACTCCCCCTAAGATCAAGATAGATAAATTAATTTTTCACATGATCTCTCTTCCCCTTTGACAACAATTCCAAAGATCACCAAAATAAAAAATCAAACTCTCTCCCAAAACAGAAAGATGAATATCTCTCCCCCAGGGATACACAACCAAATCAACAGACTACTCCAGCAGAGGAGCAACACCAACACACCAATCCAAATAAAAGAATAAGTCTATGAAATCCATTAGATCGATGCAACTCAATGCATCTAGCTCTCATAAAGAGGGGTGGATACCCCTAGCTTGTCTCTCAAGTAGACAAATGTATTTGCAGGCAAAGGCATAGTGAAAATATCAGCAATTTGTTCCTTTGTAGATACATATTCCATCTTCACCTTCTGTTCACTAACTTGCTCTCTCAAGTAATTATATTTGATTGATATATGCTTAGTCTTTGAATCTTGCACCAGATTCTTAGACATGTTTATCGATATGGAATTATCACAGTATATAACAGTAGGCTCATCATAAATAACTGATATATTTCAACGTTTGCTTCATCCAAACTATCTGAGTGAAATTACTAGCAATAGCAATGTACTTAGCTTCAGTAGTAGATAAAGATACTGAATATTGTTTCTTCATTCTATCCCATGAAACCAACTTCTTACCTAAAAATAATGCTTACTGGTAGTACTCTTCTGGTCATCAACATCAGTGTAAGCACACAACATGAAATCATCATTGTTTGGATACCATAAACCATAATCCTAAGTTCCCTTTAGATACTAAATATTCTTTTAACAGTAGTGACATGACTCTCATTTGGATTAGCCTGATATCTAGTAGCCATACACATAGTATGCATAATGTCAGGCCTAGTCTGAGTAAGATATAGCAGTCCACCAGCCATAGATCTGTACAAACTCTTATTAGCTTTAGGAGATTCATCATTTTTAGACAATTTACAAGTAGTCACCATAGGAGTTCCAACTGGTTTGGAATCATCTAATCCAAACTTATTCAATAATTCCTTCACATACTTAATTTGAGATATAAAGGTACCTTTTCCTATCTATGCAATCTATAAACCTAATAAAATTTTCATCTCACCAATCATAGACATCTCAAATTCATTTTGCATATCGTCAGAAAACTTCATACTCATATCATTATCACCACCAAAGATAATGTCATCAACAAAGACTTCAACAATCAAAATGTTATCATTTTCAATCTTAAAGTACAGACTACTATAAACAACACCTTTAATAAATCCCAATTTTAGTAAGTATTTGTCTAACCTAGCATACCGGGCTCTAGGGGCTTGTTTCAATCCATAAAGTGCTTTCTTTAACTTACATACCATGTCTCCATCATCTAATAGTGAAAATCCATCAGTTTGTTCAATGTAGACTTCTTGTTCTAGATCACCATTCAAAAATGCAGATTTGACATCCATTCGATATATCTTGAAATCTTTATAAGCAACAAAAGCAAGCAATAATCAAACAGCTTCAACTCTAGCAACTAGAGAAAAAGTTTCTTCATAATCAATTCCTTCTTGTTGTGAATATCCTTTGCAAACCAGTCTGGCTTTATTTCAGACTACTTCACCGATTTCATTTAATTTGATCCTAAAAACCCATTTAGTACCAATAACATTTTTATCCTTAGGTCTAGGCACAAGTTCCCAAGTGTTGTTCTTTTCAATATGATCTAATTCTTCTTCCATGGCTCTAATCCAGTTATCATCTTTACATGATTTAACAACATATTTAGGTTCAACTTTAGAAATCAAACATATTTCTTCTGCAACTAACCTTCTTCTAGTCATCGCACCTTTGTTCTTATCACCAATTATCCGATTCTTAGAATGATTGAATCTTACATACCTCAAAGTCTACTGATTTTTCTGATCTTCAAGTCCTTGCACATCATCACCAACAGTAGCAACATTCGGATTCACAATCTCTACCAGATCATTTTTCTTAGGCTCTTTAGGCTGAATAGGAGTTAAAATAACATGTTGACCTTCATCATAAGCTCTTATCTCCTTCCCAAGATTTTTATCCACCTTCACACTTGCACTCTCTACTATCTTTCTTAGTCTCTTATTATAGCACCAATAAGCTTTTCTATTTGTAGAATATCCCTAAAAAATACCTTCATCACTTCTAGCATCAAACTTTCCAATATCCTCATCTCTCTTGATATACCATTTTCTACCAAAAGCTTTAAAATATTTCATAGTAGGAACATGACCAAACCAAAGCTCATAAGGAGTCTTATCGGTATCACTTTTGATATGAACTCTATTGAATGTATTGACTACAGTGCTAATAGCTTCTCTCCAGTAGACCTTCAGAATATTTTCTTCAATCAACATGGTTCTTGCAACATCTAAAATAGTACGGTTCTTCCTTTCAACAATCCCATTTTCTTGTGGGGTCCTAGGAGTAGATAATTGTCTTTTGATTCCATGCAACTCACAAAAAGAATTGAACTCACCAAAACAAAATTCTCCACCTCTATCAAATCTTAGACACTTCAACTTCAATCCGGACTCACTTTTAACCTTAGCTTTGAATATCTTGAATTTCTCAAATGCTTATGATTTTTCCTTCAAAAAGACAACCCACATCATTTTGGAATAATAATCAATTAGCAGCATAAAGTATCTATCACCCTGCACACTTCTAACATTTGTAGGTCCACACAAGTCAGTATGCACAAGATCTAATAATCCATCTGATGTAAACCATTTAATTTTGAAAGAAATTCTTGTTTTCTTACCCAACTGACATTCCTTACATACCAGATTAACAAGTTTAACAATCTTAGGAAGATCCCTAATAGCTTGTGTAGAACTGATCTTGATCAATGAATCAAAGTTTACATGACGCATTCTTCTATGCCACAACCAACTCTCACCTAACTTAGCAATCAAACAAATTTTCTCACTAGCATTCAAATAAAAAGTGTTACCTTCATTCTTAGTTCCAGATGCTATTTCTATACCAGAGGCATTCAAGATCTTGCATTTACCATCTTTGAGTTGAAGATCATAACCCTTATCAACCTTCTATCCAACACTCAAAAGATTATGCTTCAAACCTTTAGCATACAAGACATCATCGATGTTATTCTTACCATCAAAAGAAATAGAACCTCTCCCATAGATTACATAGGCTTTGTCATCACTAAATTTAACTATTCCACCATCATACCTTTCCATGCTTACAAATTTTCTTTTGTCACCGGTCTATTGGCATTTGCATGAATTGCATTAATGATATGTTATGTTGTCATTGATGTCAATTGAACTAGTAATAATATTAATGATATTGTTGATATTTGTTGTAATATTGCTGCTGTAACCGGTAGGAAGAATTTGTGAGGAGAACTGGTAACCAGTGTAATGGTGTAAATCTTATCTATTGTTGTAACTGGTAAACCCTACCAGTTGTTTTTGTTAAACCCTAACCGATTAAGGTTGTTGAATTGGTTGTGTTGGTTTATGATCTGATGTTGAGGGGTAATGATGGTGACAAGTATGGTCATTGTATGAAGACAAGTTCAAATGTTTTGGCACAATGTTTGTCTAGGGAATCAACAAATGTATTGCATCCAATGCAAAGCGCATGATGAGTTACTAAGCTCGATGAAGCAGTAATCAAGGAGCGGTTGAGGTTTTCTTGATTGATGTGTAGAGATTTCTATGTAATACAATGGTCATACTTGAACCGACTTGTTTGTAATCTCTATGAGAGAATTAGGTTTTTGATGTGTTACCGAACTGATTGATTTGTTTATAAGGTCGACGAAGTTGTCTAGTTGAAGTTGTTGGTAGAGATCAGTGCAGTGTGTGGTTTCCAAACTGGATGATGAGTCTATAGTTTGAGTAAAGGAAGATAGGATCTTAAAAGGATCTGATCAAGCAAATGTAGTGCTATTCAGATAGATTGGCAAACTCTTGTTATTTTCTAACAATTACAGCATAATTGAAATCCCCTAACCGGGTAAGCTCTAACAAGCTTGGTTACTTATTAAATGCTATAACAAGGTAGTCCATTAGCTTGGATTTTCAAATCCTCTACTAAGGTTACTCCTTATAGGGTATTGCTTCTAACAAGGCATTTGTAGTCAATCCCTTAACCAAGTGATTCCTAATAGTATCAGTTCTTAACAAGACTTTTGTAAAGCTTTAACAGGCTTGGCTCCTAATAGGGCGAACTTCAGAAGAGTTTAGATATTATCTTGTGATTCTCTTCTCACCGTGGTTTTTACCTATTTGGGTTTCCATGTCAAAAATATTTGTGTCATATGGTGAATGATTTTTTGGTTATGATCTTATGGTTGATTTGATTAACTACTTAACTATTGCTGATAAGGCATGATAACCGAAAGCATTGAGAAATGAAATATGTTGACATGTGATAAAGCATTTGGATGTTTACTGTTAAGTTGTTGTAATAGTCAACCAGTTTTCTTATGAGTTTTCATCTTGATAGTGGTATTTCATTGATAAGTTTACTTTGTGTGATTGAGATTGAGATTGGGAAAGTTTGTATCAGTTTTTATATTTACTGATTCACCCCCCCTCTCAGTAATCTACCAAATACTTATTCTTTCATCATACCATCAATTAGTATCAGAGCCTCTCAGGTCCTCTAAGGTCTAAGTCTAACAACTTGAGGTAAAGATCTACTAGATCATGATGAAGAAGGAAGGTTCGAATTTTAACAGAGAAAACTATAGGATATGGAGCGACAGAATGGAAATTTACATCAAGAGTCTGGGAAGCCAGTATTGGGATCATGTAGATACTAAGTATATTGCACCCACTGGGATTCTAACTGATGATTAGAAGAAAGAACAACAAGAAAATCATCAAGCATTAGAAGCTATTATCAATTCCTTGTCTGATGTTGAATATGTAGATGTTCGTGGTCTTGAAACTGCATATGAGGTATGCAAAAAACTTGAAGAGATTTATAGCAGTGATGAACATGTTAAGATTGCTAAAGAGGAGAGTCTAAGAGGAAAGTTTGATGACATGAGGATGGCTGAAGGTGAGAACATCCAGCAGTATGGTCAAAGGATAAAAGAGATAGTCAGTGAAATTAAGAGTGCAGGAGGGAAAGTGGAAGATGCCACAGTGATCAGTAAGGTGTTGAGAACCCTGCTACCAGTCTATCCTATTCGAGTTGCAGCTATTCAGGAGCTGAAGTCCATTGATAAAACTAAGGTAACTCTTGACTCCATCATTGGCAAGCTTACTTCTTTTGAATTAAATGGTTATGATGGTAGTGTACGGAAATATGAGTTTGCATTTAGAGATTCCATTTCTAACCCATCTATGAGAAAAAGTAGAGATACTAGTCACAGTTATGAATCCAGATCCAGCAGAGAAGCTGATGATGAAGATAGTTTAGTGGAGCTTGAAGCATTGTTGGCAAAGTGGTTGCCTAGAGACACTGGTAAATATAGAGGTAAATTACCTTTGAAATGTTTTGCATGCAACAAGATTGGCCACATAGCTGCTAATTGTCCTAATGGTGATAATGAACACAAGAGAGATAAATTCAAGAAGTATAAGGGTAAAGGCAAGAGATATTGTATTATTGTTGTTGATAGTGGTATCACTGATGAAGAATCTAATGGTGATGCTAGTGAAGTATTGTGTTTGTAGCTATTAAGGAAGAGATGTCTGATCAGAAGGCATTAGTATCCATGATGGATAACTCTGATGATTGGATCATCGATAGCGGTTGTTCACATCATATGACCAGTGATCGGAGCAAATTTCTTTCTCTGAAGGAATTTGATGGTGATGTTGTTAGATTTGGAAATGACTCACCCTGCATGGTTAAAGGTAAGGGATTTATTTCTCTTAATGGGAAGACTAGTGTAGATGATGTTTACTGGGTTGAAGGTCTTAAGCACAATCTTTTGAGTGTGGCACAACTCAATGACAAAGGATACCCACAGGAGTTTAAAAATGGTATGTGCAAGATCAATGACAACAAAGGTGAATTGATTACAATCAGGAAAAAAACTAAAGGTAACCTATATCACCTTAATCCTAAAGTTAGAAACTATTTAATTGCAAAGATAGATGATAGTTGGCTTTGGCATAGGAGATTTTGTCATATAAACATTGATAACATTGTTAAAGTGAGTAAGTCCAAGATAGTGAGAGGTTTAGACAAACCGGTTAATGCTCTTTGCAAAGAATGTCATTTAGGGAAGATGACTTCTTCAACTTTCAAGAGAAAATCTTTTTCATCGGATCATTTGTTAGATTTGGTTCATACAGATCTTTGTGGACCAATAAGAACAAAAAGTATTCAAGGTGACATATTTTATGATCTTCACTGATGATTGCTCAAGGATGATGTGGGTCACATTCTTGAAGGAAAAGACTGAATCTTTTGGTAAGTTCAAGGCATTCATGGCCTTAGTTGAGAAAGAGAGTGGGACAAAGATAAAATGTCTGAGGACATATCAACACGGTGAATTTACTGCTAAGGAATTCACTAGGTATTGTGAAGAGAATGGTATCAAATGCCAATTTTCTACACCAAGGACACCACAACAGAATGGTATCGCAGAGAGGAACAACTAGTTAGTTGTTGAAGCTACTAGGACAATGTTGATATAAGGAGGTGTAGTGAAAACCTTTTGGAGAGAAGTTGTTAGCACAACTGCCTACACTATGAACCAAGTTTTGGTGAAGAGAGGTAAGGACAAGACTCCTTATGAATATTGGTATGGAAGATCGCCTGATGCTATCTCTTTTAAGATATTTGGAAGCAAATGTTTTATTAAGAGAGATGATTACATTAGAAAATTTCAAGCTAAGAGTGATGAAGGTATATTTCTTGGCTATTTCACCAAGAGTAAGGCCTACAAGTTTTTTAACAACCGGACACAGAGAATTATTGAGAGTGTTGATGTTTGAGTGGATGAATTTCCTGAAGTATCAAAAGGAACCAGTTTAGAGGAAAAGGATGAAGATCCTTGCATTTTGATCTGAAACTGGCAAAGCAAATATTGATGTACCAGTTTAACCGAAATAAATAAATCCAAAAGAAGATGATAATAACGAAGAAGTTGAACCTGAAGATAATGATCATGCTATTCCTAGATATGTGAGAGTGAATCACAATCCTAAACAAATTATTGGGGATATGTTAGGAAACTCACAGATACTGAGAGGGGGCGGTGAATCAGTATCTAACCAGTAATTAGAATTTCTCAACTTAAAGCATGTAGAACATATTGTAACAATGTATCGGTATGCAAGAAATAATGAAATAAATAGAAATGAAATAAACCACATGAAAATCACACCATAACACAATGATTTAATGAGGAAACCTGATGTGGGATAAACCTCGATGGGATTTGTGACCCACAATATTCACTTACTAGCCAATAAGAGAATATTACTTACAATAGGGGCCTGCACATGCAGATGTAGGAAGGCCAAGTGCCTAGAGCTCACTGCTCAAATGGGAAGTCTCACTGACTTACAATGTGGATTATACAAATCCAATAACTTGTACTGCTTTACAATAGCATCTTCAATGCCAGATTCAGTACCAGTTTCTGCTCTGTTCTTTACATATACCCCTTAACCTATATTTTGCATAATAGGTCTGCCTAATCTTTTTCTTCTTTCTTACAAAAATGTCCTACAATGACTTCTTATATATATAAGTCATTTTACAATGATATCAAGCCGGCTTACAAGGTTTTTACAATAATAAATAAAATGTAATATAACAAAAATCCTATTGGCCTCTGTGTCAGTATGCTTCCTTTCTCTGTGTCAGTGTAGAGTATGATTTGTTGATGTCGGTGAACTATCTTGCCGGTGTAATGCCTTGCCGATGTAATGCCTTGTCAATGCCATAGGATTGTAAGATTGCCATTAATGACAAAACCTTCAATCACATACAATGTCTCATTGGAGTGTGCATATGCCAACAGGATAAGGATGTTGGAGTACTAACCAGAAGAAGAATCAGAGAGAACACTTGCATGATCTCCACTATTGAACCAAGAACTTCTAAGGAGGAATTTGGTGATGATCATTGGGTTAAAGCTATGGAGGAGGAATTGGATCAAATTGAGAAGAACAACACTATGGAGGAGGAATTGGATCAAATTGAGAAGAATGTTATAGGTACTAAATGGGTATACAGGAACAAGTTGAATGAAGATGGTGTTGTGGTCCGCAACAAGGCAAGGTTGGTTTGCAAGGGTCATGCACAAGAAGAAGGAGAAGACTATGGCAAAAATTTTACACTAGTAGCAAGACTAGAAGGTGTCAGAACTTTACTTGCATTTGCAACCCAAAAGAAATTCAAGGTATACCAGATGGATGTTAAGTCTGCATTTTTGAATGGGATATTGGAGGAAGAAGTATACATAGAGTAGCTAGATGGTTATGCTTTGACTGATGAGAAAGACATGGTATGCAGATTTCATAAAGCTTTATATGGATTAAAGCAGGCACCGAGAGCATGGTATGAAAGGATTCATACACATCTGATGAAGATAGGCTTTCTAAGAACCAGTGATGATAGTAACATATATCTCAAGACTAAAGGAGATGAAATACAAGTCAGTGAAGTATTTGTTGATGATATCATATTTGGGGGTAATGATGTCATGAGCAACAGTTTTGCAGATGAAATGAAAAATGAGTTTGAAATGTATTTAGTAGGGGAAATAAAAAATTTCATAGGCTTGCAGATAAAACAAATGAAGAATGGTATTTTCATTACACGGTCTAAATATGTGAAAGAGATTTTGAAGACATTTGGAATGAGTGACTGTAAATAAGTTGGGACACCAATGGTTACAGGTTGCAAGTTGTCTAAGGAAGATGAATCTAAGTCTGTTGATGAGAAGGAATATAGGTCAATGATTGGCAAATTGCACTATGTTGTTCACAGCAAACCAAACATAGCTCATGTAGTTGGCATAGCTGCTAGATTCCAGATGAATCCTAAGGAAACACATGTGATAGAAACCAAGAGAATTTTTAGATACTTGAAAGGTATTGTTGACTATGGATTATGGTATCCATATGGAGGAAACTTTCATTCGAAGACATACACAGATGTTGATTGGGTAGGAAATATTGATGACCAGAAAAGTACAACCAGTGGAGCATTTTTTCTTGGAGAAAGGCTTGTTTCATGGAGTAGTAAAAAGTAGAGTTGTACTTCACAATCTACTGCTGAAGCTGAGTATGTTGCAGCTTATATGAATTGCACACAGGCTATTTGGATGAGGCACATTTTGGAAGGTTTTAAGATGAAGATTTCAGAACCTATAAAGATTTTATGTGATAATAAAAGTGCTATAAATATTTCCAAGAATCCTGTTTTGCACGCACGAACCAAGCACATTGAATTGAAGTATCATTTCTTGAGGGGAAAAGTTTAGAGAAAAGATGTTATCTTAGAGCATGTTTCTACCAAGGAACAACTTGCAGATATTTTTACCAAACCTCTACCTAAGACTACATTTGAGTATCTTAGAATTCAACTAGGGGTTGTACCCCTTCATGAGGTTAGTTGAGCATGATGTTGATTATATCAGTCCCTGAACCACTTGCAGAATTTTACAAGGATTGGTGTAGAAGTGGATGTATTCCACAGGGGGAGCATCAAGTTGCAGTATGTTGTTGATGCACAATGAAAATTTGATATTACATGTTTTACTTTCAATTTGGCATTGTTGTCAAAGGGGGAGAAGAATTATGTGATTATGGGAAGGAAAACCAGTGACAAGATGAAGACATGGAGCACATGGTGAATACTTGGTAATGTAAACAATGATTCCTATTCACAATTATACAACATTTAAGGGTGTTGATATTTGTATTGCCATCAATTCCAAAGGGGGGGTTGTTGGCATTTGCATGAAGATTGCATTAATGATATGTTATGTTGCCATTGATGTCAATTAAATCGATAATAATATTAATGATATTATTGTAATATTGTTACTATAACTGGTAGGAAGAATTTGTGAGGAGAACCATTAACTGGTGTAATGGTGTAAACCTTATCTATTGTTTTAACCGGTAAACCCTAGTAGTTGTTTTTGTTAAACCCTAATCGATTAAGGTTGTTGAATTGGTTATGGTTTATGATCTGATGTTGAGTGGTAATGATGGTGACATGTATGGTCATTGTATGAAGACAAGTTCAAATGTTTTGGCACGTTGTTTGTCTAGGGAATCAACAAATGTATTGCATCTAATGCAATGCGTGTGATGAGTTACTAAGCTCGATGAAGCGGTAATCAAGGAGAGGTTGAGGTTTTCTTGATTGATGTTTAGAGATTGCTATGTAATCCAATGGTCATACTTGAACTAACTTGTTTGTAATCTCTATGAGAGAATTAGGTTTTTGATGTGTTACCTACCTGATTGATTTATTTATAAGGTCAATGAAGTTGTCTAGTTGAAGTTTTGGCAGAGATCAATTGAGTGTGTGGTTTTCGAACCAGATGATGAGTCTATAGTTTGAGTAAAGGAAGTTAGGATCTTAAAAGGATCTGATCAAGCAAATGTAGTGCTATTTAGATAGATCAGCAAACTCCTATTATTTTCTAACAATTACAGCAGAATTGAAATCCCCTAACTAGGTAAGCTCTAACAAGCTTGGTTACTTATTAAATCCTATAACAAGGTAGTCCATTAGCTTGGATTTTCAAATCCTCTACAAAGGTTACTCCTTACAGGGTATTACTTCTAACAAGGCATTTGTATTCAATCCCTTAACCGAGTGATTCCTAACAGGATTAGTTCTTAACAATACTTTTGTAAAGCTTTAACAGGCTTGGCTCCTAATAGGGAAAACTTCAAAAGAGTTCAGATATTATCTTGTGAGTCTCTTCTCACTGTGGTTTTTACCTATTTGGGTTTCCATGTCAAAAATACTTGTGTCACATGGTGAATACTTTTGTGGTTATGATCTTATGGTTGATTTGATTAACTACTTAACTATTTTTGATAAGGCATGATAACCGAAAGCATTGAGAAATGAAGTATGTTGACATATGATAAAGCATTTGGATGTTTACAAGTTTAATGATGTTTACTGTTAAGTTGTTGTAACAGTCAACCGGTTTTCTTATGAGTTTTCATCTTGATAGTGGTATTTCATTGATAAGTTTACTTTGTGTGATTGAGATTGAGATTGGGAAAGTTTGTATCAGTTTTTCTATTTACTGATTCACCCCCCCTCTCAGTAATCTACTAGATACTTATTCTTTCATCATACCATCACGATCATGTGATATGAACAACCACTATAAATCACCCATTCACCCTTTTCTTCTACCTTAGCAGCCGAAGCTTTCTCCTCAACAAAACAACTAGTGGAATCAATAGGAACAGGTTTATCCTCTTTAATGGCAATAAACACAACTTCAGCTTCTTCTGATTCATCATCTGTTACAGCTTCATATGCATCATAATAATATTTCATCTAGTTTCTAAACTTTCAATTAGACTTATAAGGCTTATCATACTTTTCATGCTTTTCATATCTATCATTCCTATCAAACTTATCAAACTTATCATGTCTATCATACTTGGCCATTATCTCCGGATCTTTAGAAGCAAAATGTCATATCTTATTACAAGAAAAACATTTAAGGGGCAACTTTCAATCATACTTACTGACACCTTTAGGCAATCTCCGAGTAATCAATGTGTAGACAACTAAAATTAATTAAATTAATATTCAATTAATTTAATCCTGTCAACATAATTAATTGATTTAATTATGTTATCCTTATTCTTCTTAGTGTTAATTAAATATAATTTAATTAATCATGTCACTATTGTCCAATAAATTAATTTATCAAATAAATTAATTATTTTCCTATTCTTATAAAGTCCCTCCAATAATTATTTCTTCTAAAACCCACTCAGTTAATTATTTTTAATAAATTAACCTAGTCATGTGATTCCTACAAATCACTTTTTCCTAATCCCCACTTAGCCTAATTAATTCCTCTAGAATCTCTCATAATCACACTTATCATTATTCTCCAATTTTAAATTCCCTCACTCATGTCACATCAATCTTGAATCTCTCAAAGAAATTCAAATTTCTATGAATCCCCCTATGCATCCTCACTTTGAAATTCAAATATCTTTTCTCCCCTTTTTCCCAAGGAATTTTATATTTCTTTTTATTTCTCCAATGCATCCTTGATCCATGTCCACTATCTTGAAACAATCTTAGCCCTTCATAAGCAAATCAATCCCGACCCTCCATTGGCCTCCTCCAATCTATAAATTGTAGCATCTTTCCTTCTCAACGGGAGGGAGTCTCCCATTCTTCTATCATCATGCTACCAATTTCTCCCCTCATCTCCCTCTATCACATTCTTATCATTTCCTCATAATCATCTACTGAATCCTCATTATCCATATCCATCTATCCTTCATCCTTCATCCAAATTCTTATTCCATCCATCTTGTTGAGCATTTGAGAGCAATCCACATCCACAACAAGCAAAGAGAAAATCAAGTGGAGCATCAAAGGGGCGCCTTCACTTCATCAAGCTCAATTCGAGGAACAAGTGGAGACTTACAAAGGTATAATGGTGTTTTCTTGAGTTTGTTTGAATATTTCATTCATATTTGTGTTCAAACTAACCATTCACCTTCATCATGGATTTCCCTTGGTTCATTTTGGCATGTTTGGTGGGACCCACGTCCCTAAATTTGATGATTTTGTGAAGTTTTTGTAAGTTTTTAGTTGCAAGTGTCAGAATAGCATGAGCGCCTGCACTCTAGCATGAGTGACACAAGTTCAGTGTGGGTGATATGGTCTTTGGCACATGTCCATGCTCTTCAGCGTGCATGATTTGAATTTAAATCTGCCTAACCTGCCTTTTCTATACGTCTTCCAATCAGCGCGAGCGCTATGAAAACAATGCGTCTACCTACAGCATTACTTCATTCACCTTCCTGTCTTTATTCCTATTCATTATGCTTTCTATTTTTTTTAATCAGTCATCTAAAAACACATAAAAAAGGGAATAACTTAAAAAATAAAAAAAATAGTTAAATATCTTTATCTAGCCTTTTTATTTTACTAGATGCGTCGCTTTAGCATGAGCACTCTGTGAATAGCGCAAGTGTTTCAAAGTGCATCCCACTCGTATTCAATATTTGAATTTTCAAATTTTTGTCTAACCACTAACTTGCTTTTTTGTTTTGGTGCGAGCGCACACACTTTGGTGTGATTGACAACATATCAACGCGACTTCTCCTAGGTATAAGCTATGCCTTTTCAATAATTTTTCACACTTACTATATTTTCTTACTTTTGGCTCTCTGACCTCACTGCAGTGCATAAGCAGACATTTCAACGCTTGCATAGATGCTTCAGCACGGGTGTCTACAGAACAGCGTGAGCGCTATTTCTACAGAGTTTTGTCTATTGATCATATTTTTTAGTTTTGCAGGTCCTATCCGAGCGGTCCAAGACACATTTTGAGACTACTAATCTGTTGTTTTTGCAGGTTGCCTAAGGAGATACAAGCAAACATTGTGTCTATTTAATTATTTTCTTAGGAACTTAAATATCATGGGGTAAAAGAACTACTTGATTTAGGTGTTTTAGAAAAGCATAGAGGTAGGAGAGTATGCTCTTGTATATATAGACAATTAGAAATCTAGACCCTTAAAAAATTTCTAGTTTTCTTGCACGTTTTTTTACCCTTAGCAGGCTTGCCCTCCCTATTTGCCTGGCACACTCATAGAAGAATTGGTGAGAGGGGAACGAACCAAGTGAGTATGGCTAAAACCCAAGCATTCCAACTCACTATAATAAATAGTCATCTTGGGATGAAAATTTTGAAGGATAGATCTATTTGAGTTTATACTCACATCGAGCACTTTGTAGGGTCCTTGAGGTCTAAATCACGTTTGCATGACTACCATTGTGCTTGGTACTTTGTAAGGATATAGGCCTCAATAGCACTTGTGCGACTACAAAGGGTAGTCTTCAAATAGAAATCCTTAATAAGAACCCTAGGAATAGAAACTACTTGGTTCACCTTCGAAAGGTGGATAATCTTTGTGCAAGGGAGATAGTAACTCCCCAAGAGACTTGCCATTTTGTGCCCCCATTAGCATTTGGAGTCAGCTAATACGATGTTGAGAATCCATTGTGTGAGACTCAATTACCATATTTTGATTAGCTATTGCATGTGTACCTGACTCAGCAAGCAAAGGTTTTCCTCCTCAACCAACTTCCTAGGATAGCACATTATGTGGTCAATGTGTATTCATTGCTTGACATCTCTTGCCAAGTCCATCCTTCCTCAAGGCAAATCAATCCTCCCTCTTTTCAAATCCCATCTTTTCATCATCAAATCCCTAATCCATTTCCATCTACCCAAGCAATTCTCCAATCCCTAATCCACTTTCATCCATCCAAACAAACATCCTTCCTCAACCAACATTTTTGTCCAAATAATTCATCCAACTTTGGGTAGCCTTCCCCTTCTTCCTATTATCTATCCATTCTTCCATGATCATTCTCCTAATCCAATCAAATCTCTAAAATTCCAATCAATCAATCAATCCATCTTTCTAATCCAGTAATCCAATCACCCATCAATCAATCATCCAATCCTTTAATCTAATCATCCCCCAATCAATCACCAACCCTAACCCAAGGTCAATACCTTGTGAGAGTTTTATTTAGACCTTTATTTAAATCAAATCAATCATCTTGGCTTGTGTTCTTAGGAAATCATCTCCCCCAAGCATATTTACTCAATCCTTTTGTGGTCGATCCAGACCACTATCCTTTTATCTCCTCTTTGCTTAGGGTCATAATCCTATCCTTAGTAGAGGGAGATTTGATAAATCTTCATAATGTATAAATTTTACCCTACCTTGGTTGTCTCCTAGGTTTGTGGTCTTTATCATCAATCCTCCACCCGAAAACCTAATCTAAGGACTAGGGTGCAATCATCACCAATCCAATCAAATCCAATCCAATCCAATCCAATTCAACCAATCCAATCCAAATCCAATTGAATACAACCCATCATCATTTGAATCCAAGTCTTAATCCTCATCTTCATTTAAAATCATCTTTCTCCTTCAAAACATATCTAGTCCCTCATTCTCAACATGGCTACCCAGAATTTCAAGGCTTGGTATGAGCAGATGCTCATGGAAGTTCATGAACCACCTCAACCTTCTTACCAATTCAATCTCATAACGTCCCATCCATCTATCATATCCCCATCAATTTCATCTCAACACACTACATCCAATCCCAATCTATATCATATCTCTTATCCTTCGTCTACCTTTGACAAGGGATTTCTGACTTATTCCCCATCTGTATCTCCATATTATCCGTCATCCACATATATACCTCAATCTATCCTCCCATCCACATCCCAGCCCCCATCATTTTACAACACCTTCATTACCTCTACTCCCAATCCAAATCCTTTATTCCATAGTCCTCCAAGCATTAATCCTAATCCCCCAATCCATTATCCCAATCCTCCATCTAATCCTTATCCTCCATCTAATCCCAATCCTCCATCTAATCCTAATCCTCCAAAGTCTATACTATCCACATCCTCCAAGACAATCATTTGTGATCTTATCCAAGACATGCTAGCAAAGGAGACAAAATCCCCTTCTCAAAACAAATCTCAATCCCCCACACTTCATGATACCCCCATTCCTCTATCTACTCACATTGAGGCTTTTGTATCCTCCTCAATAACACAACCCCCACAACTCCAAACATGCCAAAAGCTTGTTCCAATGCATGCTAGCATATATTTATCTTTACATCAAGATAAAAACATCCATCCATCTCACGATACCTCTCCATCTCAAAATCCATGTCTACACCCCACTCCATCTAATGATATCATCCCTTCCACTTCATCTCCTGATCATATGATCTCTACATCAATCACCTCCCACCATTGCATGATCCTCTTCCATCTCATGCTCCAATCACCCCTTCCACTCCATCTCATGATACCCAATCCATCTAAACATCCTAATCTCCCTTTCACATATCACGCCCCTCAAAATGGACTCGCATCTTGTTTCTAAAATAATAAGGGTCCTCAAGATAATTCTCAAGATGTTGGTACATCCTCTATTCTTCCTAAATCCAAAAGAACTTCATGAAAATCAAAATAACACCATCCCTCATCTTCCACATCCATTTTCGGACCCTATATTCCGAAGCTAAATCCTCCATTCCTTCCATCCATTTTGGGTCCTTACATCCCTCCATCCAAAATTCCATCATCTCAAATAATCCATAAGCAAGATCAACAACAACATACATCCTTGAATCCCTTCCAACATTCTCCATCCACCATCCCATCCATAAAATCCATCAACCCTTCATCCTCATGAACCCATCCCATTGCTATTGGAATCAATTTGGATGCCAAATATAAAAAGCATAAAGCTCAAAATCTACAAAATCAAAGGATCAACATGCCCCCTCAAAATGACATTTCTAAAAATAAAAATATGATCTAAAAGAAAGGACAATCCAAAAGGCCACAAAGGCCCCAAAAGCAAAAAATCAAAAACTATGTGGATTCGTAAGATACTTTTAGAAACAAAACAATCAAAATTGGCATCCAAACTTGCTAATCCAAAAGCTTCATCCATTCATAAGTCCTCCAATCCTCCATCTAACACTCCTCCATCTTCAAAATATATTTTGGGTCCTTATATCCCAAAATCCACCATCCCAACTCCATCATCCCCTTCTTCTGTTTTGGGTCTTCATGTCCCCAAATCCACACTTTATCCTCCATCTAATTCAAATCCCTCCATTCTTTACAAATCCTTATCTTCTATCCCCTATCCATTTCATCTCCCTAATTAATTTTACCATCATCTATGGGCATACCTCCAGTTCAAAGAAATACTAAGGGATACCATCCATGGAACTAGATGCTTGAGTCCTCCCTTCCTCCTTCACGCATCCAGTATCTTCCATATCCACTTATCCTCATCTTTATTAATCCAAAAAATCAAAAACAAAAAAGAAAAAAAATCAAAAAAAATAAAGAAAAATCATTTCATCCAATGGTGAAAACCACTTCTTGTGGCACCTTGGGTAAGTACCATGATGAAAACTTGGAAAAAAATATTCATGTGTAATCCCTCCTCTTGCCGTCTACACTTGGGGGCAAGCTTCATCCATGCAATCCTATCATCCACATTCCTTACTACCTAAGTCCATCCTCTTTTCCTATCCTTGATCTTGACTATCCTATCCATATCCTCCATCTCATATCCCTCAAGATTCATCCAAATGCAATCCTCCATTATTATCTTTAGTCTTGATCATGTTAGAGGAAAAATAATGCATATCCATGCTTTAGAACACACAAGCCTTAATACCTCTACCATCTATTAGTCTCAAATTCTGATTCCCCCTAAAATCCCTTATAATAAAATAATAAACTCTGTCTGCAAAAGAGAAATCAAGGAGAAGGAAACTTTAGAGCAACATATGACAAGGTTTGACAAACCTTCTACACTTCGAACTTATCCAAAGTTCAGGTGGGTATACCTTATGTGAATTGACTTCACACTTTGAAAAGATAGATCCACAGTAAACCAATTTGAAAACCAATGAATCTTATCACCTCAAAACTAACTGAAAAAAAGAAAGAAAAGCTTATGCTCATGTTCAGTATCGAACTACAAGATATGTAAAAGATAACCACAATAGCTACCAGTGCCTTATCTAGGCCACAAAGTCATCAAAGTTTAAACAATAATCTCACAATTAAACATCTCCATACATCCCATCACCTCAGCTTTTATAAACCCCACATATGCTTGACATACATAAGAATTTACCCTCATCAAACTAGATAGCATTCATCAAATTCAAAGTCTCCCATAAGGAATTTATTGATAGAAATGATTCCGGCATATTTAATTCCCCTCCTGAAGAGAAAAGCTAATAAAAGCATCTATTTAAGATTGCCTTACAACCCATACTCAAATGAATAACCCTAGATTATTCAAATTAAAAATAGTAAATATTTGCAAGCACACTTGAAGACAACACCGATTCTAGGCTCAAAGTTTATGGTTTGTGTATTGATATTAATTCAGAAAATATTACAAAAACACTTGAATATTCTCCATAAGACTTAGAAAAAGCTCAGATAAATTTCTGCAACGTTTCCTCACAATTTCTTGCGATCTCTTTTTTCCACAGTCCCGGTATCCATTTATAGCAACATGGATGCATACAAAGCTTCGGACTTCCCTAGGAAAATTTGATACAACTATACTTTGTTTCAAAAAAGTAGTTACAAGTCTCTTTCTGTCTCAGTGGCCTTTTCAGTTGGTAACTCCTCTACAATACCCTCTAACTGTCCTAGAGCATCGTCCAACTAATCTGGAGCATCTTCTTCTTGCACTGCATATTTCTTGGACCACTCTTGAAAAAGATCATCAGTAGGCCATGAGTGACCAATAAGCCTTTTATTCAACTTTAATAACTTTTTCCAAGTGTTCCTCACTTTCCTTACCTCTGAATCCAAAAACCCATAATGTGATTTGATCTTCTCTATTTCCTCAATTGTTTTAACAAACAGTGAGGTATTGTAAAGTGGAAAAATCGAACCCTAGTCGTTCTCCCCTCCCCAACTCCAAGGAGAGAGAAGGGAGAGTCACTAGGGTTCGATTTTTCTGCTTTACATTTTGGTGAACCCGACGTGAACATCCTCATTCTGATTATTCATGGTTAGATCTGAAAATTTTGTTTCCTTAATTACATTTCCATGTTTGATCTTTTGCAAATTTTAGAGGCTAATTGCATAAAAACCCTAAAATTTTCTTTTTAAGTAATTAAACTTGTGGAATGTTTAATTGTTAATGCTTGTTTTAGATCTACCCTTCTATTGCAAATTGTCAATTCATATTTGTGCTTTAATTTTGAAAATTATGTGGTTAAATGTCAAAACCCTAATTTTTAAGACCTTCTTGATTCAACCTTTGATTGATAATTTCACTAATCAAAACACCTCCAAATCGGCTGTAACTTTGGATTCCGCAATAAAATCACAATATCTTTCATCCCTGAAAATTTGGAAAAAAGTTGCGAGGACCGTGTGCACCCCGAGCGCCATCATCCCTGACATTTTTTCCGAAATTTCGGGAGCTAGATCTTAATGTATTTTTCTGCTAAAATCCAAAATTTTGGCTGATTTTATCAATTTTAACACCTTCAAAATTAAAGTCAAAGTTGGTCTAGCGATTGCTTGGATTGAGGCTTCTAATCATTCAAAAATTGTTGAAATTGAAATTTGTATCAAAATTGTGTTTCTTACAGTCCTAAATCTGAAAAGTGTGTTGGCATTCATTCGAAATTTCAGTGTTTTATTCAAATCTTTACAATTTGTGACTTTTGAAATTGAGTGTTTAATTGCAACAACCTTGATTTCCACTTTCAAATTCGAAATTTGCATAAAATCGAGTCAACTTTTAAATTTTGAAATTTGCATTGCTTTTAGTATTCCCTCTAAAATCATAAAATTCAAAATTTCAGTTTCCCCCTCTTTTTCAAAATTCAAATTTTACATTTTTCAACAATCTTGGTAGGGTTCAATTTTGAGATTGCAACTTTAATTTGGCCTATCTACAGATCATAAAATCACTCAATTTTTTCAGATTAGCTTTAAAATCATCATAACTTTCATCCCTAAAAATTTCAAAAAAAGTTGCGAGGACCGTGTGCACTCCGTTCGCCACGGTCCTGGACATTTTTTCTGAAATTTCGGGAGATTGTCCTGATTGCATTTAACAGCTTAAATCTAGGAGATTGGCTGATTTTATTGAAATTTGCTACCTCTAAAATTCAAAATCTTCTCTCTCTCTTTAGTGCATGAGTTTTACAACAATAAGTCCTACTTACACTATTCCCATTAGACGAAGCCTTAGAATTAAGTCTTTCCAAGGTTTAATTACTGAGGAGATGGAACCTAATTTGAATGGCCTATTTAATGAGGACATGGGAAATTCCTCTAATCCTCTTAATGATGAAGAAGCTCTCCATGAGGTTTCTGTAGAACAACTTTCAAAATTGGATAACCAATTTGATGATTTTCGACAATGGATGTCTCAAGAATACCCCGATAGTCAAGCTCTTTCATTAATTGAGGGTCTAAAACGTATGGTTCAAAGTGATAAGAATGGAATTGATATTTTGCGTGGTATTGCACACATTGTGGATTCGAATGTGATGCCTATGAAGAGTTGTGCCGAAACCTTAGGTTATACACAACCTCCTACTCAAGTTAATAATTTTATTCCTTTGACAACTCCTATTGCTAGTATACCTACTTTCACATCAAACATAATGACTACTTCAATACAAGACATTCCTTCTATGATCACTAGTCATGGGGGCAATCCCTCTTCTTCAATCAACCCGCTTCCTTCATTCAATCCAACTTCTTCATTCATTCCTTCAATGAGTGTCCCTCTTAAATCTCCACAAATGAACATGACGCAAGGGGGCAATTCATTTAACCCTTCCATTCCTCCTTGTAGTGTTCCTCCTTTCCAATCATCTCCTATGACTAACTATCATAGTGTCCCACCACCTTACTCTCTACCTTCTTTCAATAACATAACACCTCCATAACAATCTAACACATCTAACATGAACTCTTCGACTGAAGCGACCATTAACAATCTTGCACAAACTGTCTCTTCCTTACAGCAACAAATTGCCTCTATGAATCAATCTAAGTTTAGTGTGCCCACATTTGATGTTGCGAGCCCACTTTCTCTTGACATTGTTTGAGCTATCCCCCCTAAACATGTTGAAATTCCACATTTGGAGCTTTATAATGGTAAGGGTGATCCTTTAACACATGTTAAGACCTTTCAAACAATATGTACTGATTTTGCTTATGACCAAAGGTTGCTTGCAAAATTGTTTACTAGAACATTAAGAGATAAAGCCCTACAATGGTATTGCTCGTTGCCTTCTTATTCTATTACTTCTTTCGAACAACTTGCAAATGCTTTTATTCAACAATTTCAAAACAATATAAGTCCTAAAGTTACTTTGATTGATTTAATACATTGTAAACAAGGTGTTAAAGAAAAAGTGACTGATTTCATTAGTAGATATAAGCATTTGTATGCTCAAATTTCTTTTCCAGTGCTTGACAATGATATTCAAAGAATCTTTATTTCTAATTTACAAAAAGATATTAGAGAAAAACTTCTGTTTTCTGAGTTTACTTCTTTCCAACAGTTGTGCGCAACTCTTCACAATTATCAACTGACTGTGAGTCAAATGGAACAAGCAAATCCTATGGCTCCGAGTGATAAGGGTGATAGTAGTCAACAACCATTTGGGAAGTTTAAACCGAACAGAGAGTCCATTAAATTCAATGAAAACATCATCAACAACAATGTGAATGCGGCATCAGGTGTGCCTCCTATTTCTAAGTTTTTCAAGAAAGAAAGAAAGTTTACTCCTTTGAATGAATCATTGCATAGTATTATGAATAAGTTATTGGAACAAAATGTGCTTACTCTTCCTCCTATAAAATAAATAGATCCTGCAAAGATTAATTCACCCTACTTTGATAACAAATCTTTTTGTCAATTTCATCATCATCTTGGGCATGATACTGAAAAATGTTTTTCTTTAAAGGGTAAAATTCAAGATTTGATTGATAATAATACTATCTCTGTTTCTAGTGTGAATGATAAAGGCAACACATCTGTAGCTCCTCCTAACCAAAATCTTAAGATTTTTACTGATCCATTGCCTTCTCATACCTCTAATGCGATTGATACTACTGATTCCTCTGTCTCACCTGATGATCTTGTGTCCATGACTCCGAATGTGATTAACTTTGTAGAGCAGCAGAAAATCCCTAAAGAACCTTCCATCACCTTTGATTCTAGTGAAACTATCAGGGCACCTGATGGTCCTTTATATATAGTTGCAAAAGTCAAGAATACACCTTGCCATGGAGTTCTTATTGATCCTTCTTGTATGGTTAATATCATTACTGAAGAATTTCTTTTTACTTTGCAATTGAATCAAGTGATCTATGATGAAACAAATGTGGTTGTGAAACTATTTGATGCATTTTCTTCTCCTGCAATTGGTTCTATTACATTACCTATTGAGGTCCATAACAAATCCCTTGATGTGGACTTTGCTATTATTCCATCATCCGAACAATTTCGTGTGAAGCTAGGCTATCCTTGGCTATCGTCCATGAAAGCTATTGCTTCTCCTATTCACAAGTGTTTGAAATTTCCCCATAATGGTGAAGTTGTTACTGTCAATCATAGTCTCTTTAAACCAGCTAAAAGAACTTCTAGCATTCCTATTGATTACTTTTGGCCTAAACAATTCCAATCTCTTCCTCCGCGAAGTGATCATCTTTTTAAATCTTATCAAAATTGGAAAAAAGATATGATCCTATCTCTAAGTGAACCTAGAACACCCAAACTTGACATTCCTATCATTCTTGAGAAGGAAGTTCTTCCTTTGAAAGATAAAACTAATGTCTTTCCTCAAGAAGATCCCCAACCCATTCCTATGAATGTGACTATGCCTATATCTAATAAACTTCCTAAAAGTAGACCTATACCTCTTCATCATGATGGACTTGGTCTCCTTCCTAAACCGAATATTCCTCCTTTGTATGGAGCAGTTCCTCCTCCTTCCTCTTATGGAGAGAAGAGACCTTCCTCTTCTCCTATTGTTCAACCTAAGAGACCACAACCTAAACACCCAAGTGAAAAGGATGAGAACATTCCTCCTCCTCAATCTTCTCAACTCCCTACTAAGACTAGATGGAATCATTCTGCACATGAACGCCGATGAAAGCATCGTCTTAGAGCTCAAACTTTGCAATCCCCAAAAACACCTTCAGCCAATATTATTCCATTTTCTCCTCAGCCGACGATTGAGCCGAAATCTCCTAAACATAAGATGCATGATGGTCTTGATCCGGTGCGAGTTAAAGATCCTATTTTTATAAATCTTGATGATGATATAGATGAAAATGTTATTCATGATGAAAATGTTACTCTTGTTCATTCTGATAGTGAATATGAATATGTTGATGTTGATAACCATCTATCTAACGAATTTTCTAAAGCACTTATCCTAGCTCCTAGACAAGAACACCATGGCTTGGGATATGAACATAGCCCTTGTTTGGATCTTGTGATAGCTCCATCTGCTGTGTTGGATGTTCCTCCTCTAGCGTGTTTCCTACCTTCCCAAAATATTGATTAGCAAGATCGAGGGGTAGATGACGTGCTAGACTAGTTTCATTAGCATAGCAGACTCTCTCCTCCTCTCTTTTGTTACTTCTTCTATGTGTTATTCTCATTCTTCTATTTGTTGTCCTTAGTGTTGTCTACTTGAGGATGATGCAAAGCATTGAGATCTTTTTTGGTCTCTCTCATGTTGACTCAAACGACACATGTGTTCCCTTCTTCTAGGTGACCTTCCTTGATTAGGGAATGAAGAACAATTATGCATACATACATATGATATACATGAATTATCATACAGCATACTGACCCCGAGGAAAGCGAAGTCACCTTGTGCTTTGTGTTTTGCATCTATTATCCTTGGGCTTATCTCACACTTGGGGGATAAATCCTTGTGATAACGTGCTACTTTCTCATTTCTTATATGTATCACTACCTTAAAGCAATCACCCCTGGTGAGGCATGTGCGATCGCTTTAACATAGGGGGGCATACATCCCGTTCATATCTTTTCAAGATACTTGAAAATTTCTTGACAAATTTAGCTTTGCCTTGAAAATTTTTGATATCTTTCTTGCATGACTCATAGTGAGGGAACCTTACTACTGACAGTCATGGTTCTCCCTCGTGATCTTCCCTTTTACTTTGTCAATCGAAGTCGTAAGATCCTTAGTCCACCGGGGGCTTGGTGTATCTTTCCTCCTTGACGTGGTGAAAGCTTTTCAATGTTGTTTCCTTGTACTTTACCGGAAGTATGAGCGTACGCTTATACTCCTGCTAAAGTGGGGGCTAAATGTAGCGTCCTAAAATTGTGACACTTGCAATTTCGACTACATTTGGGTCTTCACGATGGCGGCGCAACGTTGAACCTGAATGGAGACCCTGAAACCTGTTTACGACACCAAAAATTGCATTTTTCCACACCCTGGCCTGATCCCTCCTTGCACCCTGCTGTCCCGGGAGGTGGGACCATGGCGCCCAATGCCCTAGTCCTTCAGGACTAGGGCACCCAACGCCCTGGTCCCTAGCCCTATTTTGGGCCCGGTCTCTTTTTGGCATCGGGTCTTTAAGTTTGCAAATTGGAAAATAATGTTTCTTGGTCGGCCTAAGGTCGGGAAAATCAGTCTGTCAACCCTAATTGACAAGTATATAAACTAATTTTCCTCTCCTAGAAAGGGGGGAGGACATATGTGTGCAAAAGGCAGAAACGATATTCAAATATTCAAACATTCAAGCATTCAAGCATTCCTTCAAGCAATTGAGCATTCTAAGTCTCCATTCAAGGCTAGGTGTTGCATTCAAGACAAGGATTCAACCATTGAAGAGGAGATCACATACATACAAAATACTACATACATTACACCTTCGCATGTAAGAATACAAACATTCTTACAACAAGGTATCAGTACTTGTTTACATTACAAACATTTACATTTACAACATTCTCATTTCTTGGTTAATTCCAAAACCGGGGTTTGACCTAAAGGCAAACCCCTAATCCCTAACCCCCCAATCATCCTCTCTTTTTTGTGTGTAGGCTGCAGGTACGCGGCTGTAATTGAAGATCTGGAACCCTTGTGCAAAGACAAATAGATCCACCTTCATTTCGCAGATTTTTCAGAGGACCGTGTGCACGCTGGGCGCCATCGTCCCGTCAACTTTCGCTCAAATTTGCAGAACAACACCGTCTCGACATTTTACTACTAATTCCATGTCCACAGCTTCATCCCATATCCCTATCTCTATTTATAAGTGAATCTTTCTTGCTTCTACATGCATTCCTAGTTCAATCTTTCTATCTACATTCTTTACAAAAGAGGGTATCCTTGATGTCTTAACCCTTGAAACTCATTTAGAATCCAATCTTGCATTGCGTGGGATTGGATCTTGTGGGTTTCAACCCCTCTTTTGAATGTAAAGTCTCTCCTAAGTGAAAACCATCAGCCCTAGTGACTCTCCCTTCTCTCTCCTTGGAGTTGGGGAGGGGAGAACAACTAGGGTTCAATTTTTCCACTTTATAGGTATCATCTTTATTAATTATTTCATTTACCCTTAAGGATAAATTAGTCCCCAACTCATCCAGCCATACCTATTTATCTTTCAACTGATTTTGATTAACAAAACCTCCAGGAAACAATGCAAATTAATGCTCGATATACTTTTTCCTATACATGTTGGCCTTCCTCTCCACATTATCTCTTCCTTCTACCACCTTTGTCAAATGTTTGGTCAACTCACATGTGGACTTAATAATAGCATCAAACCTAGCTTATCATATGATGCACACATTAGTTCTAGGTCCACTTCTTTGGGCAACCATTTATTCAAAATGGGCTCTAAAATAGCCTTGTCCTCATTTAACTCACTAAGAGTGTCCAAGATCCTCTTCATATTTATGTGTAATGTGGGAGCATCATCTTTATTAGAAAAACTCAAAATTGTAACCTTTATCTTCTCCTCATATTTGCTTGCAAATAAGGCCTGAGCCTGTTTCATCTTCTCCAATTCATGTTGATAAGTCTCACCCAGTTGAAAACCAGAAGGCATAGGAGAAGGAGAGAATTCTATGATGGGACTAGTAGAAGGAGGTCTTGTTGGAGATGAAGGGATTGCCAAGGTAGAGGAATCACCTCCTTGGTATTGTCCCATCAGCTGACTTTGAAGCTTGGCAATGGTACTGTCCCTGCCAGCTACCTCTTTCTTTGCTTCATTATAAGCCTTTAGAACTATCTCCAATTTAATTTGAAGATCAACCTTTTCTTTTGCTTCCTTCTCTGCTACTACTGCATTGAACTTAGTAGTCTCTAAAACAGTACTAGCTACTTCCACCACCCCTGTATCCTGGACTCTCCTGACTATCATTCCTCCTAAGAGACTAGACTCTAAGGTGTCCTTCCTTCTTCTACCCTCATCTCTTTTAAGGGACCACATTACTAGAGAGGCATCATCTTTGCTAAATACCACTCCTTTCATTGGCTTGGTTTCCTTTCTGACCACTTCTAGGACCAATGCATCAGCTATATCCCATTCAGGGAGAATTAGCAAACCGGCTTTTGAAACCATTTCCCTTCCAGCCTCAGGAGTGATGGCTTTGAATTCATCCATCATTTCTTGTTTCACCTCTTCTTCTATTGAATTTGTATCTTTATAAGGCTATTCACTTATTCATTTTGCACATTTGATCTTGAACTGATCAATATTCTATTTCCATAGAAACTGCATGAAAGCACCTGATGCAACAAAATTGTTGTCAGCTAGGAATTCTTCACTAGCTTTTGACAGTGATGTCCAACTCTTTTCCTTGTAGCTCACCATCAGTTATGTCCATTTTGGCACTAGGTGGCTCCTCTGGCATTCTTTCTTGAGTCTCATTGTAGGTGTATGCAATTTCACTTGGACTCCCTAATTGTAATAATTGCTTAGCCACAACTTGCTCATCTCCTATATGAATTGGGGACTGAGAGGGAGAGTATTGAGGGTCATCGATTTCAATTTATTTTCCTACCCTCTGCTTTTTTGGTGAAAATCTCTACAATATCTTCAATGGCCCTCTTCACTTTGGAAGTAGAAGGTTCACTTGACACTGGCATGATCACAGTGTATTTAGATTTTTTCTGCATTATATAGCTACTTGGTGGAACAACCTTGGCAAAGGCAGGCTTGGATAGGACCAATTTAGCCCTATCAGGATCATTCTGCATTATGGCCTCTCCCTTCTCCTTCAAGGTTTGCATTAAATACTCGGAATAAAGAATCAAGAATTTAATCTTTTCCTCAAATGGAGAAAAATTGGAAAGAGGATCATAGCTAGAATCAAATAGGTGGATGAAGACAAGGGCTCTCTTGTAGGCAATCTACTTCTCCTTCCTTAGCTCCTACTCATCTAGACTGAATTCATTCCTGATTAGATCTTCGGGGAATTGGAATTGGTGAGGCCTGATCTTACAAACTTCCCTTTTCTTGAACATGCCATTGAAAAAATCTTCAGGGCCAGCACACCTGGATACTACAGTTGATAACATGTACGGCTTGAATAATTCTTCAAAGCGCTTCCACCCACCTTTGGTTATTACAAAGTGATGAGCCATTGTGATGGTTGGGAAAATTGTCCCTTTACCCCTGTTAGTTAACTCGACCTCCTCCACTCCTCCAATATGTCTTAATACTTCTGCAATCCCTATCTTTAATGGAACCTAATAGGGCAGTAGATAAGGGGTTCCTCTGAAACCATATATTCTTAAAATGGTAGAAACAGGATATAGATACATATCTCCCTAGTTATGAACAATCTTGATATCCTCTGCAAACTCTTTGGGCCTAAGGAATTCCAAAAGAGCCTTGGGAATCCTAGGGTTTTCTGCACACAAGAGAACTCTAATTTTAGATGCAAAGCATCCATCAACTTCAAATAGCTTGCATCCTCTCTATCCTAAGATAGAATATTACTCAACAATTGCACTGGCATCTCCTCTTTATCCTTGACCTTAACCAGGTCCATCTCTTTTGCAAAGTAATCAGCCCCTTTGAATAGAAACATATGCATCAACAAGGAATACCATCCAAATGGCTTGTCTACCTTACCATTTTTAATTCCTACTAGGCCTGCATGGATAGCATTAGTGAGGAAAGGAGAAAAGTCAATTGTTATGGCCAGGGAAGGGTTCAAAATTTGGGCAATCATTAACATGTAATGGACTGGCATGTTTTTCTTAGCATCTTCCCAAAAAATTTGACACAGTGTCCAATACATACCCTTAGCTCTCAAGGTAAACAGATTCAAGGAAAATGGCTCCATTGTGCTAGGGCCTACAACTGTTAATCCCCCTATTTTGACAAAAAATTCTCTCAACGGGCCACTCCTAAGATGATCTCTTTGGGCATTGTAAACTTGGGTTAATGCCTCAAAATCAATAGGCTCAAGATTGCTAGAAGATTCACTAAGATTAAAGACATTCCTAAATTCATCATCTTTGATTTCGACAAGGGCTGATCCCTTTATGTTTCTAATGCATCTGGCAGTAGGGTCATAGCTTTGTGTGATTAGGGTCAACAAATCAACATCCATGAACACACTAGGGACCACAAGTTTCCCTACATCTAAATCCCAGATACTATTCATAGGGGAAGGGGCATGTCTCTGACCAAAACCCACTTTAAACAAACTAAGACCGGATATCCCTTTTTTAGGGTCCCTCAATCAATTTCCTTTATCATATAAACCATCCCCAACTTTCAAATGGGGGTTCTTTGGCACTAACTCTTTGGCATTAATACAGCATGCTTCGGCCATCCCTTCAGAATTGAATTCATGCAAGAATTCAAAAAATTGGCTCCAACGGGTCAGAGAAGCTCTAAGTATTTTTTCTTTTTCTTCTTTCGCTATTTTGCAAAGCATAAAGCACTTGCAAGTTCATCTAATGAGATCACACCGACCATCCGATCAACTGAAACTTGATCGACTTTTAGCTTTTTACTTTTCCTCATTTGGCAATGGATTGGAAAACCTTTTTGCTATTTCGCGATAGGTAACCATCTTGCATCTTGTCCTTGTAAAACTATGCTAGCCATCCAATCAACTGAAACTTGATCGGTCTTTACTCTGTCTTAACCTGGTGGTTTATATTACTAACCATGCTCAAATCAGTTACTGTTAACCATTTTTGCCATTTCACAAATGGTAACAAGCTCACATCTTTGGGTTGCGAAATAATGCCCCCCATTAGATCTTTCTTGAGATGCTTGTCCCTTATCAAACTGTTAGAACTTGCAGACATGGGCCCTCTGAATCAACACTTTCTACTTTGGCATTCGATCCCTCTTGCAACTGACATGTCAACTTCCTACTCGCTGAAAGACTTTAGTGGGATCTACTTCGGAAATGCCACCTGTGCCTGACATATATCCTCTTTGTCTTCAGTTTATGTCATTCTGTTTGTTGGGCCTACCACTTGGTCGCCAAGTTTGTTCTTTGGTTTATGTGATATGGAGGACATGTGTAACCTTTTGATTTGTGATCCCTATCTCCTGGATTGCTCACTTGGAATGCCATGTCATTTCGCCATTTCGTGAAAACTAACTCTCGAGCATCTTTAGGTTGCAAATCAATGTGGGCCGTTGATCTCTTTGCAAACTGATCGCCTTTTAGCCAAGGGAGAAGTCCTTATTGCTGGGTCCCACCAAACCTTTTCGCTACTTCGCGATAGGTAAATTTCGGGCATGTTGAGTTCGTGAATCCACGTGGGTCGTCCGATTGAATGAGAGTTGATTGACTTTTACAAGGCCCGACGAACATTAGAAAAGGCAGATTTAAAGGCGAATAAAATTTAAAACATTTAAAGGGACTGCCTAGGTAAATAGCAATGGGGGGAACACTTTGCATGACAAAAGGACCCATCACTTAAGTGAATAAAGTAATGTAGGATTAGAAACCAAAGGTTTTCTCTCAAATATTGAAGCGACTTAAAACCTAAAATGTTAAACTCCTTAGGACTTAAAATAGTTTTGAAGCAACTAGGGCATACCAGACTCAATATTTTAAAAAACCTAGCCAATTATGGACTGAGAACATCAATTTTTAAAATAGTGATAACAACTGCTCTGACTAGGGATGGTTGATCGCAAGATCAACACAAGAAACTCAGAAACTTTGGAGAAACAGACCAAAAACTAGCCGAACAGAAAACAACCAAAACAAACCCAAATATATACAAATAGAGGACCTACTGTACATGGACATCAAGAAAAGTAATGCTTCAGGAATTGTCCATGCATTGGAAATTCCTATACTTCATCATTCATATTCTTTAGAAAGTATGAGTCTTTTCCATTCACATCATAGACCACAGAAGGGCCAATCCATAATGACTCAAACTTCTTATGCTTTCCCTTGTCCTGTCCTTTTGTATTCCACTGAAGAACAACATCACCGATTTGAAACTTTCTCAATGATGTTTTTTTGTCAAACAGATACTTAGACTGTAATTGGATCTTCAAATTTCTCTTATGGGCTAAAGTTTTGATTTGTTCCACTTCCACCATCTAAATCATTCGATCCTCCATAGGCTCAGACAACTCCATGTCTTTAACTTGCAGGAATTTATATACTGGAAGAAGATTGTTAAATGGCACTCTAGCTTGTGTACCATAAACTAGTTCAAAAGGTGACATTCCAATGGCCTTCTTGATAGTAATTCTGTCAGCCCACAAAGCTAATTTCAACTTTTGATCCCATGACCTCTTGTTCTCTTCTAATATTTTCTTAATAATGTTCAAGAGGCTTTTATTACTGGATTCAGCTTGTCCATTCCCTTGAGGATGATAGGGTGAAGAGTAGGACATAATTATCCCATGACTAGTGCAAAATGTAACAAACTCTTCAGACCTAAAACTCATAGCATTATCCATTACTAATTTTTCAGGGACTCCAAATCTAGTTATAACATTATCTATCAGGAAATAGATGACAACTTTACTTGTAGCTCTCTTGGTGGGTATAGCTTCAATCCATTTAGTAAAATAGTCAGTTGCTACTATAATCCACCTATGGCCTCTTTCTGATCTTTCAACAATTTCTCCAATAAAATCAATGCCCCACTAGACAAAAGGGGCTTCCACTGTGACCAGATTTAAAGGCAAAGCTCCTTCATATTTTAACTTGGATGAAAACCTCTGGCATGGGTCACATTTCCTAACATGTTCATGAGCATCTTTAAATAAGGTAGGCCAATAATACTCAGCCCAAACTATCTTTCCAGCAGTTGTCTTAGTAGAGTAATGACCTCTGCATACTCCATCATGCATTTGAATCAACACTTTCTTGGCTTGGAATTCATCCAAACACATTAGTAATGCCCCATCTCTATTTCTCCAAAAAAGGTCACCCTGAATGAGAACATATTTTTGAGACTTAGGCTTTAGTGTCCTTTTCTGATTTTGGGTCATCCCTTTTGAAAATGTAGCATCTCTCAAGAAATATACTACTTTTGAATACTAGGGTTGCTTTTCAATGTTGGTGACTACAATGTTTTCAACTTCAACATTGTTTATTTCAACATCAAGAAGATTGGATTCAGCCATAAGCTTGGTCAGGCCTAAGCCTCTCACCAATTTGGTGATCTTTATTTCCAAATCAAATTCTTGGATTCTGTTAATCCATCTACACCTTTTTCCTGTGACCTCATATTGGGATAAAATGTCCTTGACTGCATCATGTGGAACATAAGCAACTACTTGTGCATTTACAAGATATGGCCTAAAATCCTTGACAGTTTTAACCAAAGCATATGACTATTTTTCCATGATCTCATACCTTAATTTTGCTGCTTGTAAAGACTTTCTATAGAAAGCTATGGGATGTTCAAATTCCTCATTATCCTTTTGGAACAACACTATAGCTACTATATGATATGAAGCAAAAGAGAACAAAGAAAAGGGCTTACTATAATCCAGGGATTTCAACATGGGTGCTTCCTGAATGGCTTTTTTAATCTCAACAAAAGCCTTTGAAGCTTCTTGATCCCAGCAAAACTTGGTATCCTTCTTGAGTAGTCTAACAATGGGCTTTACCACCTCTAAAAAGTTTGCAATCAATCTTCTAACAAAATTAACTTTGCCTAAAAAAGACTGAATACCTTTAACACTCTTCGGTTCAGGAACATTATTTATTGCTTCAATTCTTTCAGGGTCTATCCTTACCCCTTCCTTAGAGACAATATGCCCCAACAACTTCCCTTCAGTAACAACAAAATGAAACTTCTTGGGGTTTAATGACACACCAAATTCCAAATCCTTACTAAACACTTGTTCCAAATGTCCATAGTGGTCATAAGCCCTTTTGGAGAAACATGTTAAATCATCTTGGTACACAACCATGATGATGTTGATGAATTCTTTGAAGGCTACATCCATTTCTCTCTGAAATGTAGCTCCAACTTTTTTTAATCCAAATGGCATTCTTACATAAACATATGTTCCCCAAGGGGTGGTGAAAGCGGTTTTGAATTGCTCAAATTCCTTCACTAGCACCTGATTATACCCTGAGAAACCATCCATTATTGACAAAAGATCACAACCAGTTACTCTCTGCAGCATGGCTTCCATATTGGGGGAAGAATAATTATCCTTCAGGGAAGCAACATTTAAATTTCTGAACTCAACACAGAGCCTTATGTCCCCATTTTTCTTTCTAACTGGGACCAAATTGGAGACCCATGAAGAATGTCTTATAGGTTTAATAATCCCCCCTTCTCTTAGCTTAGTCAATTCTTGTTGCATCTTGGTTTCTAGCAGGGGATTAATAGGTCTCTACTTTTGTCTGAAAGGCTTAGCATCTGGAAGTAAAGGAACTTCATGCTGAAATAGGTCTTGTCTATACGCCTTTAGGTCTTCATAGGACCAAGCAAACACAAGCTTATATCTTTTCAATAAATTAATAAGATTAGTTCTGATATGAGGAGGCAAGTTTTTTCCAATAAATACCAACTTAGGGGATAATTCTATCCCCAAATTTACCTCCTCCAATTCTTCTAACTTGGTAGTAGATTGTTGGTGCAGGTGCCTATCATTATAGTTGAACATGCCTTCAAGCTCTACCAACCCTTTCGGTATCTCATTTGTTTCCAACTGAACCAAGTCATTGTCGAATACTGTCTCTCTGTGGTCAATCACCTCTACTAATACATTGCAATCAATTTTTTGTCCATCATAATCATTAATGCATTGTATGAACCTAAGAATATCTTCATCATCGGCAAAAACTTGCCAATTATACACATTATCAGGGATGGCAGGCCTAGATTTTATTTCCACAATGGATATGCTAGTTAGTGTTGCATCATCATTTTTCAATGCAACATTGGCTAAAATTTTTTCCATGATATTCTTTGATCTCTCTATCCAATTAATAGAAAATGCACTAAAATGCTCAATGACATCCCAAACTGCATGCTTATATCTTTTCAATCTATCATTTTTTCATGCATATTTGGATCTTACCTGAGAGACAACCAATTCTGAATCTCCTAAAACTTTCAAAAGTTGTATCCCATGCCTCTTTGCAACTTCAAGCCCCAATAACAGAGCTTCATATTCTACAGTGTTGTTTGTGCACTAAAAGGCTAATAAAAAAGAATATTTAAAAGTTATACCTAATGGGGATACAAAAAGAACTCTTGCTCTAGACCCTTCTTTGGACCAAGCTCCATCAAAATACATTTACCATAGACCATGTTGTTGTGATTCTAATCCAATCACAATGGAGTCAGTATTCTTTAACTGAGGTAAAATTGGTTGTATTCTAAAGTTGTCAAGATCCACATCAATCATACAATTGAGCATGCTAGGATCCACATTTTCAATTACTCTAAGAGCACGTGGTTCTCTGTATAATTTGACTTGATTCCCATTGATTGGGATGGTAGCATAAGATAAATCCAATTGGACATTTCTGCCTACTGCTACTGCCCACTGCCTGGATAACAACATGCCATAATGAGGCTTAGTGTCAGTGACAATAACATCCATCTTATAGGTTGCTTCAGGGAATGCTGCTATCTTCACTTCAACATCTCTCATTGTACCTATCACAAGAACTTCTCTATTATCCATAGCATAACATTTCCCATATACTGTAGTCACTGATAATCCTAATTCTTTCATAACACCATAAGGCATTACATTAGCAGTTGCACCTGAATCTATCATACAATTTTTTATCAACCGATTATTCACTAACAAAGTGACATAAAAAGGATCTACCTATGAAGGTTCTTGAGTAATAGTTGTTCCTACATAAACCTTTGGGGTTTGGAACTCCTGATCTTTTCCATTTTTAACTGAACCGATGGGTAGGACTGTGTTATTGTCAGATATATTAGAAAACAAAGACAAGGCAGCTTCTCTATGTTCTTTTATTTTCAGTAACTCTATTAATGGGACAGTAACTTTCATATGTGTAAGAGCCTGAGCCATGTCAAATATAGAATTACTGCTCAACTCAGTATTAGCTTTAGCTTTTTCTGCCTTAGGCTGAGTTGCCTTCTTTGTTTTGGCAGCTCCTTGCATCATTAGTAGCTTTATTATCTGTATCCTTGGGCACTTCCTTAATTTGATCTTTCTTCTCTTGACCAACTTGAGGCAAAATAGAACTACTTGCTGCTTTCTTCTGGGATACCTCTTTTATAAACATAGAACCAGGCTCACCCTGATCACTATCCCTTTTGGTGCTCCTTAGGTTATAATTGTACTTTGCCTTAGCTATAGCAGCCTTGGTGAGATTTTTCAAATCTTCCTCACTAGGCCTTCTAAGATGAACTTCTTCATCTTAAATGGTTACCACATTCAGATTAGGATGCCAATCATGTGTTAGTTGTCCTTGAAAAGAATTTTTACTGTCCAACACATCACTAAATTCACTTTGTACAGATTCCTCATCACTTTCTACAATGGTTTCAAACATATTAATATCAGGCTCGGCCTCTTGTCTTATGGACTCTTCTAGGGCTTGGGCAACTGCACACTGATGAGGAGAATGTGGCCTGTCACAAGAAATACACCAAGGAGTGTTCTCTATGTTGTGAACACTTTTTCCTTTTAAAGGATTAGGGGTGTCCTGGCTCTGAACATTCTTAGGCTTCTCATTTTGAGGTTTACCATCCTTCCAGTTGGTATTATAAGGCATATCATGCAATCTGGGAGGTCTATCTTGCCAATTATAGTGAGGCTTATCATTTTTATTTACCTTAACAGTTAGATCCTTCATAGTAGTGACTAACTTTTCTATCTTATCTTCCTCCTTAGCAACTTTGTTTGGTTGTTGTTTTGTTTCTTGCCATAACCTACCATCAGTTCTTCTTCCTAATTTTCTGGATTCTTTCCTATTGCTCTCCACATTGATAGCAATTTTGAAAGCATCTCTCAGGCTATGTAGATTCTTATCCCTTAAAATATAAGCCATTTTGGAATCAAATGCATTGTAATAAGTGTTTAGGCACATGTTATCATCCAATCTCATTACTTGATACAACCTATGCATGGATTTATGAAATCTAGCATTGAAATCGGTGACCATTTCATTATCAATTTTTTTAATATTATTGAATTCATTTAACATGAAACTCACATTTTTTTTGTCACCATATTGTTCTTGAAGCAATTCTTGAAATCCTCCCAAGACCCAATGCTATTAACAAGGAGACCCCTATACCAATCTCTTGCATCATCTATTAGGGACTGGACAAACAATTTCATTATGACATCTTCATCTACTATCTCATAATCATTTATCAAATCACCAAAAGATTTTAAATGCTCCTCTGCACTAATTGCATTATTTCCAGCAAACTTATGGAGTCTATCCCTTAACTCAATAGGAACATGGTTGGGATATCCTGGAATTCCATCAAAAAATAACTGCATGTACTGCTCTAAATAGATGGGTCTCCTTTGGAAATGGTTAACAACATTGTTATTACCTATGTTCATTTACACAGTAGGGATTTGAGTCTTAGAGATTTGATTATTCTGATTAATTACAGGGGCTTGACTGGCTATTGTTGTATTTACAAGCAAAGTGGGCTGAATTTTAACAGGGGGGAGGAAAACTTGCTAAGGAACAGGCTTATTGAGATCTTCTGATGGGAAGATGATAGGGGGAGCTTTTAGATATCTGATCTTTCTTTTAACCTCTTGGTTAGGTGCGTCTAAATCAGCTTTTTCTAGCTCCATTTGTAGATCTTCCTTTTCTTTTCTCATTCTTTCCATTTCTCTTTCATGTGTTGATAGTCTATGAGAAATTTCCACTGTATTCTTGGATCCAGACCCATCCTCCATACACTTTTGCTTTCCTTTATCAATATTATTCTTGGTAGTTTGTGGGTCATTAAGAACTTCTCTGCTTGGTTGGATTACTGATTTATATGCTGGCTTAGTCTTAGGGACTATAACTTCTCTAATCATAGGACCTTCATCATCACTCTTTTCCTTTTCTTGGGCCAACAATTCAAGATCAGCAATCTGTCTAAGAAGCCTATCTCTTTCCATCAGTTTTGCTTTGACCTCTTTTTCCCTATTTGCTTCCTTTTGGGCTCTTAAGGAGATTAAGTGATGAACCTTCCTATTTAGGTCCTCTATTTCTTGGGATACTTTATCTTCATCAGGGAAAATCTCCTCAGAGTTAGATATGTTAACTTGGTCTATATCAATCAAGCTGATGCTTTCATCAACTATTCTGGGCACAGAATGTT
This sequence comes from Cryptomeria japonica, assembly GCF_030272615.1. NCBI lineage: Eukaryota > Viridiplantae > Streptophyta > Pinopsida > Cupressales > Cupressaceae > Cryptomeria > Cryptomeria japonica. The sequence goes on from NC_081414.1 coordinate 416,737,402, forward strand.
TGACTACATTAGAACTACTTATGTCTCTCCTGGAAAGGCTAACATGATATATATCTTGATTTAAAGCATGAACATCATCTATATTTCCAAATAATCCAGAATGGAAACCTAATACATCATCTTCAGATTCTCTGGAAGAAGAATTTGATTTTGCATAGATAGGTCTATCAGACATCTTACCAGTATTGTTACTTTTCTTCACCCAGGCAGCATTTGATGGCTCATGTAATACTGATCTCTTTTGATCTCTTTGTGACTATTTAGGTAATCCCTCCTGCAATGTCTCACGAGGATTCTTTTTCATGAAGGATCTAGTATTTTTTCCTCCTTGCATTGTGCTTGTTTCCTTTTAAGAATCATATTTGTTTCACAAGGACTGGTTATGACTAACAGAGTCGCAACCCACAAAACTATGGGAAATATGAAAACAAGCTTGAACAACATATTGCAAATCTTCATAACAAAATCACATATCAAATATCGTGAAAATTTCTAAATAAAGGTATCCAAACAACACTGATATTTAATTGAAGCACTAATCTATACCACAGACACACCATAATTATTCTTTTACTGATTTAAACACCAATCTGCATGTGGATTCACACAGTGACTCTCCCCAGCAGAGTCACCACTTTTGTTAGTCTCAAATTCTAATTCCCCCTAAAATCTCGTATAATAAAATAATAAACTCTGTCTGCAAAAGAGAAATCAAGGAGAAGGAAACTTTAGAGAAACATATGACAAGGTTTGACGAACCTTCTACACTTCGAACTTATCCAAAGTTTAGGTGGGTATACCTTATGTGAATTGACTTCACACTTAGAAAAGACAGATCCACAGTAAAACAGTCCAAAAACCAGTGAATCTTATCACCTCAAAACTAACTGAAACAAAGAAAGACAAGCCTATGCTCATGTTCAATATCGACCTACAAGATATGTTAAAGATAACCACAATAGATACTAGTGCCTTATCCAGGCCAAATAGTCATCTACGTTTAAACAATAATCTCACAATTAAACATCTCCATACATCCCATCACCTCAGTTTTTATAAATCCCACATATGCCTGACATACATAAGAATTTACCCTCATCAAACCAGATAGCATTCATCAAATTCAAAGTCTCCCACAAGGAATTTACTAATAGAAATGATTCCTGCATATTTATTTCCCCTCCTAAAGAGAAAAGATAAGAAACACATCTATTTAAGATTTCCTTACAACCCATACTCAAATGAATAACCCTAGATTATTCAAATTGAAAACAGTAAATATTTGCAAGCACACTTGAAGACAACACGGATACTAGGCTCAAAGTTGATGGTCTCTCTATAAGACTTAGAAAAATCTCAGATAAATTTCTGTAGCGTTTCCTTACAATTTCTTGCGATCTCTTTTTTCCATAGTCTTGGTATCCATTTATAGCAACATGGATGCATAAAAAGCTTTAGACTTCCCTAGGAAAATTAGTTACAACTATACTTTGTTTCAAAAAAGCAGTTACAAGTCTCTTTCTATCTCAGCGGCCTTTTCAGTTGATAACTCCTCTATAATACCCTCTAACTATCCTGGAGCATCTTCCAACTGATCTGGAGCATCTTCTTCTTGCACCACATATTTCTTGGACCACTCTTGAAAAAGATCATCAGTAGGCCATGAGTGACCAATAAGCCTTTTATTCAACTTTAACAACTCTTTCCAAGCGTTCCTCACTTTCCTCACCTCTGACTCCAAAAACCTATAATGTGATTTGATCTTCTCTATTTCCTCAATTGTTTTAACAAACAGTGAGGTATCATCTTTATTAATTATTTCATTTACCCTTAAGGATAAATTAGCCCCCAACTCATGCAGCCATACCTATTTATCTTTCAACTGATTTTGATTAACAAAACCTCTAGGAAACAATGCAAATTTATGCTTGGTATACTCTTTCCTATACAAGTTGGCCTTCCTCTCCACATTAGCTCTTCCTTCTACCACCTTTTTCAAATGCTTGGTCAACTTACATGTGGACTTAATAACAACATCAGACCCAACTTCATCATATGATGCACACATCAGTTCTAGGTCCACTTCTTTGGGCAACCATTTATTCAAAATGGGCTCTAAAATAGCCATGTCCTCATTTAACTCACTAAGAGTGTCCAAGATCCTCTTCATATTTATGTGTACTATGGCAGTATCAACTTTATCAGCAAAACTCAATATTCTAGCCTTTATCTTCAACTCATATTTGCTTGCAAATAAGGCCTGAGCCTGTTTCATCTTCTCTAATTCATGTTGATAAGTCTCAGCTAGTTGAAAACCAGAAGGCATAGGAGAAGGAGGGAGTTCTATGATGGGACTAGTAGAAGGAGGTCTTGTTGGAGATGAAGAGATTGCCAAGGTAGAGGACTCACCTCCTTGGTATTGTCCCATCAGCTGAATTTGAAGCTTGGCAATGGTACTGTCCCTGCTGGCTACCTCTTTCTTTGCTTCATTATAAGCCTTTAGAACTATCTCCAATTTAATTTGAAGATCAACCTTTTCTTTTGCTTCCTTCTCTACTACTGCTGCATTGAACTTAGTAGTCTCTAAAACAGTACTAGCTACTTCCACCACCCCTGTATCCTGGACTCTCTTGACTATCATTCCTCCTAAGAGACTAGACTCTAAGGTGTCCTTCCTTTTTCTACCCTCATCTCTTTTAAGGGACCACATTACTACATAGGCATCATATTTTCTAAATACCACTCCTTTCATTGGCTTGGTTTCCTTTCTGACCGCTTCCAAGACCAATGAATCAACTATATCCCATTCAGGGAGAATTAGCACACCGGCTTTTGCAACCATTTCCCTTCTAGCCTCAGGAGTGATGGCTTTGAATTCATCCATCATTTCTTGTTTCACCTCTTCTTCTATTGAATTTGTATCTTTATAAGGCTATTCACTTATTCTTTTTGCACATCTGATCTTGAATTGATCAATATTCTATTTCCATAGAAACTGCATGAAAGCACCTGATGCAAAAAAATTATTGTCAGCTAGGAATTCTTCACTAGCTTACTTGACAGTGATGTCCAACTCTTTTCCTTGTAGCTCACCATCAATTATGTCCAATTCAGCACTGGGTGGCTCCTCTGACATTCTTTCTTGAGTCTCATTGTAGGTGTATGCAATTTCACCTAGACTCCCTAATTGTAATAATTGCTTTGCCACAACTTGCTTATCTCCTATATGAATTGGGGATTGAGAGGGAGAGTACTGAGGGTCATCAGTTTCAATTTATTTTTCTACCCTCTGCCTTTTTGGTGAATCCTAAATCTCTACAATAGCTTCAATGGCCCTCTTCCCTTTGGAAGTAGAAGGTTCACCTGACACTGCCATGATCACAATGTATTTAGATTTTTTCTGCATTATATAGTTACCTGGTGGAACAGCCTTGGCAAAGGCAGGCTTGGATAGGACCAATTTAGCCCTATCAAGATCATTCTGCATTATGGCCTCTCTCTTCTCCTTCAAGGTTTGCATTAAATCCTCAAAATAAAGAATCAAGAATTTAATCTTTTCCTCAAATGGGGAAAATTGGAAAGAGGATGATAGCTAGAATCAAATTGGTGGATGAAGTCAAGGGCTCTCTTGTAGGAAATCCACTTCTCCTTCCTTAGCTCCTACTCATCTAGACTGAATTCATTCCTTATTAGATCTTTGGGGAACTGGAATTGGTGAGGCCTAATCTTACAGACTGCCCTTTTCCTGAACATGTCGTTGAAAAAATCTTCAAGGTTAGCACACCTGGATACTGCAGTTGATAACATGTACGGCTTGAATAATTCTTCAAAGCACTTCCACCCACCTTTGGTTATTACAAAGTGATGAGCCATTGTGATGGTTCGGAAAATTGTCCGTTTACCCCTATTAGTTAACTCAGCCTCCTGCACTCCTCCAATATGTCTTAATACTTCTGCAATCCCTATCTTTAATGGAACCTGATAGGGCAGTAGATAAGGGGTTCCTCTAAAACTATATATTCTCAAAATAGTAGAAATAGGATATAGATACATATCTCCCTAGCTATGAACAATCTTGATATCCTCTACAAACTCTTTGGGCCTAAGGAATTCCAAAAGAGCCTTGGGAATCCTAGGGTTTTCTGCGCACAAGAGAACTCTAATTTTAGATGTAAAGCATCTATCAAACTTTAGATAACTTGCATCCTCTCTATCCCAAGATAGAACAGTACTCCACAATCGCATTGGCATCTCCTCTTTATCCTTGACCTTAACCAAGTCCATCTCTTTTGGAAAGTAATCAACCCCTTTGAATAGAAACATATGCATCAACAAGGAATACCATCCAAATGGCTTGTCTACCTTACCATTTTTAATTCCTACTAGGCCTGCATGGATAGCATCAGTGAGGAAAGGAGCAAAGTCAAATGTTATGGCCAGGGAAGGGTTCAAAATTTTGGCAATCATTAACATATAATGGACTGGCATGTTTTTCTCGGCATCTTCCCCAAAAATTTGACATAGTGTCCAGTACATACCCTTGGCTCTCAAGGTAAATAGATTCAAGGAAAATGGCTCCATTGTGCTAGGGCCTACAACTATTAATCGCCCTATTTTGACAAAAAATTCTCTCAACGGGCCACTCCTAAGATGATCTCTTTGGGCATTGTAAACTTGGGTTAATGCCTCAAAATCAATAGGCTCAAGATAGCTGGAAGCTTCACTAAGCTTGAAGACATTCCTAAATTCATCATCTTTGATTTCGACAAGGGTTAATCCCTTTATGTTTCCAATGCATCTGGCTGTAGGGTCATAGGTTTGTGCGATTAGGGTCAACAAATCAACATCCATGAACACACCAGGGACCACAAGTTTCCCTACATCTAAATCCCAGATACTATTCATAGGGGAAGGGGCATGTCTCTGACCAAAACCCACTTTAAACAAACTGAGATCGGATATCCCTATTTTAGGGTCCCTCAACCAATTTCCTTGATCATATAAACCATCCCCAATTTTCAAATGGGGGTTCTTTGGCACTAACTCCTTGGCCCTAGCCCCGACATTGGTCGACATGATTAACTGCTCAAGAAAATCATCACAAATATTTTGGTCCTGGTAATTTACCTTCCCTGTTAATTCTCTTCTGGGTCCCATTTTAAAAGTATGCGACCGAGCCAATTATCAATCAAAACAATGTTGTAACAGCACAAGACCACAATTCAACAATCTTTAAGCAAAGGGTAAACAAAGAACAAGGGAGCCTGATTTTAGCTCGAAACAACTCTGCTCTGCACCAGCACTCTTTGCAACTACTTCTGTGGAATGATACCCTCATTCAATTGATGTGGGAACATATACGGCAATTTGTCTCCTTAACTGCAGCATTAACATCGCATGCTTCGGTCGTCCCTCATAATTGAATTCATGCAAGAATTCTAAAATTTGGCTCCAACGGGTCAGAGCAGCTCTGAGTATTTTTTCTTTTTCTTCTTTCGTTGTTTTGCAAAGCGTAAAGCGCTTGCAAGTTCATCTAATGAAATCACACCGATCATCCGGTAAACTAAAACTTGATCGACTTTTAGCTTTTTACTTTTCCTCATTTGGCAATGGACTGAAAAACCTTTTCGCTATTTTGCGATAGGTAACCATCTTGCATCTTGTCCTTGCAAAACAACGCTAGCCATTTGATCAACTAAAACTTGATCCGTCTTTACTTTGTCTTAACCTGGCACTTTATATTACTAACCATGCTCAAATTGGTTACCACTAACCATTTTCGCCATTTCGCAAATGGTAACAACCTCACATCTTTGGGTTGCGAAATAATGCCCGCCATCAAATCTTTCTTGAGATGCTTGTCCCTTATCAAACTGTTAGAACCTACAGACATGGTCCCTCTATATCAGTGCTTTCTAATTTGGCATTTGATCCCTCTTGAAACTGACGTGTCAACTTCCTACTCACTTAAAGACTTCAGCGAGATCTACTTCGGAAATGCCACCTGTGCCTGACATATATCCTCTTTGTCTTCAGTTTATGTCATTCTATTTATTGGGCCTACTACTTGGTCGCCAAGTTTGTTCTTTGGTTTATGTGATCTAGAGGACATGTGTAACCTTTTGATTTGTGATCCCTACCTCCTGGACTGCTCACTTGGAATGCCATGTCATTTCACCATTTCATGAAAACTAACTCTCAAGCATCTTTAGGTTGCAAATCAATGCGGGCCGTTGATCTCTTTGCAAACTGACCACCTTTTAGCCAAGAGAGAAGTCCTTATTGTTGGGTCCCACCAAACCTTTTTGCTACTTCACGATAGGTAACTTTCAGGCATGTTGAGTTTGCAAATCCACGCAGGCCATCCGATTGACTGAGAGTTGATCGACTTTTACAAGGCTCGAAGAACATTAGGAAAGGCAAATTCAAAGGCGAATAAAATTTAAAACATTTAAAGGGACCGCCTAGGTAAATAGCAACGAGGGGAGCACTTTGCACAACAAAAGGACCCATCACTTAAGTGTGTATTTTAACGCAGGATTAGAAACCAAAGGTTTTTTCTCAAATATTGAAGCGACTTAAAACCTAAAACCCTGAACTCCTTAGGACTTAAAACAATTTTGAAACAACTAGGGCATACCAAACTCAAAATTTTCAAAAACCTAGCCAATTATGGACTGAGAACATCCATTTTTAAAATAGTGATAACACCATCCATATCCATTACACATTATCCATCCATCTCATACATCTTTATCCACCATCTTTACTATCCTTAATTCCACTACCCTTAGTCGGGCATTTTCCTCCTTTGCAACACAGTCCTTGGGTCTCCATCATCCTACCGTCCATCCCTTTATTCCTATATATCCCACCCATATCTATCCACTCAATCCATCTATCTTCTATCCAAATAATATCTCCCTATCCATTCCATATTTTTACCAATCCTTGGTTTTCCCTTGTCATTGGTTCTAGTCCATCTATTCTATATCCACCAATCTACCCCATCCTATCCAATCCTATCTCATCCAATCATATTCTCCATCTCTTCCAATTCAATCATTAATCCCATCCTCAATCCAATCCTACTCAATCATCCATCCCCCTTTTCATCATATCTAAACATTTATCCTTCTTCCATCCTATCCAATCCATCAAACTAAGCTTTTCCCATCTACCTAAGCTTACACTGACTTGTGGCTAATTAAAACACCCATCCATACTATTATAATCAAATCCAAGCAAAAATCCTCTCATCTGCAGACCATGCACATCCAAATTGCCTTTTACCAATCATCAACCTATATCCAAATCCACACCCTACCCATCGAGATGCATCCTTCCCTAGTCCGATAGTTTATCCAAATCCATGTCTTACTCTTGGCAAGAGATGTCAGTTGGTCATGTGCATGTTATTTGCATTCTTTATCTTGATAATATGATGAAAAAATAATGATCCGATCAACTTCTAAGGGGGGGGGTGAATCAATAGATAGAAAATATACTAATCTTCACCAAACTTAAATCAAACTCAGAAACAACTTGCAAAACATAACCTAACTTAACCGGCTTAGACGTTGTATCTAAAACTGTAACTGCATTGTCAAACTTTATCAGTTGATCATAATATCAATGATACAGTGTAATAGGTCTAAAACCCAAATACCATTTAACCAGAAAATCAAACCACTTTACTAACATCAGTAATTGCTCATTTCAGGTCACTTTTAATCATCTAAACATGTCTTAGTGGATTTACCAGTTATACATAGTAACCATATCAAAAACACACACAAAATCATTCACCACTTAACACAATGATTTTTCATGTGGAAACCCAAATGGGAAAAACCACGGTGGGGATGAATACCCACAAGTATTTTGAACTCTTCTGAAGTTCTCCTGTTAGGAGCCAAGCCTTGTTAGAAGCTTTACAAAAATGTCATGTTAAATACATATCCAGTTAGGGACCACCCGGTTAAGGGATTGACTACAATACCCTGTTAAAGGCAATACCTTATAAAAGGTAAGCTCAGTGGAGGATTTTAAATCCAAGCTAATGGATCACCTGGTTAGAGGATTTGAACAAGAATCATATTAAAGATCACCCAGTTAGGGGATTTAACTATTGTAATGGCTAGAGAACAATAGGGTCTTGCTGATCTGGTAATAGCACTATTATGCTTAATCAGATCCTTTTATGTTCATATCTGCCTTCACAACATTCTGCAGATACTCCTTCTGGTTTGGTAACAACAACTCACACTTAAAAAATTTGCCAACACAATTTATAAACAACTTCATTGACCTAAAATACAAATACAATAGGTCGGTAACACAACACAAAACCTAAGATCTCATAGAGATTACAAACATATCAGTTCAAACATGACCGTTAGATTACATAGCAATTAGTTGCACATTGTTCAAGACAACTTTGACCACTCCTAGATCACTCCTTGATCACCACAAATTGGATCCTCTAACTCATCACGCGTTATTCACTTCATGCTATGCATTTTTATCATTCCCAAGATAGACAGTTATCTCTACGCGCCAAAAACCACTTTGAAACTCATCGCATGCATCATGCATATGTGGCATCTTCATCTCTACCATCATTCGATCATAGATCAATACTACCAATTATCTAAGCTCCATTGGTTAGGGTTCAGCTTATCAACAGGTTAGGGTTACTAGTTGATCTCTCTACTTCAATAGTAATACCAGTTTCCAACACTGTTTCACTACCGGTTGCTTTACTGCATCACTACCGGTTGTATTACATCTTCATTACCAGTTTCTATTGACATCAATGACAATACTATACTTCAATACAATCTTCATGCAATGCCAACATTCTCCCCCTTTGGCATTGATGGCAATACAAATATCAATACCACTTGATTGTGATGATTGAGAGTAAAGTATATACACAGAATAGGAATCCTGGTTTACATTTTCACATATACTCTCCTTCAATTGTATCTTAATGTCTTCAGATGGTAACTGGATATCAATCAAATACAGTTCTTCTCTTCTATACAGTTCTTCTCCCCTTTTGACAGCAATGCCAAAGTGAAAGTAAAACATACATCACCATTCTACAAGTATTTTCTCCCCCTATGGAGTAGCTCAATTCTACAACAATCCTTCTTCAAGATTTCCAATAGGCTCCAGGACTGATGTCTTCCACAACTTCTTAATTAAATTCATGTAGGGGTACAATCCCTAGCTTACCTCTAAGATACTCAAATGTATCCCTAGATAGAGGTTTAGTAAGTATATCTGCTAGTTGTTGTTTTGAAGAAACATGCTCCAGTGACACATCTTTACTCTGTACTTTCTCTCTCAGAAAATGATACTTCAGCTCAATAAACTTTGATCTAGCATGCAACATCGGGTTCTTTGAAATGTTTATAGCACTGGTGTTATCACAGAAAATCTTTACCGGTTCTGAAATTTTCAACTTGAAACATTCAAAAATGTGTTTCATCCAGATTGCTTGTGTACAGTTCATGTATGTTGCAACATATTCAGCTTTTGCAGTTGATTGGGAGATACAACTTTGTTTCTTGTTGCTGCAAGACAAAAGTTTACCGCTAAGAAAAAATGCTCCTCTGGTTGTACTCTTCCTGTCATCAACATTGCCTTCCTAGTCTATATCTATATAGACATTCAAATCAAAGTCTCCAACATATGGATACCATAATCCATAGTCAATTGTACCTTTCAAATATCTGAAAATTATTTTAGTTGCTACCATGTGTGTCTCCTTCAGACTTTTCTAAAATTTGGAAACTAATCCAACTGCATGAGAAATATCCAGTCTGCTATAAACAACATAATATAGTTTCCCTATCATAGACATGTACTTCTTTTCATCAACTGATGCAAAATTATCTTCCTTAGACAATTTATAGCCTATAGCCATTCACTAATACATCTGGCCTCAAATTTCGACAAGAATTTCCAACGATCTATGAGATTTGTTTTGTTTTATCGGATTGATTTGTTTTGTTTTTTTCAAAAATTACCCCGTGTTCGTCAGAATTTCGATGTGTTAAAATTTCACGTCGGAATTCCGACTAAAAACTGACGTCTTAAAATTTCACCTCGGCATTCTGATGAACACAAATTTTACCTGTTGATCGACATATGTTGGTCCGATGATTTTCACAGCCTCTGGATGTCTTCTTACTCATCGAGATAACATAAGTCGATGACCTCTCTTCCAGCTGATCGGTGCGAGTTATCCCACTACTCTCATCGGCCATTGGGATACCTTAAAATGTGTTCAAGCAATGGGCATGATTTCCCTGATGTCTTTTCCCTTAGCGTAGCTCCTCCTGATATGTTATGTCTCCTCAGCATAAGCTTTGACCCTATATCATCTTAACCTTTGTCGATGACTTTTACTTTTGCTAGTGTCCATCAGGAAAAGTATTACCGATAGCATCATCAACTATTTGCAATAGATGATCTCTTATTTGCCTCTAGTGTATGTTATGCTGATGGACTTCTCCAGTGTATTATATCCCAATGACATGCTTCTAGTTGTGTTACCATCGGGTTGACTTTTTCTGATAGTGCAAATTTTGTATTTCACATCGAAATTCTGACAAGTAGGAGGTATTTTTTTTTAAAAGTAACTACGTGTCATCATTATATGTGGGCTCATTAAGGTGCAAAAATTGGGAGGAAGTGGGTACAATTTCTGCAGATAGATGTTGATGAATAATTCACCTGTGGCAATGGTAATCAATATTTTCTCGTTCACAATCTACTCTTTCTCCTTCTCATGAGTCCATGTTCAAAATCAAATGTGGAACCTCTTCCTTGCAAATTCACCGCGCATGGGAAGCAACCCATTGGAGCTGGAAACCATAAAACCCAGGGAATTCACTCTACTTTTACTCACTATTGGTGCCCAAAACCACAGACTGGAAAACCAAAGACTTGTCTAATCCTTAGTTGATCCAATCAGCCTTGGCCCATGAACAGGGATGGTCAAAGACAAAATCCCTCTGCACTTTAGGCTTCACTAAACCTAGATGGGTATACCTTACACTCTCAAGCACAAAAAAGGTTTATTTTTAAGTGAATTTAAACTGTGGGATTTAACAATTATAGGGATGGCAAAAGGTTTTCCTTCAACTATGCTAACAAAAGTGTTTATTATTGAATACCCTTAAAACTGATAAAATAAGTGAGAATATTGTAAAGTTTTGATGCCAATAGCTAACAAGATGAGGGGGGGGTGAATCATAAAACCTTAATCTTCCATAAAATCAACAGATTCAACCTCGGTAACTTATACTTCAGCAATATAACCAAAAACTGCTAAACATGCAAACTCACAAACACATAATCATCATAACACATATAACACTGGATTTAATGTGGAAACCCAAATAGGGAAAACCCACTGTGGGATTTTAGACCCACTAAGAAATATACTCTTCTAAAGTATGCTCGGTTAAAAGAAAATCCTGTTAAAGATTACAAACACATTGCTAGATGTGACCCAGTTAAGGGATTTCCCTTAGATCTGTTAGGATCTTCACTTTGTTAGGAGTGACCTTGTCAAAAGATGTCAAACACTCATTTAGAATTTTACCTTGCTAGAGGGTTTACAAATAAGACTGTTAAGTCCAGTCGGTTAAGAGATTTTCTGTCACTTACAAAATAAACAACAGTAATAAATATATCTACAACTTCACATCTGAAATGCTAAATCACATTCTTATTTGCTCAAAACAATCTTGTCATAGGACTTATCTTGTCCCTCTATTGGGCTCCTTACTCTATTATTCAAAACAGGTCTTCAAGATTTTGTGTTCGGTAGTCACTATGTAGCATCTCTGTGCTTACACTTGCCTGCATACATTATTTATCAACAATTCCTTATTTATAAATAGTTCGCTAGCCACTTAATCTCCTTGATCACATTTCCCATGATCAATCTTAGCCATCAGATCTTTAAACTTGACCAGGTTCAATGTATCCTTTGATCTAAAAATGTTTTACCTTGCCTAGGGACTTGCATTCCTTTCTTGGAACTAACACAAGGTTATTGTGGTTCAATTTGGGCTATAGATCTTCCTCCTGATTTTCCATTGCCGTAGATCCTTAACAAACTTCATGCGTGGCATACAAATCATTTATACATGTCCAGCTCATCATTGTCCTTCATTAAATAATGCGTGTATTCATCTAATATGATCTGTCATAACTTGGTTGTAACTCGGTAATGATAACTCAATGATGAACCACTAGTACCAAACCGGTACTGAGAGGGGGGGGGGGTGAATCAGTACAAACACAAATATAGTCCAAAACTGGTTTGACAGCAAACACTCCAAATGACTGATAAACAGAGGTACTAGTAAAATAGAGTGCAACCGGTAACATCCAGTATAGCTCAATTAGTCATGAACCGGTCACTTAATAAGCTTTTCCCTTAGCTCAATACCACATTATCATAATATTCACATGCATGAACTAGTAGACTCAACCATCAAATCTTCACAATAGTGAGTTCAATATGTTTTATAGACAGGCATAAAACATAGAACCTTCATGTGCATACAGATAAAACAAAGCATCACAAGACAAAAGTATTTCACATGACACACATATTTTTCACGTGGAAACCCAACTGGAAAAAACCACGGTGGGGATGAATACCCACAAGTTGCTTTTTGAACTCTTTTGAAGTCCGCTCTGTTAGGAGCCTTGTCCAGTTAAGAACATTACAATAGGTTCTGGTAGGAACCGATCCTATTAGGGATCACCTGGTTAAGGGATACCCGGTTAAGGGTTAAACCCGGTAGGGTCACCTTGTTAGAGGATTTTAAGAACTCAATAGCTAAAAGGATCTCCTAAGCTTCTCTAGCTTCTCAGAACTCATTAGCCTCGAGTTACCCGGTTAAGGGATTTGAAACAATCCGGTTAAAACCACTCGATTTAAGGGATTTTGAATCAAGCCAGTTAAGGCTACCCTGTTAGGGGATTTTACAACTATTGAAGTGGTTAGAGATCAACAGGTATTACAATGATCTATTAATAGCACTCAATGCTAATGCATATCTATTTTGGCTCCTCTTCACCTTCTGCACATTCACTTTGCAGATGTCTCTTCTCTCCTTTGGTTTGGCAAGAATCACATATCACTTCCCTTGGATACACACTCACAACTTTTGCCAACAACCTCAGAAAGAAACACAACATCGACCTTATAGGAAACATATAGGTCAGTAGCAAAAACCCTAAACCCTAAACCTGTTAGGTTAAGCAATTTAAACGGTTCGATCCTGACCATTGAATCATATTGCATTAAATGCAACAATCTTGAATTGATCTCAAGACATTCTTCATCATCCATTATCCACCGTTTTCATGGTGGTTGATAACCCATCACGCATTATCACCATTTGACAAACTAAGCACATTCCCGAGGTGGATAGGAATAGTCTTCTTCATGCAAGATCCTTCACGTGCACAGACCTTATGTGGCAACATGTTCTATCCTCCATCATACTTCTAACTCATCACACGAAGATTACCGATTGAGTCACTTAAGTTGCTTCAACCAGAAACTCTGAAGTGGAAGCTACCTACCAACCGGTAGCCATACAATGCTTCCATGTGTCAGTTCTCATAACTACATGCTGGTTCACCTTGAACAAATGTGTTGCTTCACTTTGGCATATAAACTAGTTCATACATATGCCAGTTCCTCTCTCTTCACCTATCACATGTGCCGATTCTCACCATGTCTCATATTGATATCAATGACAACATACAATATCATTATGTCTTCATGCCGGTTCACATAATGCCAAAAATCTCCCCCTTTGGCATTGATGGCAATATACAAAAGATATCTTCTCTACTTCACATTCTCCCCATTTGTTGCAGATATCTTTTCGCTTCACTCCTTCTCCCCCTTTGACAACAATGCCAAAGTGGAGGTACAATCATCACTATTTCATCATGCCGCTCCCCCTAAGGAGTAGCATCCTTAAACACACCAATCAACCAAAGATTTGTCTATCCAGTACCTAACTGATGTGGAACAATCACTTTTAGTTCACCTCCTGAAGGGGCAATACCCCTAATTCACCTCTCAAATGCACAAATGTTGTCTTTGGGAGAGGCTTGGTGAATATGTCTGCTAACTACTCCTTACTGGACACATGCTCTAGTGCAATCTCTTTATTCTGAACCTTTTCCCTCAAGAAATGATACTTAAGCTCAAAATGCTTGGTTCTAGAATGTAAAACTAGATTCTTTGATATATTGATAGCACTTGTGTTATCACAGAATATACTTACCTATTCAGATATAGGGATCTTGAAGCCTTCCAGTACATGCTTCATCCAGATTGTCTAAGTGAAGTTCATGAAAGCTGCAACATACTCCACTTCCGCTGTAGACTGAGAGATACAACTCTGCTTTTTACTCATCCATGAGACCAGTCTACCACCTAGAAAGAATGCACCACCGGTTGTGCTCTTCTGGTCATCCACATTACCGGCCCAATCAGCATCTGTGAATACTTTCAGATTGAAATTATTATTGTATGGGTACCACAATCCATAGTAACTGTTCCCTTCAGATACCTAAGAATCCGCTTGACTGCACTTAAGTGAGATTCTCTTGGACTCTTCTGGAACCTTGCAGTGATGCCAACTGCATGTGCAATATCCGGTCTGCTATGCACTACATAATGCAACTTACCAATAATTGATCGGTATTCCTTCTCATCAACCAGTGTGGAATCATCCTCCTTTGTCAATTTGCAACTGGTCACCATCGGTGTACCAACCAGTTTGCTATCTTCCATGCTAAAAGTCTTCAACACTTCTTTGAAATATTTGGACTGAGTGATGAAGATTCCATCTTTCATCTATTGGATCTGTAGTCCAATGAAGAATTTAATCTCCCCTATGAGTGACATCTCAAACTCTTTCTTCATCTTATCAGCAAACTCATAACTCATCTTGTCATCTCCACCAAAGATGATGTCATCAACAAAAACATCACAGATCAGAATTTGATCTTCTTCAAACTTCAAGTAGATATTGCTATCTTCACTTGTTCTCTCAAATCCATTCTTCACAAGATGGGAATGTAGGCGCTCATATGCCCTAGGTGCTTGCTTCAGACCATATAATGCTTTATGTAGCCTACATACCATGTCACTATCTTCAGATAGGGTAAACCCATCTGGTTGCTCAATATATACCTCCTCTTCAAGTACACCATTTAGGAATGCAGATTTTACATCCATTTGATATACCTTGAATCTCTTAAAAGCTGCATATGCAAGAAGCATACAAACTCCTTCCAATCTGGCTACAGGAGCAAAGGTTTCCCCATAGTCTTCACCTTCTTCTTGAGCATATCCTTAGCATACCAGTCTGGCTTTATTCCTAATCACTGTGCCATCTTCATTCAACTTATTTCTAAACATCGATTTGGTGCCAATGACATTTTTATGCTCTGGTCTGGGTACCAAGGACCATGTACCATTTTTCTCTATCTGGTCAAGTTCTTCTTCCATTGCCTTGATCCAGTCTTCATCTTTATGAGCCTCTTTGAATGACTTGGGCTCAAGTTCAGAGATCATACATAAGTTTTCTCTGATCTTTCTTCTAGTAAGGATTCCTACATCCTTATCACCTATGATCTACTTGGGATCATGATTCAACTTGACATATCGAGGAATGGTCTTAATTGGTTCTTCTTGATTTTCTTCTTCATCCTCATCTTCATCAGTATCAGCATTCACCAATTTAGGAACACTGTTACTGGTACTAGGTTGACTGACAACCGATTCCCAGAAGGTTGCAACTGGTTCATTTACAACTTGCTCACTGCTGGTTTCCTCAGTCTTCTCAAAGGATTCATCAACTTTTACATTGATGCTTTCCATAATTCTCTAAGTCCTATTGTTATAGCACTTGTAAGCTTTGCTCTTGGTGGAATATCCTAGAAATGTTCCCTCATCACATTTAGCTTCAAATTTACCCTGATGATCACTCCTCTTGATGTAACATTTGCTACCAAATACCTTAAAGTAGTTAACCATAGGTGTCTTACCAGTCCAATACTCATAAGGAGTTTTGTCCTTACCCTTTTTGATGAGTACCCGGTTCATAGTGTAGACTGCAGTGCTCACTGCTTCTCTCCAGAAGGTCTGAGCAACCTTTCCTTGGATCAACATGGTTCTAGCTGCTTCAACCATAGTCTGGTTATTCCTCTCTGCTAGGCCATTCTGCTGTGGAGTCCGAGGGGCAGACAACTGTCTCTTGATGCCAAATTCTTCACAATACTTGTTGAATTCATTGGAAGTGAATTCACCTCCTTGATCAGTTCTGAAACATTTGATCCTTTTACCACTTTCCTTCTCTACTAATGCTCCAAATGCTTTGAATTTCCCAAAAGCTTCAGACTTGTCTTTCAAGAATGTGACCCACATCATTCTTGAGCAGTCATTAATGAGAATCATGAAGTACCTATCACCCTGCACACTTCTAGTTTTCATAGGACCACATAGATCAGTATGCACAAGATCAAGCAAGTTGTCAGTAGTGAAAGATTTGCCTTTAAAGGTTAAGGAAGGCATTTTCCCCAATTGACATTCTTTACACAAGGTATTATCTGATTTGCTCAGCACCGGCAACCCTCTAACTACCTTGATCTTACTAGCCTTCACAATGTTGTCAAAGTTCACATGGCAGGATCTCCTATGCCATATCCAACTATCATCAAGCTTAGCCATAAGACATGTACTTATATTTGCATTTAGATGAAATAGGTTACCTTTAGTCTGCATGCCAATGGCTACCAATTTACCATCTTTACCTTTGATTCTGTAAACTCCATTCTTGAATTGCAGAGTGAGACCACTGTCATTTAACTAGGCAACACTTAGAAGGTTGTGTCTGAGATCATCAACCCAGTACACATTGTCAGCACTACTCTTTCCATTCAAAGAGATGGACTCTCCATCTTTGACCATGCATGGTGCATCATTGCCAAAGTGAACCACACCACCATCATACTCCTCTAAGGATAGAAACTTGCTCCGGTCACTAGTCATATGGTGAGAACAACCACTGTCAATGATCCACTCATTTGTATTTACAAGTCCCTTTTGGGAATCTCCTGGCTAGAAGAGCTTCAAATTCCATCAGAAACTCTTCAACCTTCATTTCTCTGTTTTGACTAGGTTCCCCACTAGTGCTAGCCTCTTTTCCTTTTCTGGATGGTATAATAGAAGCTTTAAAAGCTAATTCTGACTTTTGAACACTACCATCAAAACTATTCAGCTCATAGGCTGTCAACTTGGCTATGATGGAGTCCAAGGACACCTTAGACTTGTCTATTGATCTTAGCTCCTGAATAGCAACAACCCTTATTGCATAGACCGACAACAGGGATCTCAGGACTTTACTGACCACAATGGAATCTTCTATTTTGCCACCTGCACTCTTTATTTCTCCAACAATTGTTTTGATTCTTATTCCATATTGCTGAATGGTTTCTCCTTCAACCATCCTCATGTCTTCAAACTTCCCTCTCAGGCTTTCTTCCTTAGCCTGTTTTACATGCTCATCACCACCATAGATATTTTCAAGAGTATCCCATACCTCTTTGGGATTTGCCTTGTCCTGAACATCAATAAACTCAATGTCAGATAGACTACTGATGAGGGCTTCCATGACTTGCCCATTTTCTTGTATCTCTCTCTTTTGGTCATCGGTGAGAGTATCGGTAGGAACAACATATACATTTTCAACATAACTCCAATGTTGAACACCCATGCTTCTGATGAATATCTTCATCCTGTCTTTCCATATACCCAAATTTTCCCTGTTAAACTTTGGACCTTCTCTCTTCATCATTTGTCTAGGATCTTTTCCTCAAGTGGTTAGGCATACAACATAGAGGACCTGGAGGCGCTCTGATACCAATTGATAACTCAATGATGAACCACTAGTACCAAACTGGTACTGAGAGGGGGGGGTGAATCAGTCCAAACACAAATATAGTCCAAAACCGGTTTGACAGCAAACACTCCAAATGACTGATAAATAGAGGTATCGGTAAAACAGAGTGCAACCGGTAACATCCAGTATAGCTCAATCAGTCATGAACTGGTCATTTAATAAGCTTTTCCCTTAGCTCAATACCACATTATCATAATATTCACATGCATGAACTAGTAGACTTAACCATCAAATCTTCACAACAGTGAGTTCAATATGTTTTATAGACAGGCATAAAACATAGAACCTTCATGTGCATAACAGATAAAACAAAGCATCACAAGACAAAAGCATTTCACATGACACACATATTTTTCATGTGGAAACCCAACTGGGAAAAACCACGATGGGGATGAATACCCACAAGCTACTTTTTGAACTCTTTTGAAGTCCGCTCTGTTAGGAGCCTTGTCTAGTTAAGAACATTACAATAGGTTCTGGTAGGAATCGATCCTGTTAGGGATCACCCGGTTAAGGGTTAAACCCGATAGGGTCACCTTGTTAGAGGATTTTAAGAACTCAATAGCTGAAAGGATCTCCTAAGCTTCTCTAGCTTCTTAGAACTCATTAGCCTCGAGTTACCCAGTTAAGGGATTTGAAACAAGCCAGTTAAGACCACCCAATTTAAGGGATTTTGAATCAAGCCAGTTAAGGCTACCCTGTTAGGGGATTTTACAACTGTTGAAGTGGTTAGAGATCAACAAGTATTACAATGATCTGTTAATAACACTCAATGCTAATGCAAATCCATTTTGGCTCCTCTTCACCTTCTGCACATTCACTTTGTAGATATCTCTTCTCTCCTTTGGTCTGACAAGAATCATGTATCACTTCCCTTGGATACACACTCACAACTTTTGCCAACAACCTCAGAAAGAAACACAACATCGACCTTATAGGAAACATACAGGTCGGTAGCAAAAACCTTAAACCCTAAACCTGTTAGGTTAAGCAATTCAAACGGTTTGATCCTAACCATTGAATCATACTGCATTAAATGCAACAATCTTGAATCGATCTCAAGACATTCTCCATCGTCCATTATCCACCATTTTCATGGCGGCTGATAACCCATCACGCATTATCACCGTTTGATAGACTTTGCACATTCCCGAGGTGGATAGGAATAGTCTTCTTCATGCAAGATCCTTCACGTGCACAGAGCTTACGTGGCAACACGTTCTGTCCTCCATCATACTGCTAACTCATCACATGAAGATTACCAATTGAGTCACTTGAGTTTCTCCAACTGGAAACCTTGAAGTGGAAGCTACCTACCAACTGGTAGCCATACAATGCTTCCATGTGCCGATTCTCATAACTACATGTCGGTTCACCTTGAACAAATGTGTCGCTTCACTTTGGCATATAAATCATTTCATACATATGCTGGTTCCTCTCTCTTCACCTATCACATGTGCCAGTTCTCACCATGTCTCATATTGACATCAATGACAACATACAATATCATTATGTCTTCATGCCGGTTCACATAATGCCAACAGGTAAATACTAAACTTTACTCGGTAGACATTCCGCCTTCATTAACCGATATTGATAACCTTAGGGTTTACCGACTAGGTTCTTTACTCGGTGACATAGTATAGTATTAACCTTACAATTAACAACATATGTAGGATATCAAAAAAATCTAAACATCATGCTTTCATCATTGTCTAACTCGGTAATAGTTGCCCATTGAATAACTTATTTCTCCCCTTTCTTATCACATTCTTTCTGTGTCTTTTACCGACCACTTAATTCTCATCAAAACATACTTCTCAAGATATGTTAACATCATACTGAATTAGAAGATCAATTTCTTGACATCAATGACAAAATAATGTTATAAAGATAGTTATCATCCTTTTTCAGTTATATGAAATAATCTTCAACAACCTTCTCAATATCCTTAATGAATATCAACAATCTCCTTTCTATTGAAATGCCAACAATCTTTCTTTCTACTGAAATGCCAACAATCTCCCCCTTTGGCATTGATGGCAAAACCAACAATTAAATGGTAATACCAACAAGATATTCAAATAGATTAGGATTCAGATTGTTGTTATACTTCTCCTATTATCCTTGAGTTGTTAAAATTTTCTGAAGTCTTCTCCCTTTTTCATTAGGCTTTTGAGTTGTTGACTTGCATTTAGTCTTCTCCCCTGTCATTAGTCTTCTATTATTTTTATCATTTAGGACTTTACCATTTAGTCTTCTCCCCCTTTGACAACAATGCCAAAAAGTAAAATAACTAAATCATGAACTCTTCTGCTATGAAGTGATTTGCCTTGCTATGTATCATCTCAGCCTTGGTCAGAACAACTTTTCCTCTATTCACTATTTCCTGCACACCTTTAGAAAACCTTCTAAAGTGCATAAACCAGCATCAATCCACACATAATATTCTATAGATTCATCGAATTGATGCTTTCACTGAACTCTATCAGTGAGTAGAAGATAGGGGTAGGACCCCTAGCTTGTTTATGAGATACTCTAAAGTGTCCCTTGGCAGTGGCTTTGTGAAGATGTTTGCTAATTGCTCCTTTAAACTGATATATTCCAGCAGAACTTTCTTCTCTTAAACTTCTTCTCTGAGATAATGATACTTTATAGAGATATTTTTTGTCTTAGAGTGCATTATCGGATCCTTTGCAATGTTAATGGCACTCGTATTATCACAGAATATAGTTACAGGCTCGGTAACCTTTTCATTTATACCTTCCAAAAGTTGTTTGATCCATGCTATATTGGTACAATTCAATGTTGCAGCAACATATTCAGCTTCTACTGTTGACTGTGAAATACATCCTTGTTTCTTGCTAAGCCTACTCACTAGTCTTTCTCCTAAAAAGAAAGCTCTACCACTTGTGCTTTTCCTGTCATCTATGTTGCCTGCCCAATCAGCATCAGTATAAACTTTTAAATCAAAATCATTCCTCTTTTCATATACTAAGCCATAATCTTCGACACCTCTCAGGTATCTGAAAATTCTCTTGATTGTTGTTATATGGGTTTCCTTGGGATCTACAGAAAATATTGCAACTTCCCAATCATAGATCGGTAAAGTGTCTCATCAACAGATATAGATTCATCATTCTTTGATAGTTTACAGTTAGTAGTCATAGGAGTACTTACAGGTTTAGAATCCTCCATTCCAAATTTCTTCAAGATTTCCTTTATGTACTTGGATTGAGTAATGAAAATCTCATCTTTCATTTGCAGTATTTGTAAACCTATAAAATACTTTATCTCACTGATTAGTGACATCTCAAATTATTTGCACATTTCAATACCAAAGTTTTTGCATAGAGAGTCATTTCCACAAATTATAATGTCATCAACAAATATGGTTGAGATTAGTATTCCATTGTCCTCATCATTCTTCATGTACATATTTTTGTTTTCACTTGTCCTTATAAAACCAATTTTGGTTAAGTAAGAGTGCAGTCTTTCATACCATGCTCTAGGAGCTTGTTTCAGACCATATAAAGCTTTGTTTAATTTACATACCTGATCTTTACTCTTGTCTTCAACAAATCCTTCAAGTTGTTCAATGTAAACTTCTTCTTCTAGTATACCATTCAAAAATATAGATTTAACATCCATTTGATATACCTTAAATTTTTGAAAGTAGCATATGCCAACAATGTTCTTACTCCCTCAAGTCTAGTCACAGGTACAAAAGTCTCACCATAATCTATTCCTTCTTCTTGAGCATAACCTTTGCAAACTAGTCTTGCTTTGTTTCGAATGACCTCACCTTTTTCATTTAGCTTGTTTCTGAAAATCCACTTTGTACCGATTACATTTTTATCCTTCGGTCTTGGGATCAGTGTCCATGTGTCATTCTTCTTGATTTGATCAATCTCTTCTGTCATAGCATTTACCAAATCTTCATTGTTAAATGCCTCTTTTACTATTCTCGGTTCCAATTCAAATATCAGACATGTGTTCTGTCTCAGTTTGTTCCTTGTCATCACTGGATCATCCTTATCTCCTATAATCTGACTTGATGCATGATGTCTTCTGACATATTTGGCTAATATAGGCTTGGTAGGATCTATATGATCTTCTTCATCACTCGATAACTGGGCATTATCTTCATTTTCTTTAGCAGCTTTCTCGGTAGGACTTCTCGGTTGAACATAAACAAATTCTTCATAATCTTTTGGTTCTTTGGAATTTCCTTCATCATTTCTTTATGCAAATTCATCAATTTTCACATTTGCACTTTCTACTATTTTGTTAGATGATTTGATCAGACATTTAAATGCTTTACTTCTAGAAGAATAACTAAGAAATGTTCCTTCTTCACTTTTCTGATCAAACTTTCCATTTCTGTCATCTTTGTGAACATAACATCTACTTCCAAAGATTTTAAAATAACTTACATTAGGTTTCTTGTCATACCAGATCTCATATGGTGTCTTCATAGTTCCTTTCTTCAGTTGAACTTAGTTTAGGGTGTAAACTGCAGTGCTGATTGCTTCTCTCCAAAATGTTTGAGGTACCCTCTTTTCTATCATTAGGGTTCTGGCACAATCTACAATTGATCTGTTTCTTCTCTCGGCTATCCCATTTTGCTGAGGTGTTCTCGGTACAGATACTTGCCTTTTTATACCTTGATCATTGCAAAATAAGTTAAATTCATTAGAAGTGAACTCTCCTCCTCTATCAGATCTAAGACATTTCAGCTATCTTCCTGTTTCATTTTCAACTCTTGCCTTGTACATTTAAACATTTGAAAAGCTTCTAATTTTTCTTTTAAAAACATAACTGACATCATCGTTGAGTAATCATCCACAAATAATATGAAATATTTATCACCATAATAACTTTGAACTTTCATGTAACCACAAAGATCAATGTGTACTAGATATAAAATTCCTTTAGAAGTGTAGGACTTACTTGTAAATCTTGATCTTGTCATCTTACCCATCTGGCATCCTCAGCACATAGCATTCTCAGGTTTTTCCAGACTTGGTAGACCTCTTACTCGGTGCTTCTCACTTATTTTGATCAGATTATCAAAATTTACATGACAAAACCTTTTATGCCATAACCAGGTATCATCTATCTTAGCATAAAGACACTTGTTCCGAGTTGATTCAAGATGAAATGTATTACCTTTTATTTGTGTCCTGGTAGCAGCTAACTTTCCATGCTGGTCATGAACTTTGACAATTCCTTTTTGAAATTCTATTCGGTATCTTGTATTGTTTACTTGTGCTACACTCAACAAATTGTATTTCAAACCTTCAACCCAGTATACATCATCACATTTAGCATTGTCAAGAAGTATTATAGATCCTTTACCTTTCACCGGACATGGTGCATCATTACCAAATCTTACATAGCCTCCATCATAGTCTTCTAATTTAGCAAACTTGTGTTTGTCACCTGTCATGTGATGTGAGCATCCACTGTCTATGATCCAAGAATCATTATTATTTATGTGAGATATTAGAGCTTTTGCTTCATACCTTTCTTCATCCGATCCATCTTTAATAGCCACATAAACAACTTCCTCAGTATCAGTTTCATCAGATTTATCATCGTTGGATTTCTCATCAGCTACTAGGCATGTCTTTCTATCTCTCCTTTTGAAGTCTCGGTGTCCTCTATATTGGTTGTCTTTCTGCCTGTTATCTCAGTATTCTCTCTTTTCACTAGATTCTTTGTCAGGACAGTTAGAAGCCATATGTCCTATTTTGTCACAATTGAAACATTTTAAAGGTAGCTTTCCTTTATACTTACATTTTCCTCTCAGTAACCTTCTGGCTAATAATGCTTCAAACTCTTCTTGCTTCTTGATTTCCTCATACAGTTTGTGTACTTCTTCCATGTTCTTACGAAATCTTTCACTTGCTCCATTGTGATTTCCTTTAGAGTACCTACTCATTCTATCATTGTATTCATTAGATTCACCAATATGAAAAGAACTGAATGCAGATTCTACTTTATTTACCGAAGACCCATTGTTATCAAAATTACTTAACTCAAATTCATGTAGCTTACCAATAGTAGCATCCAAAGAAACTGGAATGTTAGGTATAGACCTTAGTTCATTGATTGTAAAGACTCGAATAGCATAAGCAGGTAGAAGGGTTCTCAACAACTTACTTGTTATATCCTTTTCTTAAATAGTTCCTCCTGCTCCTTTGATTTGATTGACAGTCTCCTTTAACCTTGTACTGTATTGGGTTATGTTCTCACCTTCATTCATTCTCATGGATTCAAGTTGTCCTCTTAGAATATCTACTTTTTCTCTTTGAACATGTTCATCACCGCCATACATAGATATAAGCTTGGTCCACATTGCTTTTGCATCATTACAGCCTTCTAGATCATTAAACTCTGAGTCGGTCAATGCTGATGTTATTTCAATCATAGCTTGAATATGTTCTTGCTTTTCCTTTATCTCTTCCAAGGTCATTGGGTTGCTACTTGGTGGTATGCAATCATTCTCCAAATAATATGTTGCATATTCTCCAATTACTGATAAATGC
Organism: Cryptomeria japonica; assembly: GCF_030272615.1. NCBI lineage: Eukaryota > Viridiplantae > Streptophyta > Pinopsida > Cupressales > Cupressaceae > Cryptomeria > Cryptomeria japonica. Next base: position 416,761,982 of record NC_081414.1, read on the forward strand.
AGCTTCATCCTTTTCTGCCATGTGGAGAAACTTGACTTGTTCAGCTTCAGTGCATCCCTTTTATACATCTTTGGATCTTTGCCTCAAGTACCTTCAAAATTTTCTTCTAGATTCCAAAGCTCTAATACCAATTGTAAAGTTCTGATGCCTATAGCTAACAAGATGAGGGGGGGGGGGGGGTGAATCATAAAACCTTAATCTTCCATAAAATACACAGACTCAACCTCAGTAACTTATACTTAAGCAGTATAACCAAAAACTGCTAAACATGCAAACTCAAAAACACATAATCATCATAACACATATAACACCAGATTTAACGTGGAAACCCAAACAGGGAAAAACCACTATGGTATTTCGGACCCACTAAGAAATATACTCTTCTAGAGTATGCTCGGTTAAAAGCAAATCATGTTAAAGATTACAAACACATTGCTAGATGTGACCCGGTTAATGGATTTCCCTCAGATCTGTTAGGATCTTCCCTTTGTTAGAAGTGACCTTGTCAAAGGATTTCAAACACTCATTTAGAATGTTACCTTGCTAGAGGGTTTACAAATAAGACTGTTAATTCCAGTCGGTTAAGAGATTTTCTGTCACTTACAAAATAAACAATAGTAATAAATATATCTGCAACTTCACATCTGAAATGCTAAATCAAATTCTTATTTTCTCAAAACAATCTTGTCATAGGACTTATCTTGTCCCTCTGCTGGGCTCCTTACTTTGTTATTCAAAATAGGTCTTCAAGCTTCTATGCTCGATAATCACTATGCAACATCCCTATGCTTACACTTGCTGGCATACATTGTTTATCAACAATTCCTTATTTATAAACAATTCTCTAACCACTTAATCTCCTTTATCACATTTCCCATGATCAATCTTAGCCATCAGATCTTCAAACTTGACCAGGTTCAATGTATCCTTTGATCTGAAAACATTTTACCTTGCCTAGGGACTTGCATTCCTTTCTTGGAACTTGCACAAGATTTTACGGTTCAATCTGCACTGTAGATCTTCCTCCTAATTTTCCATTGCCGTAGATCCTTAACAAACTTCATGCGTGGCATACCAATCATTTATACATCTCCAGCTCATCATTGTCCTTCATTAAATAATGCTTGTATTCATCCAATACAATCTATCATAACTCAGTTGCAACTCGGTAAATACTTAACTTTACTCGGTAGACATTCCGCCTTCATTAACCGATATCGATAACCTTAGGGTTTACCGACTAGGTTCTTTGCTCGGTGACATAGTATAGTATTAACCTTACAATTAACAACATATGTAGGATATCAAAACAATCTAAACATCATGATTTCATCATTGTCTAACTCGGTAATAGTTGCCCATTGAATAACTTATTTCTCCCCTTTCTTATCACATTCTTTCTGTGTCTTTTACCAACCACTTAATACTCATCAAAACATACTTCTCAATATTTGGCAACATCATACTGAATTAGAAGATCAATTTCTTGACATCAATGACAAAATAATGTTATAAAGATAGTTATCATCCTTTTTCAGTTATATGAAATAATCTTCAACAACGTTCTCAATATCCTTAATGAATATCAACAATCTCCTTTCTATTGAAATGCCAACAATCTTTCTTTCTATTGAAATGCCAACAAATATGTTATGTAAAAGATTACTATTAAGACATTAAGCCATTATGAAAAAGAGCAGTACTGATAGAAATTAGAAGATTTGTTTCTTTGATAAGAACCTAATGCACACAAACTTATTCAACAAATATTAATAACAGACCAGTACCTTTATCTGACCATTAATGAATAAATTTGTGCACAAGAATCACTATCAACTCAAGTGACAATTATAAGACCATCACTATGAAAGTTTCATTATGTGTTGCATGAATAATAAAAACCCAATTTAAGATTCAATACAACATCATGTGATGGCACATCACAGTAAATCTAAAAAAATTATCAAGAGGACATATGATTCCATCAAACACAAAACTACACATAACAGTCTGAAGATAAAAGCATGAAAGCTTGTATATTAACTTTTGGAATAAGAATGTACACAAAAATACACTTACAAATACTCCAATACATTTAGTTTCCACAAAATAAACTCCTCATTTCTATTAGACTTTTCTAAAAAACATAACACTTGTAGTCCAACGAGCGACAAAATATCTTCCCTTTCATGATACAAAAATGAAGCACTACATATATGTGAGCCAAAGGATTCAAATGAAAGGACACACCCTTTCATCTTGTTAAACTAAACTTGACTAAAACCTAACACCTAACTTCTTAACTATTAGACACAAAATATAAAAATTAGTTCTAGTCTTCCAATATTGCATCACACATTTGTACGTGCTCCAAATACTTGTTGTCCTGGTGAGTGTTGGTGTTGAATACAATATCCCTGACATCGATCTCCATGGTAACCATTCTCTCCATTTGCTCACATGTCTCCTTCATATCCAAAGCATCTGCCTGGGCAACATTAAGGGATGTGCTGAGTACATTCTGGCATTCTGCAATCCAAATCCCTTTGTCCTTTAACTGCTCTGCCTCATCCCCAATATCTGGTACACCATATCTGACAATATCCTTACAATCCATAAATTCTTGCTTGATGTCCACACCAAATTCCTTATGCTTGTTCAACCTTCTTTGGATCTTCTCAACAATTTTCTCATTAGCACTCTTCTCTTTCGGCAATGCCTTCAGCCTCTTCAAAATTCTTTTATGAGAATCCATATTATCCTGAGTCTTTTGACAGTTGGTCCAGAATTCTTTGAGAACTTCCAACAAATGCTCAAACTTGTTGTTCAACAAAACACAAGCAACATCCACCCTGGCAATCCTGATTTGCCTTCTTAGCTTTATATTTTCTTTCATTTGGTCCTCATATTTATTTTTCTACTGCAAACTAGTATCAATTATCTATGGTACTTCATTACCATGACTTCTTAATAGGTCTTCATATATTATTTTGTATTTTTGACCCTCCATTAACAACACTGCATTTGGGCCTTATTCAGTTTTGCAATGTCAATCCCCAAATCTGCAGTGACAATTGGATTAACCTCTCCCACTTTCAGCCTCATCATATGCCCAAATGCCTTATCTACATCTATAATCTTGGGTCTTTTATTTGGGGGGTATAGGGCCCAAAGCAACATTTCCTCTTCATTTGGATCATATCTTGATCCAATAAAAATTTCATCAACTCCCTATATGTCTAACTTTACATCCTTTCTATTAGAATGTAACAAGCTGTCAAAAATGAAAGAAGCACTTAAGTCCGATCTTGGGAATAAAATGAAACCTTCCTCACTGAGAAGTTTTCTCCCTCTCTATAGTGTCATTGTGGCCACTTCTGCATCAATGTCTCCTTTCAATTTCTTAAGCATTTTTGCTTCATTTTCTAGGGTAAGATTTGGGATGCTTTCTCTCAACTTTTTTCCTTTGTAATGGTACAAGAATGATTTAAACACTTTGGACTGTACAAATACTTCATCTGCAACAAAAGATGCATGTTCTTCCATTCTCACATCTGTGTTGGCATTTATTCTCACCATGGCTTGCTTCTGGCTCTCTGCCACTTCTTCTAGTTCAGGTGCATGGAGGGTAGATACAGCTACATTCTCATTAGACTCACTCTCAGAGTCTCCTTCTTCTTTTAGTTCTTGAAGCCTCTGCTTCTGCTCTTCCAATTTTTGGTTCAACTCCTCTAAGACTACATCAACATCATCCCATTCCTTTTTTCTAAATAAATCTTCAGTATCCATGGGTATATGCAAATATTCTCCCAGGTTCTGGCTCTTCCTACAGTGGGTGATATATCCATCTGGATCATAATATTTCCAAGCTTGGTGTCCATACAAATTGTAGTCCTCTACCAACTTATTTTCTATCATCTCATAAGCCTTGGTAGACACAATGGTGAAGTCTCCAAAATGCAAAGTGTCAGGCATAAATACCTTCTTGTGTGCACCACCCAAATGCTTTGCATTTGACATATTAGGTTGCCTAACAATTTCTAGATAAGCAATCCTGTCAGGAACTAATTTAGGCAACATATATGGAACACCCTCAAAACCATAAACCCTGAAAAAAGAGAAATTATAGCATACAAACTAGTCACCCCAATTGTGGTTGATCCTAGTGTCTCCAAAAGCATGGTGTCTCAAGAATATCTTAAGCTTCTCTAAGATAGACCCCTCACATTCTACCCCAAACAATCTGTACAAGGGCTTGACAAAATATTTTTCAAACAACACATAGTGTGATTTGTCAAACCTTGAGTCTCATAGGGATACCCATAATTGAATTTATTGGTTTTGTCCCTCTTTGTTCTTGGAAGTCACTTTTAATTCTCCTGGCCACAAACCTTGCATCTCACCATAAAACAAAACCATATGCATTAGCAATGAGTAAAACTTGAAAGTAGGGTTAGGCTATGTTTGCTAACTCTAAAACCCTTCATGCAACTTCTCTACCAAGTAAGTTGCATAATCAAATGGCCTCGGCTCATGCATTTGAATATCTGCAACCAACACCAATGGACCTATTCTTGTAACATCAGGAACTTCTTCCCCGCAAACTTGGCCGCATGCCCAATATGTGTACTGCAAGTATTGTCTAAACAGAGTAATTTTGAAAGGAGGACCATCCTACTCTGTGAGTTGTCCCTTCTCCTTTTTGTGAATTTCCAACTTCCACACTATGTGGGTAGTGTCCATTTGGGTATATTCTCCTTCTAAGTCTATAAAAGATAGGGGCATGTAAAGCTCATATGTCATGCTGAAAACCTCCTGAATAGACCGGATAGATATCCAGATGAATGGATCCCCATTGGACAATTGGATGTATCTTTTTTCTTTGTTGTATTTCTAGGTGAGAAATTCCAATAATTTGAGATTCAGAAAAACATTTGGGACCACCAGTCTGCCAAAATTTGTCGTCTAGGGGTTTGACAATGGCATCTCCTTGTTCCACCTAAGGTAGTGATATCAAAACAATTTGTGGCCTCTTATGGTTGTCCAGATATCTCCAACCCCTTTGTACTTATCTTCCAATTGATCCTTGGGCAGAAAATTGGTTTTAGACCTCCTCAAATTAACACCAGATGACTCCATCTAGTCAATCATGTCTTGGGTCAATTTTCGCTTCTACACACCCTCATAGACTTCATCTTTTTTTATTTAGTTGACTGTGTATCTAAAATCTCTATGACCTTTCTCTTTCCTTGTGAACCAAAAGCCTCTATGATTAAATGCTTGGATTCTTAAATTACCCGTGCTTCTTGTTGCCAACTTCAATGTTGGCAGCTGAAGAAACTATGAATAATTCTGGTATGAAAACTCTTTCTTTATGTTGGATATGCAGCAACTAGAGTTTGTAACGATAAAAAACTTATCAGATTTGCTTTGTGTGGATCCAACCCACCTGATTGTGAGAATTAAATAATGGTTGTCGTATCATACATTCTAACGGCTAATCGACATAACCCCACCCGATAATTCAATTACTTATGCTGATAAGCAAAATTTTGTAGTTTTTTCAAAAGAAGACCTTCTTTATGGATGCAACTTTTAATAATCATACTGAAGGATTTGTCCCACACCATTTACCTCTCTAAGCATGCTCACAACCCTGCTCTATGCTGATTTTCCAAAAAGTTCTTTTGCAATGAGACTAATTGTGAAGATGAGGATTACGAGAATGCCATTTCACTCAACACTTCCCTTGAATATGCCTAAGTGATGCCTTTTTATGAAGACACTGCAACATGTCACCTGCACATACAATCCAACAATAAATGCTCCTATGATGGAACTATAAGAAAAAGTATCGATATATAGCACAAAAATATTTTATAAAAATATGTGCTAACAGTAGCTCTTTCTAGGGATGCATGTTCTTTTTAAGGACATAGCAAGATCTCAACTATCTCTGGAAAGCAGACCAAAATAGAAAATTAAAAACACATATCAAGAAACAAAAGAAAAAATATATTACCATGATACAAGAAATGCTCTGTGATTATCAAGAGAAGAAATGCTTGAGGTATTGAGCATGGACTGGAAATTCCAGCACTTCGCCATTAGTATCCTACAAGTAATATGAGTTTTCTCCACTTTTTTCCAAGATGATATAGGGTCCTAGCTAGAGTGCATCAAATTTTCCATGTTTCCCTTTGTCTTGGTCTCTGACATTCCATTTAAGTACCCATTATCCTTCTTCAAATGTTCTGTCACAAGCCTTTTTATCATGTAAAGCCTTAATTATCTATTGCCTCTGAATGTTTCTTCCCTGAGCCTCCTTTCTACACTCATCCAACTCACCCAACACCATTAACCTATCCCCCATGAAGTCTACTTCTTCTAAACACTCCCTTGTAACAAAGTTATAAACTGGAAGCAAATTATTCAAGGGTAATCTTGCTTCTTTGCCATATACAAGCTCATAGGGAGCAAATCATGTGGACTTCTTGATTGTCACTCTATCAGCCCATATTGCTAAGATCAATTTTGAATCCCAAGCTCTTTTATTTTCACCCACATCCTTTTAATAATCTTCAACAAGTTCTTATTGCTTGATTCTGCTTGTCCATTTCCTTGGGGATGGTAAGGTGATGGATAGGACATAGTGATGCCATAATTTTCACAAAAATCAGAGAACTCCTTAGATCTGAAACACATCCCATTGTCTACCACAATCTTCTGAGGTACTCCAAATCTGGTCAAAATGTTTTCCAAGAGAAACTTTGTCACCACTTTGCTTGTAGCCTATCTTGTGGGAATGGCTTCAACCCATTTAGTAAAATAATTAGTAGCCACCAAAATCCATTTATGCCCACCACTAGATTTGTTTGCTATTTCCCTTATGAAGTCAATACCCCACATCTCAAATGGTTCTTCTGTATGCATGGGTCTAAGAGGAATAGCTCCATTATACTTAAGCTTCCCTGAAATTTTTTGACATGCTTCACATTTCCTGATATAAGCATGACAATCCTTGAAAACTTGGGGCCAATAATAACTGGCATTAAGAATTTTATGAGCAGTGGTTTTGGTTGAGAAGTGGCCTCCACATACACCTTCATGTAAGTCTCTTAAAATAGAAAATGCTTGACACTCATCTAGACACAATAAGAGAATACTATCTCTATTTTTTCAGTATAAATCTCCATTAAGTTATACATACCTAGATGTTTGAATCTTTAAAGTTCTTTTCTGACTATCAATTAAACTATCAGGACACTTCAAGTATTTCAAGTAATAAACAATACTTGTATACCAAGGGCACCTCTCAATGCTCATTTGTGCATCTTCCAACTCTATTTGATTTACATGTGATGCTTCAAGATTGGATTATGCCATCAATTTTGCTAAACCCTAACCCCTTACCAACTTTGTGATATGTATATCAATGTTGAACTCTTGGATATGGTTTATCCATATGCATCTCCTTCTAGTAGTCTATGATTGTCTGAAGATGTCTTTAGCAACAACATTTGGTACATATGCAATAACAGTGGCACCAACCAGGTAGAATCTATAAGCTTTTACTACTTTCACAAGAGCATAAGCCTATTTTTCATTCAAATCATAGTTCAACTCAAATGCTTGCAATGTTTTGCTAAAGAATGCCATTGGCTATTCATGGCCCTCATCATTCTTTTGTAACATGACGACAACAATAGTATGGAATGAAGCAAATGAAAACACTTGGAAAGGTTTGGAGAAATCAAGGGACTTTAATATTGGGGCTTCCTTGATGGCTCTTTTGATGTTTACAAAAGCTTCAAGGGCTTCATTAGTCCAGTTTATTTTAGCACCCCTTTTTAGCATTTTAGCAATAGGTTTTACAATTTCGGAGAAATTTGATACAAATCTCTTTACAAAGTTAATTTGACCGAAAAAAGATTGAATTGCTTTAACTGTTTTAGGGATTTGAATCTTATCAATAGAAGCAATCCTTTCTGGATCGATTCTCACACCATATTTTGAAACAATATGACCTAACAATTTCCCTTTAGTAACTCCAAAATGACACTTTTTGGGATTCAAAGATATGCCATATTCTAATGCTCTAATAAAGATTTTTTCTAGGTCATTACAATGGTCTTTGGCCTTTTTAGAATAAGAAGTCATATCATCCTGGTAAACTACCAAGATATAATCAATCAACCCCTCAAAGGCTACATCCATAGCCCTCTAAAATGTGGCTCCTGCATTTGTCAGTCCAAAAGGCATCCTAGCATAGAAATAGGTGCCCCAAGGTGTGGTGAAAGCAGTTCTGAACTTTTCTGCTTCCCTAACTTTGACTTGATTATATCCTGAGAAATCATCCATCATAGATAATAATTCTTTTCCAGTGACTTTCTGCAAAAGAGCCTCCATGTTAGGTAAAGAATAATTATCTTTTAAAGATGAAACATTCAAATTCCTAAAGTCCACATATAATCTGATATCACCATTCTTTTTTTTGACTGGGACCAAATTGGACACCCATGTTGAATGCCTTATGGGTTCAATAATACTAGCATTTCTCATCTTCATCAACTCTTCTTTCATCTTCAAAGCCAAAGTAGGGTTTATTGGCCTTTGCTTCTATCTGAAAGGCTTTGCATCAGGCTTCAAGGGTATCTCATGCTAGAACAAGTCTTCCCTGTATGCTTTAAGGTCATCATATGACCAAGCGAAGACATGCTTTTATTTCCTTATCAGATTAATCAGTACTGTTTTGATATTTGGTGTGAGCATTTTTCCAATATATACTTCTCTTGGATTGCTTTCACTTCCCAAGTTTATATTTCCAACATCCTCACATCCTCCTGAATTAGGTCTAAAACTTGTTATATCTTTATCATCAAACATTCTTTCAAGCTCTATCAATCCTTTAAGAATTTTATTTGTTTTTAGCTACAACACCTCTTTCCCAAGTATAGTCCCCTTGCCATCCTTGTCCTCCACAAGTCCATTCCAATCAATTAGCTAGTGCTCATATTGATTCTCACAAAACAAAAACTTTAGCAAATCCCCATCATCATCAAATACTTGCCAACTCTCTATATTGTCAAGGATTGATGGTCTGGTCTTGATTTCTACTTGGGTAATATCATCAAAAGGGATATCATTATGTTTGATTGCCAGGTTAGCCTCAGAGTCCACCAAAATGTTATTGGCCCTTTCAATCCAATTAATGGGGGGAAGCATCAAAAAGTTCAATGTAATCCCAAACCTCGTTCCTATAGCTTCTTAAATTTGCATTTTTTGTAGCAAATTTACCTCTAATTTGTGAAACAACTAATTTTGAATCACCATAAACTGTTAGTAACTTAATGCCATGTTTGTTTGCTATTTTAAGTCCTAATAACAGGGCCTCATATTCAGAAATATTATTAGTACACTCAAAATCTAACAAGAAAGAGTATTTAAAAGATTTTCCATTAAGTGAAATAAGTACAACTCCTGCTCCATTTCCATCCTTACTATAGGCACCATAAAAATACAATTTCTAAATTAAATTTTGATTTTGTTTAACCGTTTCTATAATTTTATCAACTTTTACAAGTTTAGAAATACTTACCTGAAATTTGTCCATATCTATGTGGAAAAAGCAAGTCATTTCATCAGGACCAACTTCTTCTATGAGGTAGGGAGACCTTGGTTCTCTGTGTCAGAGTTGAGAAATACAACACCACAGGAGCCTAAAGATCTCTGCAAGCTGAATAACCTGTTACAAGGAGAAGCAAGGAAGCAAATAACAAAAAAAGCAATACACAGAAAATATGCTCAAAAAGATGAGAGCTCAATATTCACAAAATGTGTAATGTGATAATGGAATAATACAAAGGAAAAGAATCCAACCTCTAATAGTTCAAGAAACCCTAAAAAGGAAAACCTAGGCTTGCACATAATAATTAATAAAAGAATTAATTATTATGTACCTAAAGTTAGCTTAAGTGTAAAAGAGATAAAGGGAACTTAAATAATTAAACAAATATTGTTTAATTAATCAAGTAAATACCCAAATACTCTAACACCCCCCCTTAAGCTAAACTTAGGGAGAAGCTAAAACCTAGAACAACTATTGAAAGCAAGAAAGATGGGTCCTGACAACAAGGCCTGATCAGGTACCCAAATACAACCAAATCTCTATGAACTGGAGAAATAGAGAAAACCATGTGGGAAAAAAACTCTACTCCAAACATAGATGGTAAAGGCAAGAAGAAGGACTGAAAAAGCCTCCAAACAAGAATGTTCCAAAAATATAGGAACAAGAGAAGATCAGAAGAATCACTTAAGCATGAAGAACCTACAAACACTGTCGAAGAATAATTGCTGATCTGAAGAACATCCACTGAAGTAGAACATGACCAGGTAGAGAAGATTGTAGTCTGTATGAGTGCCCTTAAATGACACTACTTGAATCAGAAGGCAAACACAGGCAAACAACTGAACTCAAAGATACAGATGGCATGAGAAACCAAAGCCTGAAGAGATGATCAATCGAACCATGGAGGCATTAGAACCAATAGGACAAACCTCTCCATAATATTGAAAAGGGAGAGGGATAAGTACATGGAAAAGAACGGCCAACAAGAACTGCACGACAAAGAACCAAGAACATCGAAGGTGCATAGACAGTACATAGTGTCATGGAAGGAACACTCACTTGACACACATCATGAGGCAAATGTCATGGAAGGAACACTCACTTGACAAAGGTAGATGGCAAACAAGGCAAACATCAACCCCCTCATGAAACTTTATAAGTAGTGCATGTACAATAAGGCACAAGATGTGCAAGATCCCAAGTAAACAATGCATGATGGCACTTTATCTTAGTGTGTTTGCATAAAAGAAGCTACAATGATAATAAGACTAGAAATAGAAAGGAGAACCAAAATCGAGACATCCTACTTAGAGAAGAGATCCCAGGACCTGAAACAACCAAGATATCCACAGAGTGCTGAAAAGTAAAAAAATAAAGAAAAAATTCCTGGAGAAGAATCTGGAAAGAAAACTCATATGGCTGCAAAGTACACATGACAAGCCTTCCAAAAATATAAATTTTTCGAAAAATGGAGTTCAGATACTCATTATATGGCTCCCGGAGTGCAAAAGAGACCCCACTTTGACTGGAAAAAAAACATAGTCAAATAGAAAAAATTCAAAAAACATTCCAACACCATGAGGTCCATCTTGGAACCAGCTTTCTGACACCTATTCATTTTAAAAAAAACAACTCCGTATGCTCAAGATATGGCCAAAAAATGAACCCCCCCTTAAAAGACAAGAGGGTAGAGGTCCGGTGGCAGGATCCTAGTAGAGGTGGCCCATGGGCAATGCTGTGGTGGTGGGTGGGTGGCGCTACGGTGGCTAGGTGGTGGCACAATGGTGGTCGGGGCTGTTTCTAGTGGTGCGGGCTATTTCTGGTAGCGGCGAGGGGCCGGGGGACGACGCATAGAGGTCACGGGCGGCGAGGGACCAGCGAGTGCAGGGAGGCCGCGACGCTGGAGAGGGCCGTAGGCGGGGTCGGCAGACAGGCTGGTAGAGGTTGGTGGGTGGGGCGTCGAGGAGTGGTGGGGGCCAGGAAGCTAGGTGGGGGCACAACGCAAAGAGGCCGTGGGCGCTGGCGACATTGGAGAGGGCCGCAGGCGGGGCCAGCGGAAGGGAGAAGGGTCTCGACGGCTGGCGGGGGCCGCTTTGACAGCAGCGGCGACCTGCAGTATGGCAGGGGCCCCACGGTACCCTACATACCGTGGGGAAACCCCCCAAAACAACTTTTTTTGTTTTGATTTTTCAAAAACCCTTTTTTCGCCTTTTTCAATATTTATTTTATTTTATTTTATTTTTTTTCAAAAAATCAAAAATTCGGTCTGCATGCCATAAAAAGGCAAAAAATATTTTATTTGAAATTTTTTTCTCAAACTGCGTGCTAGGGTCATATGGCCCGGTACTGGAGAAAAAGTGCTCCTAGAGGCGCAGGAGCTAAAAATGGTCAAGTTTTATATGACTATAGGGGTTTTTGGGCCTTCTGAGCATGATGGTGTGGTTTGTTTAGGCCCAAAGTGCTTAGAAAAAAGGCCTATCCCTAAGTGCATAAAAAAAATTTCTTGAAACCCCAGATCTGCTTCCAATGCAAAAATTCTCAAAACAAGAACAGATAGCTGCAGATCTAAAGCTCTGATACCATGTGAGAGTTGAGAAATAAAACACCACAAGAGCCTAAATATCTCTGCAAGTTGAATAACTTGTTACAAGGAGAAGCAAGGAAGCAAATAACAGAAAAGCGATACACAGAAAATATGTTCAAAAAGATGAGAGCTCAATATTCACAAAATGTGTAATGTGATAATGGAATAATACAAAGGAAAATAATCCAACCTCTAATAGGTCAAGAAACCAAAAAAAGGAAAACCTAGGCTTGCACATAATAATTAATAAAAGAATTAATTATTATGCACCTAAAGTTAGCTTAAGTGTAAAAGAGATAAAGGGAACTTAAATAATTAAACAAATACTATTTAATTAATCAAGTAAATACCTGAATACTCTAACACTCTATTTATCCTCATCTATGTCCCTTTCATTGGAATAGTGGCATATGACAAGTCAAGATGGACATGTCCACCCACCAAGTTAGACCACTGTTTGGACAACAACATTCCATAATTTGCAGGCACTTGTACAACTATGATATATGTCTTGTATGCAGTGTCTAGGCAAGCTGGGAATCTAAACTCAACATCCTTCATAATTCCTACTACAGGAACTAACCTATTGTCCATGGCATAGCATTTACCTTAAGGTGTATCAACATGCATTCCCAATTCTTTTATGACGTCCTTCGACATGATATTTATTGCTGCTCCTGAATCTATCATGCAATTTTTTAGCATTTTTGTGTTTATCAGCAGTGTTAGATAGAAAGGATCTACCTGTGTGAGATTTTTGGTAATAGACGTGTGAAGATACACCACAAGAGGATCTTCTTTTGATTTAGGATCTTCCTTACTTACTTCTCCAACATTGGATATAATTTTCAACGTCTCATTCTTGTAATCTTGTAATTTCATTACTTCTAGCAAAGGCATAGATATCTTTACTTGAGACAATGCCTGGGACATGAATGAATTATTGTTTGAAGTGGGCTTACATATTTTCTTCTTCTCCATAGGTTTAATTAGTTTTGGCATTTCTTCTTTCTTGACCTGTTCCGACATTGCTTCCTTTCCCTTTTTGGCATTTGCATCCTTACTTTTGAAAGTGTTGTCTTTGTTCCCATCTAGTTTTTAAATTTTGGCAAACATACTTGCTAGTTTTCCCTACTCATTATTTACATTCCTAATTCTCAGTTGATAATTTATCTTAACTTGTTCTACTACAGAAATAGTGAAGGCTTTCTTTTCTTCCTCAGTTAAGTTCCTTAGTGAAGGCATTGTATCATCCTGAAACAATCTTCTCAAAGCTGGAATGTCTTCATCATCATCATTTGAAAAGAACTATTGTATACTGTAATGCTGGTTTTCTCTCATTTGATGCACATCAAAAAAATGCTCTCCTTCAGATGATTCTTCATCCCTTCCCCAATATGGATCAGATGAAAATACATTTATAGTAGGTTCACAATCCTCATCATGATTTTCCTCCTCTATCAAACCTTGGGCAATCATGCACTGTTCAGCAACATGAGGTAAATTACAAACATCACACCATGGATATTTATCTACAAAATTTATGGCCTTCATCAATGGATCAGGAGTTTGTTTGCTTACATTAGGCTTCACTGGCTTCCCATCCTTCCAGTTTGTGTTATATGGCATATCATTTAGTCTCGGTCTATTGTAATTCATTTGTTTATTGTTTCTATATGGTGGCTTTTCATTAGGATTTTTCTTACCTTTTAGGTCCTTAAGCATGTCCATGATCTGAGTAAGCTCATCTTTCTTGGGAACCCTGGTATTGTACAACTTTGGATCATCTCTCTTGGCAACCTTCCCAACAACTTTCATGTTATTCTCAATGGTAGCAGTTGTCTTAAATGCTTGCTATAAAGTATCAGGTCTATGAGACAAAATATCATAATGGGTTTTGCTGTCAAAGGCACTCAAATAAAAGTTAATAAAAAATGAATCAATAGGTCTGACATCTCTAGGTATTCTATTTAATACTTTATTAAATCTTTTATTAAACTCAGCTACTGATTCATTTTGATTCTTCTTTATACTTGTCAATTCATGGGATACAAATGAAGGATCATTGTGATCTCCAAATTCTTCCAAGAACAATGTTACAAATTCTTTCCAGCTACCAATACATCCATCAGAAAGGCTTCTATATCATTCTCCTACATCTTCTATCAAAGATTGAACAAACAACTTCATGAATACATCCTCATGCGGAACCTCAAATTATTCAATGATATTTTTTACATTAACTACATGTTGTTGTGCTGAATCAATTCCATTTCTTGAGAATTTGGTGATGGCTGATCTTAAATCATTAGTGATTTGATTTGGATAACCAACAATACCAATGAAATCCAATTGTCTGTATCTTTCAATGATCATAGGTTGTCTGCCACCCTGATTGTTGTTTTGATTGTTCATATTTCCTTTGTTGAATCCACCATTTCTGCCATAATTACCATTGTTCCCATTGTTTCCACCACCATTATTATTGCCATTATTTCCATTATTACCTCCATTTCCATTATTGTTGTTTCTATCTCCACCATTTCCATTTCCATAATTGTCATTGTTACCTCTATTATTTCCATTATTTTGGTTGCTTCCTGTAAAGCGGAAAAATCGCGATCGAACCCTAGTTGTTCTCCCCTCTTTCGACTCCGAGGAGAGAGAAGGGAGGTTCACTAGGATTCGATGGTTTTTCACTTAGGGGAGAGACTTTACATTCAAAAGAGGGGTTGAAACTCATAAGATCCAATCCCACGCAATGCAAGATTGGATGCTAAATGAATTTCAAGGGTTAGGAAAGCAAGGCTACCCTCTTTTGTAAAGAATGTTGTTAAGGAAATTAAGCTAAGCATTCATAGAAAGTCATAAAGATTCGCTTATAAACTGAGTTCGGATTATAGGATGAAGCTGCGGACCTAGAATTAGCAGTAAAATGTCGATAAGGCGCTATCCTGCAAATTTGAGCAAAAGTTGTCAGGACGATGGTGCTCGGCGCCACGGTCCTCCGAAAAATCCACGAAACGAAGGGGGATCTATTCGTCTCTGCACAAGGATTCCAGATCTTCAATTTCAGCCGTGTACCTGCAACCTACACACAGAAAAGCGAAGACGATTGGGGGGTTAGGGATTGGGGGTTTGCCTTTAGGTCAAACCCCGGTTTTGGAATTAACCAAGAAATGAGCAAGAGCTGTAAATGTAAATGACTGTAAAACAAGTACTAATACCTTGTTCTAAGGATGTTGGTATCCTTATGTGCGAAGGTTTAGATGTTGTATGTTGTATGTTGTATGTTGTAGCATGTAGTATGTGATCTCCTCTTCAATGGTTGAATCCTTGTCTTGAATGCAACACTTAGCCTTGAATGGAGACTTGAAATGATCAATTGCTTGAAAGAATGCTTGAATGCTTGAATGCTTGAGTATAATTTCCACGCTTTTTCCATCATATCGAATGAAAGAGGAAAATGTCATTTATATACTTGTCATTTAGGGCTGATAGACTGATTTTCCCGACCTTAGGCCGACCAGGGAAAGTTAATTTCCAAATTGAAAACAAAAAAGACCCAAGCCCCTTAGGAGACCGGGCCCAAAATAGGACCCAGGGACCAGGGCGCTGGGCGCCTTGATCCTAGGGACCAGGGCGCTGGGTGCCCTGGTCCTAAGGGACCAGGGCGTTGGGCGCTCTGGTCCCACCTCCCGGGACATCAAGGTGCAAGGAGGTTCAGGCCAGGGTACTTGAAAAATGCAGTTTTCAGTGTCGTGAGCAAGTTTCAGGGTCTCCATTCAGGTTGCGTGTTGCGTCACCATCGTGAAGACCGAAATGCAGTCGAAATTGCAAGTGTCACAATTTTAGGACGCTACATTTAGCCCCCACTTTAGCGGGAGTATGTATGCTCATACTTCCGGTAAAGTACAAGGAAACAACATTGAAAGACTTTCACCACATCAAGGAGGCAAGATACACCGAGCCCCCAGTGGACTAAGGATCTTATGACTTCGATTGACAAAGTAAAAGGGAAGATCACGAGGAAGAACCATGACTGTCAGTAGTAAGGTTCCCTCACTATGAGTCATGCAAGAAAGATATCAAAAATTTTCAAGGCAAGGTTAAATTTACCAAGAAATTTTCAAGTATCTTGAAAAGATATGAATGAGATGTATGCCCCCCTACGTTAAAGCGATCGCACACGCCTCACCGGGGGTGATTGTTTTAACGTAGTGATACACATAAGAAATGAGAAAGGAAAGGAGCACGTTATCGCAAGGATTTAGCCCCCAAGTGTGAGATAAACCCAAGGATAATAGACACAAAACACAAAGCACAAGGTGACTTCGCTTTCCTTGGGGTCAGTATGCTGTATGATAATTCATGTATATATATCATATGTATGTATGCATAATTGTTCTTCATTCCCCAATCAAGGAAGGTCACCTAGAAGAAGGGAACACATGTGTCTTTTGAGTCAACATGAGAGAGATCGAGAGATCTCAATGCTTTGCATCGTCCTCAAGTAGACAACACCAAGGACAACAAATAGAAGAATGAGAATAACATATAGAAGAAGTAACAAAAGAGAGGGGGAGAGAGTCTACTATGCTAATGTAACTAGTATAGCATGTCATCTACCCCCCGATCTTGCTGATCAATGTTTCAGGAAGGCAGGGAACATGCTAGAGGAGGAACATCCAACAGAGTAGATGGAGCTATCACAAGATCCAAACAAGGGCTATGTTCATGTTCCGAGCCACATTGTTCTTGTCTAGGAGCTAGGATAAGTGCTTTAGAAAATTCGTTAGATAAATGGTTATCAATATCAACAAGTTCATATTCACTATCAGAAGCAAGAGGAGTAACATTTTCATCTATATCATCATCAAGATTTATAAAAATAGGATCTTTAACTCGCACAGGATCAAGACCATCATGCATCTTATGTTTAGGAGATTTAGGCTCAATGTCCGGCTGAGGAGAAAATGGAATAATGCTTGTTGAAGGTGTTTTTGGAGATTGCAAAGTTTGAGCTCTAAGACGACGCTTTCGCCGGCGTTCACATGCAGAACGATTTCGTCTAGTCTTAGTAGGAAGCTGCGAAGACTGAGGAGGAGGAATGTTCTCATCCTTAGCACTTGGGTGTTTAGGTTGTGGTCTCTTAGGCTGGATAATAGGAGAAGAAGAAGGTCTCTTCTCTCTATAAAAAGAAGGAGGAGGAACTGCTCCATATAAAGGAGGAATATTTGGTTTAGGGAGAAGACCAAGTCCATCATGACGAGGAGGTATAGGTCTACTCTTAGGAAGTTTATTAGGTATAGACATAGTCACATCCATAGGGATGGGTTGGGAATCTTCTTGAGGAAAGACATTAGTTTTATCTTTCAAAGGAAGAACTTCCTTCTCAAGAATGATAGGAATGTCAAGTTTAGGTGTTCTAGGTTCACTTAGAGATAGGATCATATCTGTTTTCCACTTTTCATAAGATTTGAAAAGATGATCACTTCGCGGAGGAAGAGATTGGAATTGTTTAGGCCAAAAGTAATCAAGAGGAACACTAGAGGTTCTTTCAGCTGGTTTAAAGAGACTATGATTGACAGTAACAACTTCACCATTGTGGGGAAATTTCAAACACTTATGAATAGGAGAAGCAATAGCTTTCATGGAAGATAGCCAAGGATAGCCAAGCTTCACACGAAATTGTTCGGAAGATGGAATAATAGCAAAGTTCACATCAAGAGATTTGTTATGGACCTCAATAGGCAATGTAATAGAACCAATTGCAGGAGAAGAAAATGCATCAAATAGTTTCACAATCACATCTGTTTTGTCATAGATCACTTGATTCAATTGCAAAGTAAAAAGAAATTCTTCAGTAATAACATTAACCATGCACGAAGGATCAATAAGCACTCCACGGCAAGGTGTATTCTTAACTTTTGCAACTATGTATAAAGGACCATCAGGTGCCCTAATGGTTTCGCTAGAATCAAATGTGATGGAAGGTTCTTCAGGGATTTCTTGCTGCTCTACAAAGTTAATCACATTCGGGGTCATAGACACAAGACTATCAGATGAGAGAGAGGAATCATTAGTCTCAATCGCATTAGAGGTATGAGAAGGCAATGGATCAGTGAAAATCTGAAGATTTTGGTTAGGAGGAGCTACAGATGTGTTGCCTTTATCATTCACTCCAGAAACAGAGATAGTATTATTATCAATCAAATCTTGAATTTTACCCTTTAAAGAAAAACATTTTCAGTATCATGCCCAGGCTGATGGTGAAACTGACAAAAGGCTTTGTTATCAAAATAAGGTGAAGTAATCTTTGCAGGATCAATTTGTCTTATAGGAGGAAGAGTAAGCACATTTTGTTCCAATAACTTATTCATAATACTATGCAATGATTCATTCAAAGGAGTATACTTTCTTTCTTTCTTGAAAAATTTATAAATAGGAGGCACACCTGATGCTGCATTCACATTGTTGTTGATGATGTTTTCATTGAATTTGATGGAATCTCTGTTCGGTTTAAACTTCCCAAATGGTTGTTGACTGCTATCACCCTTATCACTCGGAGCCATAGGATGTGATTGTTCCATTTGACTCACAGTCAGTTGATAATTGTGAAGAGTGGCGCACAACTGTTGGAAAGAAGTAAACTCAGAAAAAAGAAGTTTGTCTTGAATATCTTTTTGTAAATTAGAAATAAAGATTCTTTGAATATCATTGTCAGGCACTGGAAAAGAAATTTGAGCATACAAATGCTTATATCTACCAATGAAATCAGTCACTTTTTCTTTAACACCTTGTTTACAATGCATTAAATCAATCAAAGTAACTTTAGGACTTATATTGTTTTGAAATTGTTGAATGAAAGCGTTTGCAAGTTGTTCGAAAGAAGTAATAGAATAAGAAGGCAACGAGCAATACCATTGTAGGGCTTTGTCTCTTAATGTTCTAGTAAACAGTTTTGCAAGCAACCTTTGGTCATAAGCAAAATTGGTACAAATTGTTTGAAAAGTCTTAACATGTGTTAGAGGATCTCCTTTACCATTATAAAGTTCCAAATGCGGGATTTCAACATGTTTAGGAGGAATAGCTCGAACAATGTCAAGAGAAAGTGGGCTCGCAACATCAAATGTGGGCACACTAAACTTAGATTGATTCATAGAGGCAATTTGTTGCTGTAAAGAAGAAACAGTTTGTGCAAGATTGTTAATGGTTGCTTCAGTCGAAGAGTTCATATTGGATGTGTTAGATTGAGATGGAGGTGTTATGTTATTGAAAGAAGGTAGAGAGTAAATTTTGAAAAAGAGAGGGAAACTGAAATTTTGAATTTTATGATTTTAGAGGGAATGTCAAAAGCAATGCAAATTTTGAAATTCAAAAATTGACTCAATTTCACGCAAAATTCAATTTTGAAAGCGGAAATTGAAGTTGTTGTAATTAAGCACTTAATTTCAAAAGTCACAAAATGCAAGAATTTGAATAAAGCACTGAAACTTTTAATGA
This sequence comes from Cryptomeria japonica, assembly GCF_030272615.1. NCBI lineage: Eukaryota > Viridiplantae > Streptophyta > Pinopsida > Cupressales > Cupressaceae > Cryptomeria > Cryptomeria japonica. Next base: position 416,781,700 of record NC_081414.1, read on the forward strand.
ATGATAACCCACTTTTCAGATTTATGATAATAAAAACGCAATTTTGACACAAAATTTTAATTTCAATGACTTTTGAATGATTAGAAGCCTTAGACCAAGCAATCGCAAGACCAACTTTGACTGTAATTTTGAAAGTGTTATAATTGACAAAATCAGCCAAAATTCTGGATTTTAGCAGGAAAATACAGCAAGATCTCGCTCCCGAAATTTTGGAAAAAATGTCGGGGACGATGGCGCTCGGAGTGCAACACAGTCCTCGCAACTTTTTTCCAAATTTTCAGGGATGAAAGATATTGTGATTTTATTGCGGAATCCAAAGTTACAGCTGATTTGGAGATGTTCTGATCAGTGAAATTGTCAGACAAAGGTTGAATCAAGAGGGTTTCAAAAATTAGGGTTTTGACACTTAACCACTTAATTTTCAGAATTAAAGCATAAATATGAATTGAAAATTTGTAATAGAAGGGCAGATCTGAAACAGGCATTAACATTTAGACATTTCGTAGGTTCAATTACTAAAAAGAAAATTTAGGGTTTTTATGCAATCACCTCTAAAATTTTGCAAAAGATCAAACATGGAAATGTAATCAATTTTTTCAGATCTAAGCATGAAAAATCAGAAAGGATGTTCACGTCGGGTTCACCAAAATGTAAAGCAGAAAAATCACGATCGAACCCTAGTTGCTCTCCCCTCTTCCGACTCCGAGGAGAGAGAAGGGAGGTTCACTAGGATTCGATGGTTTTTCACTTAGGGGAGAGACTTTACATTCAAAAGAGGGGTTGAAACTCATAAGATCCAATCCCACGCAATGCAAGATTGGATGCTAAATGAATTTCAAGGGTTAGGAAAGCAAGGCTACCCTCTTTTGTAAAGAATGTTGTTAAGGAAATTAAGCTAAGCATGCATAGAAAGTCATAAAGATTCGCTTATAAACTGAGTTCGGATTATAGGATGAAGCTGCGGACCTGGAATTAGCAATAAAATGTCGATACGGCGCTGTCCTGCAAATTTGAGCAAAAGTTGTCGGGACGATGGCGCTCGGCACCACGGTCCTCCGAAAAATCCGCGAAACGAAGGGGGATCTGTTCGTCTCTGCACAAGGATTCCAGATCTTCAATTTCAGCCGCGTACCTGCAACCTACACACAGAAAAGCGAAGACGATTGGGGGGTTAGGGATTGGGGGTTTGCCTTTAGGTCAAACCCCAGTTTTGGAATTAACCAAGAAATGAGCAAGAGCTGTAAATGTAAATGACTGTAAAACAAGTACTAATACCTTGTTCTAAGGATGTTGGTATCCTTATGTGCGAAGGTTTAGATGTTGTATGTTGTATGTTGTATGTTGTAGCATGTAGTATGTGATCTCCTCTTCAATGGTTGAATCCTTGTCTTGAATGCAACACTTAGCCTTGAATGGAGACTTGAAATGATCAATTGCTTGAAAGAATGCTTGAATTCTTGAATGCTTGAGTATAATTTCCACGCTTTTTCCATCATATCAAATGAAAGAGGAAAATGTCATTTATATACTTGTCATTTAGGGCTGATAGACTGATTTTCCCGACCTTAGGCCGACCAGGGAAAGTTAATTTCCAAATTGCAAACAAAAAAGACCCGAGCCCCTTAGGAGACCGGGCCCAAAATAGGACCCAGGGACCAGGGCGCTGGACGCCTTGGTCCTGGGGACCAGGGCGCTGGGCGCCCTGGTCCTGAGGGACCAGGGCACTGGGCGCTCTGGTCCCACCTCCCGGGACATCAGGGTGCAAGGAGGTTCAGGCCAGGGTACTTGAAAAATGCAGTTTTTAGTGTCGTGAGCAAGTTTCAGGGTCTCCATTCAGGTTGCGTGTTGCGTCACCATCGTGAAGACTGAAATGCAGTCGAAATTGCAAGTGTCACAATTTTAGGACGCTACACTTCCATACCTACTACTTCCTCTATTATTATTTATATTGTTACCTCTATTTGTGTTATTCTAGCTTCCATCATTTTCCCCATTTCCATTTCTTCCTCCATTATCTTGGTTGTTTCTCTACCTTTCTTCACTTTGATCCCTATGCACATCCCTCCATCTTCTACCTCCATTTAATAACAGGTTATCAAAGGTTACAAAAGGCTTCTCTATTCTTCTCATATGAGGGGGACTATATTTAGGAGTTACTGGCCTACCTCCCTCACCTTTACTTTTGTCCTCTATCCCTTCTAACCTAGGGATTTGAATTGTATCTATTTGTAAGCCTAGTTTTTGCAGTATCCAATCTGGTTGTCTCCTAAGAGCCTTTGCCATTTTGGATTCATCTCCATTTAAGTCATCCATTTTAAGTATGATTTTATCCCATTTCCTTTCCTCTTGTTCCTCAGTAATCAAGGTTCCATCATGGCCACCATTATTATCTTTTGCATTTAAGGCATAGAATGGATTTTCCTCAAGATTTTCAAACTTATCACTAGATGAAGAGCCATCCTCTCTGCTAGGAAACTTCTTATAACCCCCAAATGCCATACTTGTTGTTGATTTATTTTCTTTGTACCTTTTCTTTGGACTCAACTGAATAAGATTATCTTGTCCCTTATGTAGAGACATTCTCCCCTGCATCAATTTTATTGATAAATTCCTAGGGGTTTCTCTTACTTTCTCAAAATACCAACTATTATTCATGTATTAAAATGTAGAGTTGCCACCCCCTAAGAGGAACAATATCTTTTATTAATCTTCTAGGTTCTTTCCTCCAGTGGGGTCTGAAACAAAACACCAAAGACTCTGAATACTTCCTAAGACAAGTCCCCAGCAGAGTAGCCAATTTGTTGTGTGAGTTGGATGGGGAAAACCAAACTTATCAAATCTTCAATGAAAAAACACCAGAGCTTCTAGGTGTATGTCAAACTATGTATGAAAACTCTCCAACAAAGTTGCCAATCTGTTGGTGCCTAAAACCATAGATTGGAAAACCAAACACTTTCCAAATCCTTAGTTGATCCAATCAGCCTTGGCCAACGAATAGGGATGGTCGAAGACCAAATCCCTCTGCACTTTAGGCTTCACTAAACATAGGTGGGTATACCTTACACTCTCAAGCACAAAAGGGGTTTATTTTAAGTGAATTTAAACTCTGGGAATTAAATATTGTAGGGATGGCAAAAGGTTTTCTTGCAACTATGCTAACAAAAGTGGTTTTTATTCAGTACCCTTAAAACCGATAAAATAAGTGAGAATATTTTATGTAAAAGATTATTGTTAGGAATTTAAGCCATTATGAAAAAGACTAGTACTAATAGAAATTAGAAGATTTGTTTCTTTGACAAGGACCTAATGCATACAAACTTATTCAGCAAAGATTAATAACATACCAGTGCCTTTATCTGACCATTAATGAATAACTTTGTGGACAAGAATCACTATCAACTTAAGACACAGTTATAACACCATCACTATGAAAGTTTCATTATGTGTTACATGAACAATAAAAACCCAATTTAACGTTCAATACAACATCATGTGATGGCACATCATAGTAAATCTAAAACATCTATCAAGAGGACATATGATTCCATCAAACACAAAACTACACATAACAATCTGAAGATAAAATCATGAAAGCTTGTATATTAACTTTTGGAATAAGAATGTACACAAAAATACACTTACAAATACTCCAATACATTCAGTTTGCACAAAATAAACTCCTCATTTCTATTAGACTTTCTAAAAACATAACACTTGCAGCCCAGCCAGCAGCAAAATATCTTCCCTTTCATTATACAAAAATGACTCACTACATATATGTGAGCCAAAGGATTCAAATGAAAGGACACACCCTTTCATCTTGTTAAACTAAACTTGACTAAAACCTAACACCTAACTTCTTAACTATTAGACAAAAAATATAAAAATTAGTTTTGGCCATCCAGTATTGCATCACACTTTTGTATGTGCTCCAAATACTTGTTTTCCTAGTGAGTGTTGGTGTTGAATACAGTATCCCTGACAGTGATCTCCATGGTAACCATTCTCTCCATTTGCTCACTTGTCTCCTTCATATCCAAAACATCTGTCAGGGCAACATTAAGGGATGTGTTGAGTACATTCTGGCATTCTGCAATCCAAATCCCTTTAACTGCCATGCCTCATTCACAATATCCTATACACCATATTTGAAAATATCCTTACAATCAGTAAATTCCTACTTGATGTCCACACCCACCAAATGCCTTATGTTTGTTCAACCTTCTCTAGATCTTCTCAAGAATTTTCTCATAGACACTCTTCTCTTTCAACAATGCCTTCAGCCTCTTCAAAATTCTTTCATGAGAAGCCATATTATCCCGAGTCTTCTGATAGTTGGTCCATAATTCTTTGAGAACTTCCAACAAATGCTCAAACTTGTTGGTCAACAAAACACAAGCAACATCCAACTTGGTAGTCCTGATTTGCCTTCTTAGCTTTATATTTTCTTTCATCTGGTCCTCATATTTCTTTTTCCACTGCACACCAGTATCAGTTATCTATGGTACTTCATGACCACAACTTCTTAATAGGTCTTCATATAATTTTTTATATTTTTGACCCTCCTTTAACACCCACTTCATTTGAGCCTTATTCGGTTTTGCAATGTCAATCCCCAAATCTGCAGTGACAATTGGATTAACCTCTCCCACTTTCAGCTTCATCATATGCCCAAATGCCTTATCTACATCTATAATCTTGGGTCTTTTATTTGGGGGGTATAGGGCCCAAAGCAATGTTTCCTCTTCATTTGGATCATATCTTGATCCAATAAAAATGTCATCAACTCCCTGTATGTCTAACGTTACATCCTTTCTATCAGAATGTAACAAGCTGAAAAAAATGAAAGAAGCACTTAAGTCCCATCCTGGGAACAAAATGATACCTGCCTCACTGAGAAGTTGTCTCCTTCTCTGTGGTGTCATTGTGGCCATTTTTGCATCAATTTCTACTTTCAATTTCTTAAGCATTTCTGCTTCATTTTCTGGGGTAACATTTGGGATGCTTTCCCTCAACTTTTTTCCTTTGTAATGGTAAAAGAATGATTTAAACTCTTTGGACTATACAAAAACTTCATCTGCAATAAAAGTTGCATGCTCTTCCATTCTCATATCTGTGTTGGTGTTTATTCTCACCATGGCTTGCTCCTGGCTCTTTGCCACTTCTTCTAGTTTAGGTGCACAAAGGGTAGATACAACTACATTCTCATCAGAATCACTCTCAGAGTCTCCTTCTTCTTTTAGTTCTTGAAGCCTCTGCTTCCTCTCTTCCAATTTTTGGTTCAACTACTCTAAGACTACATCAGCCTCATCTCGTTCCTTGTTTCTAAATAAATCTTCAACATCCATGGGTATATGCAAATATTCTCCCAGGTTCTGTCTCTTCCTGTAGTAGTTGATATATCCCTCTGGATCATAATTTTTCTGAGCTTGGTGTCCTTACGAATTGTACTTCTCTACCAGCTTATTTTTTGTCATCTCATAAGCCTTGGTAAATAAAATGGTGAAGTCTCCAAAATGCAAAGTGTTAGGCATAAATATCTGCTTGTGTGCACCACCCAAATGCTTTGCATTTAACATACTATGTTGCCTAACAATTTCTAGATAAGCAATCCTATCAGCAACTAATGTAGGCAACATATATGGAACACCCTCAAAACCATAAACCCTAAAAAAGGTAAAATTCTGGCATACAAACTAGTCACCCCAATTTTGGTTTGACCCTAGTGTCTCCAAAAACATGGGGTCTCAAGAATCTCTTAATCTCCTGTGAGATAGACTCCTCACATTCTACCCCAAACAATTTGTACAAGGGCTTGACAAAATATTCTTCAGAGAACACATAGTGTGACTTATCGAACCTTGAGTCCCATAGGGATACCCATAATTGAATTGGTTGGTTTTGTCCCTCTTTGCTCTTGGAAGTCACTTTTAATTCTCCTAGCCACAAACATTGCATCTGACCATAAAACAAAACCATATGCATGAGAAATGAGTAAAACTTGAAAGTAGGGTTAGGCTATGTTTTTAAACTCAAAAACCCTTCATCCAGCTTTTCTGCCAAGTAAGTTGCATAATCAAATGGCCTCGGCTCATGTATTTGAATGTCTGCAACCAACACCAATGGGCCTATTCTTGTAACATTAGGAACCTCTTCCTCATAGACCTAGCCACATGCCCAATATGTGTATTGCAAGTATTGTCTAAATAGAGTAATTTCAAAATGAGGACCATTCTGCTTCGTGAGTCATCCCTTTTTCTTTTTGTGAATTTCCAACTTCCACACTGTGTGGGCAGTGTCCATTTGGGTATATTCTCCTTCTAAGTCTGTAAAAGATAGGGGCATGTAAGGCTCATATGTCATTTTGAAAACCTCCTAAATAGACACAACAGATATCTGAATGAATGGATCCCCATTGGGAAATTGGATGTATCTTTTTTCTTTGTTGTATTTCCTGGTGAGAAATTCCAATAATTTGAGATTCAAAAAAACATTTGGGACCACCAGTCTGCCCAAATTTGTCATCCAGGGGTTTGAGAATGGCGTCTCCTTGTTCTGCCTAAGGTAGTGATATAAAAACAATTTGTGGCCCCTTATGGTTGTCCAGATATCTCCAACCCCTTTGTACTTATCTTCCAATTGATCCTTGGGTAGAAAATTGGTTTTAGACCTCCTCAAATTAGCACCAGATGACTCCATCTGGTCAATCATGTCCTGGTTCAATTTTCGCTTCTGCACACCCTCCATAGACTTTGTCTTTTTTTATTTAGTTGACTGTGTATCTGAAATTTCTATGACCTTTCTCTTTCCTTGTGAACCAGAAGCCTCCATGATTAAATGCTTGGATTCTTAAATTGCCTGTGCTTCTTGTCTGCAACTTCAATGTTGGCGGCTAAAGAAACTGTGAATAATTCTGGCATGAAAACTCTTTCTTTTTGTTGGATATGGAATGGCTAGAGTTTGTAATGATAAAAAACTTAGTAGATTTGCTTCATGCGGATCTAACCCACCTGATCATGAGCATTAAATAATGGTTGTCATATCAGACATTCTAATGGCTAATCAACGTAACCCCACCCGATAATTCAATTACTTGGTGCCATCCATATTTTGTGTTCCTTCAATTTCCATTTTGTCTTTCTGATCGATATAGGTCAGTCTGATCAATCCATTCGATCTCACTCTGGCCGTTTCACCTTTTTCCTCAAGGCTTGACTTATCCCAATGGATCCATCTTTCCTTTTTATTAGTCAACTTTTCTTTATATCACATCGAGGTATATCTCTCCGATGAAACCTTCTTCTGTTTATTCCTCCAGTCACTCCATCGACCTTCGAAATGAAGTCACTTAATACTTCATCTGATGGTTCCATGACATCTAACTTTCTCTTTGATTGGCATAACTTTCACCGATTGCTTCATCGAGCATGGGAATAGTGTATTTCCCTTACTTCTGATAGTTATAGTCTCCCCGATAGATCTGCCCTCTGTGGCATTCTGCCCATCAGGCATCGACACAACTTTAAAAATGTTTCTCTGGTAGCGTAAGCTATCTCGATGAGTCTTCTTGCACCTTACTCTCCTTATCAGGCTACTTCAATCTATCGCCGTAGGCTTTCCCAATGTAGTCACTTTGTTTGTGTCAAGCTCATCTTCCTCATCGAGCATTGGGATAACCCAAAATGCATCTCCCCAATAATGTATGTTATCTCGATGAGTCGTACTCCCTTTCTTATTTGGTATCACTTTATCAGAGAGAGTCTCTCTAATAGAGTTGCCTTCTCCATTTAGTGCATCAAGTATCGGGGTAACATAAATTGGGACCTCTTGATAACCTGATGTCACCGCTATGAAGACATCACTCCATCGGTTGTCGGCAAGAGCTCCATCGATAACTTCATCGGGCATCGGGATGACATTTTTTCCTCGTTGTCGATAGTGTATGTTACTCTGATGACTCCGATTTTATCGCAATAACTTGCCCCAATGGATTTCCACTTAGTCATACCTTTTCTTGCTATTCAATCTTTAGGAAACACCATCGGCATAAGTTACTCCGATCAACATACTCCATCCTCCTTAGGCGATCTCATCGGGATGACTTATGCCAATAAGCAAAATTTTGCAGTTTTTGCAAAAGAAGGCACTCTTTACGTGCCTTCTCCATTTAGTGCATCAAGTATCGGGGTAACATAAATTGGGACCTCTTGATAACCTGATGTCACCGCTATGAAGACATCACTCCATCGGTTGTCGGCAAGAGCTCCATCGATAACTTCATCGGGCATCGGGATGACATTTTTTCCTCGTTGTCGATAGTGTATGTTACTCTGATGACTCCGATTTTATCGCAATAACTTGCCCCAATGGATTTCCACTTAGTCATACCTTTTCTTGCTATTCAATCTTTAGGAAACACCATCGGCATAAGTTACTCCGATCAACATACTCCATCCTCCTTAGGCGATCTCATCGGGATGACTTATGCCAATAAGCAAAATTTTGCAGTTTTTGCAAAAGAAGGCACTCTTTACGGATGCAACTTTTAATAATCATACTGAAGGGTTTCTCCCACACCATTTACCTCTCTGAACATGCTCACAACCCTTCTCTATGCTGATTTTCCAAAAAGTTCTCTTGCAATGAGACTAATTGTGAAGATGAGGATTACCACAATGCCATTTCACTCAACACTTCCCTTGAATATGCCTAAGTGATGCCTTTTTGTGAAGACACTGCAACATGTCACCTGTACATACAATCCAGCAATAAATGCTCCTATGATGGAACTATAAGCAAAAGTATCCATATATAGCACAAAAATATTTTGTAAAAATATGTGCTAACACTCACCAAATTCAAATTGAAGAAAATTGCAGTAGTAGACGGTGGTGCCATTGATCCACAATGACCTTCACCATTATTGTTACTACCTCTTACCTCCTGTGCTTCATGTTGTGTAATGTATAAGAGTTTGGTCCTTTCATTCTTGTCATAAAGATTTTTTTACAAGTTCCTTTGCTTTCCTTGCATTCTCTTGTTCACTTTGTTTAATGGTATCGGCTTTGGAAAAATATGGATCCTCAACCTCCTTAACCTCTCCATTTTGTGACTACCAGTTATAAAGAAAAGTTGTTGGACATACCAATTGCCCCAGTTATGATTCACTATCTTTCTATCATCAAAATCTTTAGGTCTTGGTTCAGTTATAATTTGATCTTGTGTAATAAGAATCCCAAACAGAAGTCCATAATTGAACATGTTGCTCCTCCCCTTGGCTATTTCTGACATTAAGCCTCAATTCCTCGGGCCACATACCCCTAAAACGTCCACAAAATAAGATTAAATGCATCAATAATGAGTAAAACTTAAAATTAGGGTAATTATTAGGGCACAATTGTTGTAGATAGATGCTCGGCAACAAATGTACAAGAGGTTGGTCCTTTCATTCTTGTCATCAAGATTTTTTTGCAAGTTCCTTTGCTTTCCTTGTATTCTCTTGTTCACTTTGTTTAATGGTATTTGCTTTGGAAATATATGGATCCTCAACCTCCTTAACCTCTCCATTCTATGGGTGCCAGTTATAAAGACAAGTCACTTCATAGCTTCTAGAGGGGTGAATGATTCTTTGCAACTTTAAACCCTTCCAGCCCTCAAAATAGCCCTTTGTATGGAAGCAACTTTTCTAGGTCCAAGGCCAGCTACAAATTGCAGAGGAGAAAACATCCATTCATGTGATGCTGCTAGGTTTATATCAACACCAACTTGGTTGGTTACTTTAACCATTACCATTTTGACAATTCTCTGGGACTGTAAACCCTTCCAGCCCTCAAAATAGCCCTTTGTATGGAAGCAGGTTTTATATGATTATTTAGGACTCTATGGGCAGTTGGTTGTACAATTTTCCCCACTGAAAGGGCCTCTTCATTTTCTCCAGTTAGTAGATAAAATTCATCATCTTGGGATGACTCTTTATATCATAGTAGCAAAAATCATTTGGGGAAAAAATCGACAAACCAAAAGTATTAGATTTTTTGAAAACATTGGGAAAAAATCCGAAAAAATTCGATTTAAAAAAATATAGCAAATTGTAGGCATAGAGACAAAAAATATTATTTTAAAAAACTTAAGGGCATTTACATATCATAGAGATATAAAGGGCAACTAAAATAGAGTTTAACCCATGAATTGTAGAAAATTATTTTTTGTTGTTTACATTCATATTGTCGATTCAATCTTTATGTGAGCAAGAGTTTCTTGCTTTTTATTGGATGTCTGTTGTTCCACACTTCTAGCATATTCATCAATATCAAGGGCCTTTAAGATATGGGGATATTTTTTGACATGTTCAATTGCCAATTCTTGTGTTTCCTCATCCATATCATCTATATCATTTCTTGCATCTTCACAGTATACATCCTCAACCATTTTCTTGGCTAGTTCATGTGCATCAATAAAAATCGAAAAAAATCAGATTTATTAAAAAAACATAACAAATTGTAGGCATAGAGACAAAATCTATTTTTAAAAAAAAATTAAGGGCATTTCCATTGCATAGAGATATAAAGAGCAACTAAAATTGAGTTTAACCCATGAATTGTAGAATATTATTTTTTGTTGTTTACAATTGTCGATTCAATCTTTGTGTCAGCAAGAGTTTCCAGCTTTTTATTTGATGTTCGTTGTTCCACACTTCTAGCATATTCATCAATATCAAGGGCCTTTAACACATGGGGATATTTTTTGACACGTTCAACTGCCATTTCTTCTATTTCCTCATCCATGTCATCTATATCTTGTCCTGCATCTTCACAGTATACATCCTCAACCATTTTCTTGGCTAGTTCATATGACACAAGTTTTGGAAGAATTATAATAACTTTCATTTTAACTATTGGATCTTTCAATAAATTGGAGGATAAGACTGTAACAATGATATCAAGAGACTGAACGGAGCGATTGGCTTCATTACAAGGTAAGGGAAACCTTTGTCATGTTCGTCTTCCTCAAATTATTGTTGGTATCTATTAAGTTGTTGTCTTGTAAGGGTGTTTTTAAGATTGAGAAGAGACTTTTGATGGGTATTAATCCCATTGTTGTCAAGTATGCCAGATTGGAATTGAATGTTTCCAAGGTTTATGTCACATCAATTAAATAATTATAGAAAACTTTGAATTGCTTTCATGTAAATGAATGCTTTAAATAAATAGTTACTTTATTATAAGTATGATTTCTTAATTGAGATTACTCTGAAAACACCTAATTAAATTATCTTCAAACAATAGTAGACCAGTGCCTTCACCCCTGACATAATGTTGTAGTTAGTCTTACTGAATTTAACTTTGCTCTAAAAGACCATTAAGACAGAATGAACCTTGACATCCAATCCTTCAAACTCATAATCAAACTGAAACTTAACCCAAACTATAATAACATAGGATAGCACATTGAAACAATCTAAATGAATAGATTTATCACAGGGAACTAATCAAACAATTAAAAAGATAAATACCATCAGAGATGAAAAAGACTTGATATTTGTATTGAAATAAACATAAGATAATCAGTTGATTACATATAGCACAATGTCTTTTCACCAGTTTGGCATTTCCAAAAAATAAACCAAGATCATCACGTCAAAGGCATCTATATGAGTTGAAAGCAAAATATAATATGCAGTTAGTCTTATTGAATTTAACTTTACTCCAAAAGACCAATAAGACAATTTGAAGCTTGCCAACCAATCCTTAAAACTAATAGTCAAACTAAAAATTAATCTCAATCACAATAACATAAGATAGCACATTGAAGTAATCTAATTGAATAGATTTATAACAGGGAACTAATCAATCAATTAAAAAAGTAGATACCATAAAAAGATGAAGAACACTTGATCTTTATATTGAAAATCGATAATAAAACCAGTTGATTTCAATAAATATTGTCATCCACCAACTTGATATTGTCTTTCTTAAAAAACAAACTGCATAAGCACCACATAAAAGATTGTCTTGACGGAGTAAAAAATATAGATGAGATTTGATTCCACAATGAAAGGGCATACCCTTTCATTTGGAATTAAACTTAACTAAGTCCAACTAAAGACTATACCTAAAAAATGACATTTCCTTGAGACATTTTTAAAAATCAAGTCTGATTTCCCAGCATCTTGCCGCATTTCTGAATGTGCTCTAGGTATTTTTCTAACTTGCATGTATCTATATCATGAATTATGTCCCTGATGATGATCTCCAGTGTGACAAAATTAACCATCTATTCTATAATATTTTTTAATTCAATTCCATCAGTCCAAGCAATATCAAGGGCGGCATTGAGAAGACTCTGGCATTCTGAGATCCGTTTATCCTTATCTTTAATCTCACCTTTCTGATCAACCAATTCTAGGAAACTATCACAAGTTATGTGCTTGCACTCATCATACTCAATCTATAACTATTCATCAAATTTATTGTGTTTTGCCAACAACTTCTTTATCTTTTCAATCTCCTCGTTTTCTACTTTGGCTACTATTCTATCATGCAGTCTAGTCCTGAATCTATTTTGAACCCTATTGTGTGAGACTGCATTATCCATGTTCTTCTAAAAAACTGTCCAGAACTCTTCTAGAAAGCCTTGCAAAGTCTCAAATATTTTGGTTAACAATATAGAGGCAATATCTATCCTCACACTTTGCATCTATTTAAGCATCTTCTTGTTTTCTTGTTGTAATTCTTCACACTTTTTCTTCCACTATGAGTTATCAGGAGAAAGAACCATTGGCACTAGTTGCCCACTTGTTCTTAGTAGTTCTTCATACAATCATTTATAATGGTTTCTTTCTCTTACTATCCTGGCCATTTATGCCTTGTTAAACTTTGAGATATCTACTCCATTATCTGTAGAAACGGTGGGATAAATCTCCCCAACTTTAAACTTCATCATATGGTCAATGGCCTTATCAACATCAATAATATTAAGTCTTTTATGAGGAGGATATAAAGCCCATAATAATAAGGCTTCCTCATCTTGATCAAACCTTGACCCAATGAACACATCATTTAAACCCTGCATATCTAATTTAAACTCCTTATTCTCTGAATGTAATAAACTATCAAAAATAAACAAAGCACTAAGATCTCATCTAGGAAATAAGATCACTCCATCCTCTAGAAGCAGTTGTTTCCCCTTTTGAGGAGTCACTGTGGCCAATTCACCATCTATTTGTTCTTTTAACTTCCTCAATAGTTAAACTTCATTTTTTGGTGTAAAGTTGGGAACAGAATCCATCAACTTCTTTCCTTTGAAATTGTACAAAAATGATTTAAATTATTTTGATTGTATAAAGACATCATCTGTAACAAAGGAAAAATATTCCTCCAACCTGGAATAAGCATGAACCTCCAATTTTGTCACAATTTGCTCTTGTACATTGGGCTCTTCTTCCCTTGCTGGTACTTGATACCTAGAGATGGCTGCATTTTCATTTGATTCACTTTCCGCTTCCTCCTCCTTAGTTTCCATTTCCTACAATCTTTGTCTCTTTTTTGCCAATTCTCCGTTCAGTCTATCAATTACCTCTTGGGCTTCTGCATCCTCCAGACTTGAGTGCAAATAACCTCCCAAGTTTTGCTTTTTCTTGCAAGAATGAATATAACCTTCAGGATCATAATTCTTCCTGGCATAGTGCTCAAATAAGTTGTATTCTACCATAAATTTTCCATCAATTATATCATAAGCTTTGGTAGACACTATTGTAAAATCCCCAAAACTTAGTGTTCTAGGCAAGATGGCTTGTTTGCACTGATTTGCAAAATGTTTAGCATTTGACACACTCAACTAGCTTACAATCTCTAAGTAGTCTATTCTGCCTAGAACTAATTTAGGCAACATATAAGGGCTTCCCTCAAATCCATATATTCTAAAACATGTGAAATCTTTGTTTACAAACTGTGAGGCCCCACCCTGACTCAGTCTGACATTTCAGTGGTTTTTATGATGAGACTATTATGGATGCTTTATTTTTTATGCATTATGGATTTAGAACTTATATGATTCCATGATTTGGATAACATTGCTATATGTTGATGCTTTATTTATATGCTTTATGATATAGAACACTACATGATTTTTGAATAGGATGAATTGCTTATGTGAAATTACTTGGATATAAGATGTATTAAATTGTTCAAATGTAAATTGTATGCAAGTGATGATGTGTATTATTATTCTTGTGATTTATATTATATGAGGTTACTTGAAGCTACTAATGTGTAAATTGAGATGTGCAGGAAGTTATCTATGTGACCATGGAAATATTACGGAGAACCAAACCTAGACCTATGTATGTTGTAAAGCCAGGGTTTGTCTATTTGGAGAGACAACACCCCGTTTGTGTTGTATTTTATTCATAATAGTAAATGATGCATGTGTGTTAAGTGTTATTTAAGCGACTTATGTAAAATCCACAAGAGACACGATTTTATGTATAAATTTGTAAAAGTATTTTCTCTGTGTCACTTGACACATGTGTGGATTTATGTTTGAATTTTTAAATTTGTCTCTTGGTGGGAATTGTTTAACTATAGCTTTTTCAATTAATATAATGTGATGCCATAAATGCCTTGCGTAAAGAATCTTTGGGATGGTCAACATAGGTTTGACCCGAAAATAAACTTCAGAGGGGTTAAAAAAGGGTTAAATGGACACCTAGGGGTAGTTTAATAGGGTTTCCTAAAGCCCATAAGGTATACCTAAGGGTTAGGGGTAATTTTAGACAATTTTCTACTCCCATGTGACCTTTTAGACACCCTAAAAAGTGACTTTTCTAAGTTGTGCGAAAATTGAAATTAGAAGACTTGAACTAAGTTGAAAACTTTCCTTTTCGAATGAGAGTTCCCTTTCCCATTTTACCTTACCTTCCCTTTTAGTCTTTAGAAACTTGTGAGAACTCTCACAATGGGCTTCTTAAGCAAGAATTAGAAAATTAGTGGGTAATCACCCACACTCCTTTTTTGGAGACGAGAATTTTGGAAAGAAAAAAAGATACAATTTGGTTTGAGAGCTTTGGCTAAGGGTAGAAAGAGAAGAACCGTGGAATTGGGCTTCTCATCCTTAACAAAACTAGCATGCCTTTGGGTAGTTTAAGGTTGGTTGTATTTTTCTTATAATGATCTCTTATTGCATGTGTTTTGAAAGTAATGTTTGTGTAAAAGACTAGTTTTTCGTGCATGTTTTCTTGGAAATTTATTTGGTATTTTGTGTTTATACAATGTATGTGTTTTGGGAGTAATCAAGACCTCCTACTCTTGGGAGAGAGGAGGATCTTGTGGGTAGTAGAAGTGACAGCCCCCGAGTGAGAGGCTCTCATTATGAGAGTGATCACAAGGGATTTTATGTGAACCTTACTGCATGGCTTGTTTATGCATTGGGGGTCATAAGGAGGGAAATAAGGCATGAATGCCTTGGGGGGCATAAGGAATATGGGGTTGTTATACCTGATGTATTTGGTTTGCCATGAGGTGGTTACATATTTTTCCATACTTGCAGTTCTCCTCAGGGTACTTGGTCCACTACCACCCTTAAAAAGGACATCACAATGAGTGGTGTAGTGTAGCTTGGGTTGGGAGTGTGTTTGAGTTTGTGTGTATTCTGTCTTTTGTGTTTGCATGTTTGTTACCCATCTAGGGCTTGGTTCTCCGAGCTTGGGGGTGACTACCAGTTAGCCTAGGCTGGCAGGTGAGCTCTCCATGGTTATACTTATTTGTTGCAGGGAATTATTTGTAAATGTAATTATTATTTGAAAAAAGTCCTCATTTATTAGAAATGAGAGACCCATTGTAAAGTGACAATAGTGTTTTTTGAAATACGTTTTTTTAAAAGTTGTATTATTTTAGTATGCTATTCATTGTAGAAAAGAAATGAGTATTCCTAAATCAA
Organism: Cryptomeria japonica; assembly: GCF_030272615.1. Taxonomy (NCBI): domain Eukaryota; kingdom Viridiplantae; phylum Streptophyta; class Pinopsida; order Cupressales; family Cupressaceae; genus Cryptomeria; species Cryptomeria japonica. Next base: position 416,797,636 of record NC_081414.1, read on the forward strand.
TGTTTTCCAAAGTTCAAAATATTATATCTGATGTGTTTATAATAAATTGCAAAGCAAGAAAGTCATTTTATTCTTATGCATTCGAAATAAAATAAAAAGGAAATAAATAGATTAGAGTTGCATGCATATTGTAGGTTGCAAATAAATCATTTAATTTTGTTTTCTGTAAATGCAATATAGTACATTATAGTTTTGGAAGTTGTCTTTTCGTTTATTTCAGAAATTAGTAACTAAGATAGATAGTTTATCTAGTCTATGTAAATATAACTTTTTACAGTTGCTGTATGAAATTAACTAAAATTAGTCAGTTACTTTATGGATAAGATAAATCTAAGGTTAACTTAGTACATCTATTTTTTAGCTATAAAGTATTCAAATCTGTCATTTAATAGTTGCTGTAGATTTTTGCAAAGTTTGTCAATTTATTTATTGCAAAAAATGAAAATCACAATCTATTATAGTTTTTTTTATTTTAAATAAAATCTAGAATTATTTAGTTGTTGGTAAAATTATTAAATCTAGTCAATTATATAGCTGAAGATTGAAATAAAACACCTACAATTGACAGTATAAATGAATTAATAAAATTACTATACTCTTGTTGTAAATGAATCAAAACTTTATTAATCCATCTATTTTATCCTTACATCTAGGACATTTACGAAAGTAAATAAATCAACAAGAAAACAAAATAATATTTTAGTATTCTATTCGAATACATTCCTAGGATCAAAATGCTAAGGTTCATTCCTTACATAATTTCTGATTATAAAATATATATTTATATAAATATATAATTATATACATGCAAGTTACCTGTATATATATATATAAAATATATATTTATGTTAATGCCCACGAAAATAAATATATATATACTTAGATTCATATAAAAAAAAATGCATATATATATATATATATATTAAACTTTAAAAAATATATAAAAAATAAATAATTTTTTTTTTTATTTATTTTTTTTTTTTGGGGGGGGGGGGGGGGCGAACACTGTGCAATGCACAGTGGACGACGGAGCCGCACACTGTGCACTGCACAGTGGGCGGCAAGGTCGAACACTGTGCAATGCATAGTGGGCGGCCATGGCCGTGCCGCTTCCCAGGAACCCCCACCTTCCATTCTTCCGCCTCTGCGGAACTAAAACGTCGTCGTGCCTCCTTCAAAGGCATTTGGCCCTGCACCATTTCTGTTATCAAAAAAAATAATAAGTATAAAACCCTAGCCCGGGTAGGGCTAGGGTAATTAAAAATGGAAATGGTCAAATTTAAAATTTAGGGATATTTTATAATGCAAAATCCCTAGCTAGGGTTTGCATGATTTTGTTTTTTTAATTAAGTTTGGGAAATTTGTTATAGTACATAAATATATAAAATTATATATATATTTATATATAAACTTAAATATCTCTATACACATATATGAAAATCTAAATAGAAAGTTGTGGAAACTAAAGAATTTAGCATTTATATAGATTTTAATATTTATTTAGTGTTGTAGATTTTTATAAGAATATAAAAAAAAATCATGTGGGCAGATTAATTAACAAACTTGGATATAGTTTTTTTGAATTAAATCTTATGAGACGTTTTTTGTCATGTGCTTAATTGTATCTTAGTTAATTAATTCGAGCACATTCTAAGTATGGAATAAAATGGAATAATTTAAGCACTTTTTAATTATGGATCAAAATAGAATAATTTAAGCACATTTTAATTATGGATTAAAATGGATGTTAGGAGAATAATTTTAATTTAGCTTTCTAAAATCAATTAATGGCTATCCGAGATTAATTTTGCCTGCGCCAATTAATTATCCAAATTAGTTGACTTATTTCGAGTAGACAATAAAACCATTCACTTAGAATTCCGCGTTCAATTTTATTTAATTTTGAACATTTGAGCTTGTAGATAAAGTTAATCTAAACATAGTTAAGACAAAACATGTTATAGCATTTTATATTTGTCGAATTAATGCTTTTAAAAGTTATGTTTTTAAAAAAAAAATTATCCCGTTCTTGCCCTAAATTTTGGGCATGACATTTTGGTATCAGAGCAAGGTTTCCACACCAGGAACCTTACTCCACTTACGTTTCGCTTTAGATTATTTAATTTATTTTATTATATTGATTTTTATAAGATATTCAAATTTAATTAATTAAATATTTTTTTATTTTTTCTAAGAAAATTAGTTATTTAATTTATTTTATTTTCCTCTTAGGATGCCTCCGACGACATGACAAGCTCGCAAGTGCAGAAGGGGTCCTAGGTGTGTGTGCATAGCACGTAAAGAGGTAGCTAGGGAGGAATCGGTTCCAGAAGAGAACCTAGAAGCACCTCCCGAACAACCAAATGATCCTAACCGAAACCTCTTAGAAGCAATCCAGAACCTAATTGGCATATTTTAGGAAATGATTCCAGCAAAGAACCCTCAGGTTATAAATCAGGACTCTGGGAGTCATAGATCAGTTGATAGGGAACGAAGCAGGAGTCCAGCTCCTATTCCTGTAGAGAGTCAGGGTGGAAATGAGCCAGAGTCTATGCACCTACCAGGACCACCTCCAATGGTGGAGCCAGTTTATTTTGAGAGAGTTCGTCGAGATCCAGGGGATCTTATCAGGGAGGTCATGCGCTTCCAGCCACCATCTTTTGGGGGCTCTACCGACGGAGTAGAAGTTGAGGCATGGCTTTTGAGCCTTGAGAGGTGCTTTGCGTTGTGCTCTTATGAGAGCACCCTAAAAGCACGTGTCATGGTCCATCTCCTGAGAGGAATGGTCTCCACATGGTGGAGACAGGAGGAGTACAAATACGGATTAGTTCCTGATACTCTCACTTTGGAGATATTTACAGAGAGGTTCAGGGAGAGGTACCTATCAGAACATTTTTGATAGCGTCAGATAGACAAGTTTCATGACCTCCAACAAAAGGGCTTATTAGTAACCCAATATGAGAGCAAATTTTTTGAGCTTTTGTCTTACATGGATTATCTAAAGGATGAGAAACTTCTTGTCAACAACTTCATTAGAGGGTTAAATGTCGGTATAGCCGGGCTAGTGAGGATGTCCACTCTAGAGAGCCTTTGGGTTGCCATGGAGAAGGCACTGATAGCCGAGGAAATTCAGGTCAGACCACAAGACACTAGGGATCGGTTTCAAAACCACAACCCCATGCCCTAGACCTATGGATTCCAGAAACCACATTGGAAGGGAAATAACCGAAACACACAGGGGTTCTCCAAACCCCCTCCCCCGCAATAGATGCCATAGAACAAGAGGCAGAAGCCTCCACAGTATCAGCAGGGCACCAAGCCCAAGCAGTGGCAGTCTTAGGGTCAGAGGCGAGATCAGAGAGCACAGGTGCCTTACACATCTCCGGCAAGGACTCAGCAATCCTCCAGGGGTGGGTACAATGGATCCAGCAGGATAGGAGGACAGGCTTTCTCTAGGCCCCAAGGCACCCAGTTTTAGGCACGGGGTGCTTGCTTTACATGTGGAGCCATGGGGCATATGGCAAGGGATTGCCCTTAGGGTCAGATGGCAGGGAATCAGCAGATGGCCGCTTCAGAGCCGACAGTTGGTGATATGGGAAGGTCCCATAGGGTATTTGCAGTGGTTGACAACCGCTAGGCTGAGCATCAGGCCACGTCATCGAGGCTGCAGGTATGATCAAAGGTAACAATGTATCTATTTTGTTTGATTCAGGAGCTACTGACTCCTTTATATCTCCATTGGTTGTGGAGCATTGCGGGCTAGTGGCAACTAGACAGGGTGTCAGTTGGGAAGTGGAATTCACGTCAAGGGCTAGAGTGTTAGTGGAATCAGAGGTTAGGGCATGTCAGCTGTAGATTGGCAAGACCACCACTTTAGTAGACCTTAGAGTGACACCACTTGGATCTTATGGTATCGTACTTGGCATGGATTGGCTTTATGCCCACAGAGCCAAGATAGATTGCTGCCTAAAAAAGATCGAGTGTGAGGATGATCATGGATCGCCCATAGTTATCACCAGGATTCAGAGACCTGTGTCTCTTCGTATGATCTCTAAAATGCAGCTTAAGCAGAGCATGCAAAAGGGATGTCATCTTTTTGCTATCACTATCAGTGATAGAGGAGAAGAGGAAGAAAAGGAAACATTTCTTGACAACCATCCTATCCTTAAGGGATATTCAGATGTGTTCCCTTCAGAGCTACCTGGAATGCCGCCCCGTAGAGAGATTGACTTTCATATAGACCTTGTACCAGGAGCCGAGCTAGTTTCTAGAGCACCTTATAGGATGACCACAAATGAGCTTAATGAGCTCAAAATACAGCTTGAGGAACTCCTTGAGAAGGGTCATATTCATCCTAGCGTATCCCCTTGGGGTACACCCATCATCTTCATTAAGAAGAAGGATGGATCTCTCCGATTATGTATGGATTACCGGTAGTTAAATAAAGTAACCATCAAGAACCGATATCCTTTGCCCAGAATTGATGATTTATTCGACCAACTTCAAGATGCCAAAGTCTTTTCCAAAATTGATCTAAAGTCAAGATACCATCAATTGAGAATAGTGGAAAGTGATATCCACAAGACCACATTTCGCATTAGATATGATCACTATGAATTCATCATGGTTCCATTCAGTCTTACAAATGCCCCAGCTATTTTTATGAGCCTCATGAATGGGGTATTCCATACATTTCTGGACCGTTTTGTTATTGTGTTCCTTGATGATATACAAATATATTCTCAGAATGAGAAGGAGCATGAGGAGCGCCTGAAACAAGTATTGCAGTGTTTGCGAGATAACCAGTTGTTTGGTAGTTTGTCAAAGTGTGATTTCTTTTGATTAGAGGTCAGGTACCTTGGGCACGTTATTTTCAATGATGGGATCTCAGTTGACCCATCAAAGATCAGGGCTATTATGGATTGGCCAGCGCCAACCAATGTAACAGAGGTCAGGAGCTTCATGGGCTTAGCAGGTTATTACCAATGATTTGTTGAGGGATTCTCCAGAGTCGCACATCCTATTACTTCTCTTTAGCATAAAGGGAAGAAATTTGAGTGGATGGAGAAGTGTGAGAAGGCTTTTCAGGAACTCAAGAAGGCACTTACTAGCGCTCCTATCCTTGTTGTACCAAATCCCTCAGTTGACTTCATGGTTTGTACAAATTCTTCACTAGAGGGTTTAGGAGTAGTCCTTATGCAGGATGATAGGGCTATAGCTTTCGAGTCTAGGAAACTTAAGACTCATGAACTTAATTATCCTACTCATGACCTTGAGCTCGCAGTAGTAGTGCATGCACTTGTGAGGTGGAGACACTTCCTTTTAGGTCATCAGTTTGAGCTGCATTCAGATCATCAAAGTCTTCAGTACATTTTCACTCAATCAAACCTTAATGCACGTCAGAGGAGATGGATGGAGTTCTTGTGCGAATATGATTTTGACGTTCACTACATCAATGGAAAGGAAAATGTAGTTGCAGATGCTTTGAGTAGGAGATGTCATGAGGTATACACCATATCTATGTGCATGGATTTGAGAGACTGTATACTATAGCACTTGCCAGAGGATGGATGGTATGCAGAGGTTTATCAGGTAATACAATCCCAGGTTACTCTAGAGGCGAAATATGTAGATTATTCTTTGGAGTTTGATGGACTATTATGCCATAGAGGGCACATCTATGTACCTTCCTCGAGGGTATTGCAAGAGTTCATTGTCACGGAGGCTCATAGAGCTCCTTATGCAGCACATCCCAGAGTTAAAAAGTTGCATGCTAAATTGAGGCAGTTATATCATTGGCTGGGAATGCGACAGCTCATTGCTGAGATAGTAGCTTGATGCCTCGAGTGTCAGAGAGTAAAGGCAGAGCACCACCATCCAGGTGGGTTGCTCTAGTCTCATGCTATACCAGAGTGGAAGTGGGATACTATATCCATGGATTTTATCATTGGTCTTCCTATGTCTTCTCGTCGCCATGATGCCATCTTGGTGATAGTTGACAAGTTGACCAAAGTGGCTCACTTTTCACCAGTTCGGACTACCTTCACAACACCAGCAGTAGCATAGGTGTTCTTGCGAGACATTGTCAGAATTCATGGTATGCCATGCAAGATTATTTCTGACAGAGATTCCCTCTTCACTTCTTCCTTTTGGAAGTCATTATAGGCAGCTATGGGCACTAAGCTCAATTTCAGTACAGCCTATCACCCAGAAACAGATGGTCAGATAGAGAGGGTTAATCAGGTGTTAGAGGATATGCTTCGCATGTACATTATGGATCATCAGACCAAATGGGAAGAGTACCTTCCCTTAGTGGAGTTTGCCTATAACAATGGGCATCACACTTCTTTGGGGATGCCACCCTACCAAGCATTATACGGCAGGCCTTGCAGGACACCTTTGAGTTGGGATCGCATAGAGGATAGAGTTGCTATTGGTCCTGAGATAGTTTAGGATATGGAATAGTAGGTGGATTTGATTAGGCAGTGTCTTAGAGAGGCTCAGGATAGACAAAAGAAATATGCTGATGCAAAGAGGATAGATCATAGCTACTTGGTTGGAGATAGAGTCTTCTTGAGAGTGTAGCCGCATAAGAGTCCAATCTGTTACAGAAAGGGTTCTAAGCTCGCACCTCACTTTGAAGGACCTTTTGAGATCCTTGAGAGGGTAGGCCTAGTTGCCTACCGTTTAGCATTGCCACCTAGCCTGTCACACATCCACGATGTGTTTCATGTATCAGTTTTAAGAAAATATATCTATGATGAGTCTCATATTTTAGATTGGGATGCCTTGCAAGTGGAGTCAAACGGGCATCTAGCTCTGGAGCCCATTCGCATTTTGGCATGCCGGACGTTGGGCATTCGAGGTCGAGAGCTACACCAGGTTATGGTCCAGTGGGATTGTTATGATGAGGTTATGGCTTCATGGGAGGACGCAACTCGTATGAGATCAGAGTACCCCCACCTCTTTGATGAACTCCAGGAGGAAGTTCATGCCTAGAGGGGGAGGGTGAGAGGCCCCACCCCGACTCAGTTTGACATTTCAGTGGTTTTTATGATGGGACTATTATGGATGCTTTATTTTTTATGCATTATGGATTTAGAACTTATATGATTCCATGATTTGGATAACATTGCTATATGTTGATGCTTTATTTATATGTTTTATGATATAGAACACTACATGATTTTTGAATAGGATGAATTGCTTATGTGAAATTGCTTCGATATAAGATGTATTAAATTGTTCAGATGTAAATTGTATGCAAGTGATGATGTGTATTATTATTCTTGTGATTTATATTATATGAGGTTACTTGAAGCTACTAATGTGTAAATTCAGATGCGCAGGAAGTTATCCATGTGACCATGGAAATATTAAGGAGAACCAAACCTAGACCTATGTATGTTGTAAAGCCAGGGTTTGTCTATTTGGAGAGACAACACCCCGTTTGTGTTGTATTTTATTCATAATAGTAAATGATGCATGTGTGTTAAGTGTTATTTAATCGACTTATGTAAAATCCACAAGAGACACGATTTCATGTATAAATTTGTAAAAGTATTTTCTCTGTGTCACTTGACACGTGTGGATTTATGTTTGAATTTTTAAATTTGACTCTTGGTGGGAATTGTTTAACTATAGCTTTTTCAATTAATGTAATGTGATGTCATAAATGCCTTGGGTAAAGAATCTTTGGGATGGTCAACATAGGTTTGACCCGAAAATAAACTGCAGAGGGGTTAAAAAAGGGTTAAATGGACACCTAGGGGTAGTTTAATAGGGTTTCCTAAAGCCCATAAGGTATACCTAAGGGTTAGGGATAATTTTAGGCAAGTTTCTACTCCCATGTGACCTGTTAGACACCCTAAAAAGTGACTTTTTTAAGTTGTGCGAAAATTGAAATTAGAAGACTTGAACTAAGTTGAAAACCTTCCTTTTCGAATGAGAGTTCCCTTTCCCATTTTACCTTACCTTTCCTTTTATTTTTTAGAAACTTGTGAGAACCCTCACAATGGGCTTCTTAAGCAAGAATTAGAAAATTAGTGGGTAATCACCCACTCTCCTTTTTTGGAGACGAGAATTTTGAAAAGAAAAAAAGATAGAATTTGGTTTGAGAACTTTGGCTAAGGGTAGAAAGAGAAGAACCATGGAATTGGGCTGCTCATCCTCAACAAAACTAGCATACCTTTGGGAAGCTTAAGGTTGGTTTTTATTTTTCTTATAATATTTTCTTGTTGCATGTTGTTTTGAAAGGAATGCTTGTGTAAAAGACTTGTTTTTCGTGCATGTATTTCTTATAAATTTATTTGGTGTTTTAAGCTTATGCAATGTGTGTGTTTTGGGAGTAATCAAGACCTCCTACTCTTGGGAGAGAGGAGGATCTTGTGGGTGGTAGAAGTGACAACCCTCGAGTGAGAGGCTCTCGTTATGAGAGTGATCACAAGGGATTTTATGTGACCCTTGTTGCATGGCTTGTTTATGCATTGGGGGTCATAAGGAGGGAAATAAGGCATGAATGCCTTGGGGGGCATAAGGAATATGGGGTTGTTATACTTGATGTATTTGGTTTTCCATGAGGTGGCTACACGTTTTTCCATACTTGCAGTTCTCCTCAGGGTACTTGGTCCACTACCACCCTTAAGAAGGACATCACAATGAGTGGTGTAGTGTAGCCTGGGTTGGGAGTGTGTTTGAGTTTGTGTGTATTTTGTCTTTTGTGTTTGCATGTTTGTTACCTGTCTAGGGCTTGGTTCTCCGAGCTCGGGGGTGGCTTCTAGTTAGCCTAGGCTGGGAGGTGAGCTCTCCATTGTCATAGTTTTGATTTAAAATGTAGGATTGTCGGAAGAAAAGAATAAGACAAGTGGAAGGTTGGAGGAGTTATTTGTTGTAGGGAACTATTTGTAAATGTAATTATTATTTGAAAAAAGTCCTCATTTATTAGAAATGAGAGACCCATTGTAAAGTGACAATAGTGTTTTTTGAAATACTTTTTTTTAAAAGTTGTATTATTTTAGTATGCTATTCATTGCAGAAAAGAAATGAGTATTCCTAAATCAGTTTTTTCCAAAGTTCAAAATATTATATCTGATGTGTTTATAATAAATTGCAAAGCAAGAAAGTCATTTTATTCTTATGCATTCGAAATAAAATAAAAAAGAAATAAATAGATTAGAGTTGCATGCATATTGTAGGCTACAAATAAATCATTTAATTCTATTTTCTATAAATGCAGTATAGTACATTATAGTTCTGGAAGTTGTCTTTTCGTTTATTTCAAAAATTAGTAACTAAGATAGATAGTTTATCTAGTTTATGTAAATATAACTTTTTACAGTTGTTGTATGAAATTAACTAAAATTAGTCAGTTACTTTATGCATAAGATAAATCTAAGGTTAACTTAGTACATCTATGCAGGGGGAACACTGGTAGGTCAGCAGATGCAGGCTCTGCGGGTACGGAATCGCCCGATTAACCGCACCGTTCCTATAACTCATGGGGACCACCTGTTTTATCCCGAGTTGCTTCCCAGCCCTGAGACTGATGGGAGCTATAAAGTATTCAAATCTGTCATTTAATAGTTGTTGTAGATTTTTGCAAAGTCTGTCAATTTATTTATTGCAGAAAATGAAAATCACAATCTATTATAGTTTTTTTTATTTTAAATAAAATCTAGAATTATTTAGTTGCTAGTAAAATTATTAAATCTAGTCATTTATATAGCTGAAGATTAAAATAAACACCTACAGTATAAATGAATTAATAAAATTACTATACTCTTGTTGTAAATGAATCAGAACTTTATTAATCCATCTATTTTATCCTTACATCTAGGATATTTACGAAAGTAAATAAATCAACAAGAAAACAAAATAATATTTTATTATTCTGTTCGAATACATTCCTAGGATCAAAATGCTAGGGTTCATTCCTTACATAATTTCTGATTATAAAATATATATTTATATAAATATATAATTATATACATGCAAGTTACCTGTATATATATATATATATATATATATATATATATAACTTTTTTTAAAAAAAAAGGAAAAAAAAATATAAAAAATAAATAAATTTTAGGGGGGGAGGGCACACACTGTGCATTGCACAGTGGGCGGCCATGGCCATGCCGCTTCCCAGGAACCCCCGCCTTCCATTCTTCTGCCTCTGCGGAACTAAAACGTCGCCGCACCTCCTTCAAAGGCGTTCGGCCCTGCACCATTTTTGTTATAAAAAAAATAATAAGTATAAAACCCTAGCCCAGGTAGGGCTAGGGTAATTAAAAATGGAAATGGTCAAATTTAAAATTTAGGGATATTTTATAATGAAAAATCCCTAGCTAGGGTTTGTAGGATTTTGTTTATTTAATTAAGTTTGGGAAATTTGTTATAGTAAATAAATATATAAATTATATATATATATATATATATATATATATATATATATATATATATATATATATATATATATATATATATATATATATATATATATATATAAAAACTTAAATATCTTTATACACATATATGAAAATCTAAATAGAAAGTTGTGGAAACTAAAGAATTTAGCATTTATATAGATTTTAATATTTATTTAGTTTTGTAGATTTTTATAAGAATATAAAAAAAAATCATGTGGGCAAATTAATTAACAAACTTGGATATAGTTTTTTTGAATTAAATCTTATGAGACGTTTTTCATCATGTGCTTAATTGTATCTTAGTTAATTAATTTGAGCACATTCTAAGTATGGAATAAAATGGAATAATTTAAGCACTTTTTAATTATGGATTAAAATGGAATAATTTAAGCACATTTTAATTATGGATTAAAATGGATGTTAGGAGAATAATTTTAATTTAGCTTTCTAAAATCAATTAATGGCTATCCAAGATTAATTTTGCCTACGCTAATTAATTATCCGAATTAGTTGACTTATTTCGAGTAGACAATAAAACCATTCACTTAGAATTCCGCGTTCAATTTTATTTAATTTCGAACATCTGAGCTTGTAGATAAAGTTAATCTAAACATAGTTAAGACAAAACATGTTGTAGCATTTTATATTTGTCGAATTAATGCTTTTAAAAGTTTTGTTTTAAAAAAAAAAATTATCCCGTTCTTGCCCTAAATTTTGGGCATGACACAAACCAGTCTCCCCAGTTATGGTCAACAATTCAACTTTCATCACAATCCTTAGGCCTTAAAAATCTCTTAATTTCATCAAAGATAGATCCTTCACATGGAACCCCATATATCCTATATAGTGGTTTCAATATAAGTTCTTCAAACTTAATATAATTGGATCTCATATACCAAGAATCCCAAAGAGATGTCCATAATTGCACAGGTTGTTCTTCACCTTCCCTACTCATTATATTAAATTTTAAATCTTCTTGCCACAAATCCTTCACACGTCCATAAAATAAAACCAAAAGCATTAACAATGAATAAAATTTCAAGGTAGAGTTCCTATTATCTTTAAGGTTTAGAAAACCTTCATGTAATTTCTCTACCAGATATGCAGCATAGTCAAACGGCCTAGGCTCATACATTTGTATGTCAGAAGCTAAAACCAATGGTCCAGTACTCTCCAAATCAGGCACCTCAACTCCTCCTACTTGTCCACATGACATGTATGTATACTGCAAGTAGTGTCTAAATAAATCAATGCTAAATGGTGGCCCATCTTCCTCAGTCAATTTCCTTGGTTGCGTTTTATAAATAGTAATTTTCCAACTAGTGTATGTAGTGTCCACCCTAAGATATTCTTCCTCTAACTCATCAAAGGATAAGGGTTTGTCAGAGTTGGGATATAAATTAAAAAATTCATTCACAGTACCCACGAAAAACCTAATGAATGCATCACCATTTGGGAATTGAATGTATCTCTTCATGAAATTGTAATTTCTAACTAGAACCTCCAGCAACCTTATTTTCACAAAGACATTTGGGACAGTTAACTTACCCAAATTCATCATCCAAGGATTGCAAAGCGACATTTCCTTGTTTCTTCTCAGATAATGGAATAGGAACAATTCATATCCCCTCACCTTAGTCCAAACATCCTAGACCAATTTGTATCTATCTTCCAATTGGTCCCTTCCAGGTAGGTGTTGCTTCGACCTTCTGGACTTCGGGTCGGGTGCTTACATTTGCTGAATCATGTCTTCATTCGGTCTTCTAACAGGAGGCACATCCTTTGTCTTAGATTTCTTTCCCTTAGATTATGAGATCTTTGTTGGCCTTTTCTTTCCAGTTGAACTTGAAGTGTCCATCTCTGTAATCACAATTCCTCGCTCTAGTTTTCGGAAACTCAATGTATTCTCTTTGTGAATTATCTTCCGCTTGTATGACACTCAGATTAGGAAATTTTAGTTTATATGCCCAATGCATCTACATATAGATTTGCATTGATGAGTTTCTCATAAAATTTCCTCATGTGAACCATAGATGTACCTGCTACAAGCATTAAATAAAAAATCACTATTTTGGTTTTGAATTCAGATATGGCAATGACTCGACAACATGTGTCTCTCTAATGTATACTTCCTTTTTGGCGCCACTTGCAAAACCCTTCTTTTATTTTGGTACTTTACTCTCCTTTATCAAGATATCCTTAGTTGATAACTTATCTTCTACTGTATCAGTGTAAGTCAACCCGATACTCCCATCGGGCATCGGGTTAGATCATTAGATGTCATAGCGATTAGCATTATTGCCCTAATGATTTTCTCCTTTGGTGTAGATCTTCTCGTTGTAGTCGGTTCCATCGTCATAGGTCTTCCCGATGACATCCCTGTTCCACTTAATCGGCCAACTCTTCCATCGGGTATAGGGATAGCTTGGAATGAATTACAACAATAGGAAAAGCTTTCCCAATGAAGTATGTTCCATCGGTACATGCTTTCCCGATGTCTTTTTCGGGCATCGGGGTAACTCAAAATAACACATCTCGATCCCTTTGGTTATGCCAATAACTTTCTTTTCATTATAACCTTTGCCGATGGATTTTCTTTGTTTCCTTTATCGGTATATGATACCCTCATTGAATGTTAGTCTTTTTTGTTCAAGTGTTCTTATCAAGATAACTTAACCCGATAATACAATTTTCAATTATTTGCAACTCTTACTTCTTCTTAGGAATATGAATATTAATAATCTGCTTAATGGATTCAATATAAACTGAACAAAACCTCTAATATACAAAGGAGCTCTGCTTTTTCTCATTATGTTCCCTGAGATGCTTTTGAAATATACATTTTGCCAACACTTGTCAAAGTGAAAGCTCATCCATGTCAACCATCACATAAAACCCAATAGTAACTATTGTTATGATAGAAAGTATTCAATGTATAAAATCAAAAGAAAAAATATAAGAAAATAGCATTTTTAAGAGCATAATTAATTTAAAAAATTATGTGCTATCATATCTTATCAGAGTGCTTTGACATTGTTGTAATATAGTCATTGCTCTTGTGATCTGTCAATGACTATTGTTCATGATGTTACTAGGTTGAAAGTTCTATGGTTTTGGTTCATTTTGTAATTTTTCTATGTTTAAGTATTTCAATTTGGTATATTATACCGAAACATCATTTCATAACTAACATTTCAAGTTCTTTATAACTAGTTGTAAGAAGACTTCCGTACTTGCGACATCATTTTTCTTATTTTGTGAAGGTTATAGACCGAAGTTTTGTAATCTGAGTATGGAATGTGAGTCTATGAAAAGACTCAGTAAGGGCCCTTTCTATCCCTTGATACTTCTCTAAATTTCTAATCCTCCAAATGTACCAAATAATTTCATATGAAAGCAAATTCCAGAACTGATTAGTGTCTTTTTTAAGTCCTTTAATAAAACTAGATACAACATCAAGTATGCTAATATGCCAAGGAATAATAAACCCAAACAACTTGCAAACCTCCTTAGCTACAGAGCAGTCAACAAAAATATGTCTAACTCTCTTTATCCTTGCAAATGTTACACAAATCATCATTAGAATGTTTAGATCTGATAGGTAACTTATCAAGAAGAAGCAACCATATAAAATCTTTCTTTTTAGGAGCAACAAGAGAGTTCCAAATATTCTTAAACAACTTGCCCCATTAAGCAGGGGATGAATTAGAATACCAAATAGTATTAACATGATTAACAATACTCTCATTATACATCAAATAATTATAAATAGAAATAGATTTAACATCACATCTTTTGGGTAACTGCAAGGAGATCATACAATTTTAAGCATTTTCCCCCTTGATTTCTAGTAAATTTGCAGTTTATAAATGTGGACTATGCCTGCTGTGGGATGAAATTGTTTACTCATTTTGATAGGAACCTAGGTTTTGATTATTTTTTCATTTTATCCAATATCATGCCATTTACCTTAGAAGGCCTTGAATCAAATAAATTGGGAAGGTGAAAAGGCCCTTTATTCAAATTGAAAATTTAGTTAGCAAATATAGACTAGATATAAAACAAACACCATATGACAAGGATAGAATGCAAGGGATTTACCTTGTGGATAACTGAATTAGGAAAAAAACTAATAAATAAACTATTATCATCAATATACTAGTAAGATCCCCTCTAGGAAGAAACTCTAGACACCTTATAAAATTCAAATGTGTCCTCACTTCTCCAAGTAATTTTGTCTTACTTGTAACATAGTGAATTACTAAAATTATGATTTGATTCCATTCTCAAGGATCACTATGAACACCTTAAGGAACCCTCTCATTTATGTAGAAGGTGATAATTTTAGTGATCAAAAGTAATAATAACTCATAAATAAATAATACAAGCAAAAACACAAGACAACACACGCAGATTACCCTAGGAAAACCTTCATATTGGAGGAAAAACCCAACATTAAGTTCAGATCAAATATTTCAATATAATGTTTGGATTACATGAGTAGATATCAGATATACTTTAATCCAATGGATGCAAATCTGACTGTTGAATGAGTTGTCCTCGATGATTTTGCCTGATTCACTCAAGTTGACTACACTTAGAATAATTCCAATGCACAGTTGATAGCACTTATAATCATCTCACTCCAACTGTTTGTCTCCTTAAGTTTTTTTTAGACGCCATGATGAGGGCAGTTCTGTTGATGCCATTTAGCATCTACACTCAACATCTTTTGCTGGGAGGGAGAGAAAGAGGGAGGGAGGAAGAGTTGGTGGGAGAGGAAAAATAATTTATGTTGAACATCTAATGATTGAACATCTATCTCAAAATAATTTGTGACCACTAGCTACATTAAATACATTCTCTATTAAGTTAAATGTTTTAAGATGAAAAAGAAGAGTTAAATGGTTTTGGTTCGATTTGCAATTTTTCCATAGCCTAATTTTTTGCTTGTGAAGAAAGACCATGTTAGATAATATCAACGAAGAACAAAATAAGGAGACAATTACTAGATTGTGGTCTAACTTGAAAAGAAAAGGTGATGGAAAATGTTATTGTCCTTGCAAAATTTGTAAGGGCTTAAAGACTAGAAGACTTCTAATCAAAACAACTAAGAAACATTGTAGGTAGTCTGGTCGCATTGAAATGGGACATGATTATCATTTATTGGTAAATTATTCATTATATCATTTTAACAATTTATATATATAAGAAATCACTTGATGATGAGATCGCGATCATGGTTTATTTATATTTATCATTTTTATATAGGTCGAGCACCCTAGTGCACATGATATGGACCAACACAACCCGGAGAATTTGGTTTTCAAAGTGGAGGAACATGGAGGTTTGAATATTGAAGTTGAAGATATTGATCACATGGAAGATGATGATCATGTTCCAGAAAACACAATTGAAGATGATGGTACAAATACATTGATCCATGACACATTTATTACTCGCACAAGTGATCATGATGATCAAGATGACCTTGATGTTGTTCATGATTTACCTCTACTTGAGAAGGCATATGAGGCCCCCTTTATGAAGGCTCCCAAACAACTCTTCTCTTTGTTCTATTGTTGTTGGTGAACTTGAAGGTTATGAATGGTTTATCCAACATAACAATCTCACGTATGTTAAGGTATGTCATATATGTCATTATAGTTAATAATTGGTGAACCATGTATCATTAATATTCTTTATATTAACAAATTATATTTTTTGCATTGATAGGTGAGTTTTTGTTACCACCATCAAATATTCTACCTCGCTCATATCGAGAATTATCTGTCATTATGAAAGATATTGGAATGTAGCATCAAGCAGTAGATGCTTGTCCCAATGATCATATTATATATCATAAAAACATGAATTTAGAATAAAATGCCCTAAATGTCATATCAATAGATATCGAACAGATCAAATAATAAAAAAGGTAACTCGCAAGGTTCTTCGTTATATTACCATTATTCCATGTATGCAACAATTATTCAGGTGCACTAGCTTGGCATAATTTATGGATTACCATGCACACAATAGAAGTCAAGATGACATTATTCTAATTCCTATGGATGCTTCAAAATTTATGGACATAGAGGAAAAGTAGCCACACTTTAAAGAATAACCTCGTAATCTCAAGCTTTCATTGGTAGCGGATGGTGTCAATCCATTTGGAGAGTCAAGATTTGTTTACTCGGCATGGCTTGTTTTTTTATCAATGATGGTATGATGAAAGAATAAGGATCCGAACAAATAATGAGAGGGGGGGGTGAATCAGTAGATAGAAAACATGATACACTTTCACCAAACTCAAAATCAACCTCTCAAGACAAACATTAGACTGACTAGTTTCAACACTGAACTTCAAATGCAATAATATTGACAAGATTAATTGGTTGACTATTATAACAGGTTAACAGTAAAACAACTTGAAACTTCACAAAACCTTTTAAAATGACCATTCAAATACATTACTTGATAGTAGTTAAAACATGTTTCAGTTTGTTGCCGGTTGTCATAACATATCAAAGTGGATTTAGTAGTTAAGGAATTCAACAATAAACATAACCACAAAAACATTCACCACTTGACACAATATTTTTGACATGGAAACCCAAATGGGAAAAACCACGGTGGGGATGGATACCCACAAGTATTCTAAACTCTTCTAAAGTTAGCTCTGTTATGAGGGGAAACACGATGGTGGGGATGAATACCCACAAGTATTCTAAACTCTTCTGAAGTTCGCCCAGTTAGGATCTTAGCCTGTTAAAGCTTTACAAAAAGTCTTGTTAAGAATAGATCCTGTTAGGGACTACCCGGTTAAGGGATTGACTATAATGCCCTATTAAAAGAAATACCCTATTAGGAGTAACCTCAGTGGAGGATTTAGAATCCAAGCTAATGGATCACCTGGTTAGAGGATTTGAATAAAGAAGCTTGTTAGAGCTTACCCGGTTAGGGGATTTATCTATTGTAATTATTAGAAAACAATAGGAGTTTGCTGATCTGTTTGAATAGAACTACACTTGCTTGTTCAGATCCTTTTCATGCTCCTATCTGCCATTACACATACTGTAGATACGTTATCAAGTTTGGCAACCACTCTTTCACTATCAACTACAAGTTTTCCAACACTCAAACAAAATAATGCATCAACCTTATAAATAAATCATCAAGTCAGTAACACATCACAAACCTAATAATCTCATAGAGTTTACATATAAATTGGTTCAATTATGACCGCTGGATTACATAGAAAATAACATAGAAATCAATGCACACCACTCAAGATATTCTTGATCACTCCTTGATTACCACTTCATCAAACTCTGTAGCTCATCACACGGTTTGCATTAGATGCAATGAATTTGCTCATTCCCAAGACAAAAAAACCATTGTCTCTACGCACCAAGAAACATTTAAAAACATTCATCAATCAACATGCATACGTGTCATAATATTTTTCGTTCACCATTTGATCATAATATGCTTCAACTTCATCGGTTAGGGTTTGGACATCTTCAACAGGTAGGGTTACCGGTTCAACTCTTCATAACATAAGTAATACCGGTTTCCAATACAAACTCTCCTACCATTTGCATTACCCTTTGCTAGCTCCTCCTACTAGTTGCATGACAACATATAACATCATTACAACATTATAAGTTGACATCTTAACATCATAATCGGTTTATTGACATCAATGACAAGAAAACATATTATTAATGCAATCTTAAAGCAAATGCCAACATTCTCCCCCTTTGGCATTGATGGCAATACAAATATCAATACCATTGATTGTGATGATGTGTATAGGAATCTTGGTTTACATTTTACCACAATCACACAATACTCCTCAAAGTCTTATAGTTTTTCTCCACCTTTGACAACAATGCCAAAGTGAAAGGAAAACATGCAATGTCAAACTTCACTGTTCACCATCATCAACCTATAACTTGATGCTCCCCCTATGGAATAACTCCACTCTACACTAATCCTGCTTTAAAATTCTACAAGCAGCTCTTGGGCTGATGTATTCCTACATCATGCTCAATTGACCTCATGAAGGGGTACAACCCTAGCTGACCTCTAAGATACTCAAAAATAGTCTTAGGCAGAGGTTTAGTAAAGATATCTACAAGCTGCTCCTTGGTAGAAACATGCTCCAATATCACATCTTTACTCTGCACTTCTTCTCTCAAGAAATGATACTTCAATTCAATATGCTTGGTCCTAGCATGCATCACTAGGTTGTTTAAAATATTAATGGCACTGGTTTTGGCACATAAGATCTTTACCGGTTCTGAAAACTTCATCTTGAAACCCTCCAAAATGTGTTTCATCCAAATAGCCTAGGTACAGTTCATATAAGTTGTGACATACTCATCTTCAGTAATAGACTAAGAAATGCAACTCTTCTTCTTGATACTCCAAGATTCCAAGAAACAAAGCCCCACGGTTGTTCTTTTTCTATCATCAACATTACCTTTCCAATCTGCATCTGTATACACCTTCAAATCAAAGTTACCTGCATGCAGATGCCATAAACCATAGTCAATAGTACCTTTCTGTTGGCATATGCACACTCCAATGAGACATTGTAGGTGATTGAAGGTTTTGTCATTGATGGCAACCTTGAAATCCTATGGCACTGACAAGACATTACACTGACAAGATAGTGCACTGGCATCAACAAATCACACTCTACACCGGCACTCAGGACACCGACACCGACACAAAGAAAGGAAGTATACTGGCACAGAGGCCGACAGGATTTTGTTATATTATATTTTGTTTATTATTATAAAAACTCTATAAGCCAACTTGGAAAATTGTAAGATGACTCTTATATATAAGAGAGATCATTGTAGACATTTTGTAAGTAATCGAAGCGAAAGAAAAAGAAAAAATATAAGGCAAACCTATTATGCAAAATATAGGCTAAAAGGTTTATGTAAGAAGCAGGGCAGCAACTGGTACTAGATCTGGCATTATAGATGCTATTGTAAAGTAGTACAAGATATTGGATTTGTATAATCCACATTGTAAGTCAGTGAGACTTCCCATTGAGCAGTGAGCTCTAGACAGTTGGCCTTCCTGCATGTGCAGGCCCCTATTGTAAGTAATATTCTCTTATTGGCCAGTGAGTGAATATTGTGGGTCACAAATCCCATCAAGGTTTTTCCCACACCGGGTTTCCTTGTTAAATCCTTGTGTTATGGTGTGCTTTTCATGTGAATGTTCTTGATTCTATTTATTGCATTATTTCTTGCATATCGGTACTCTGTTATAATATGTTCTGCATGTTTTAAGTTAAGAAATTCTAATTATCGGTTAGATACTGATTCACCCCCCCCTCTTAGTATCTATGGGATTCCTAACAATTGGTATCAGAGCTTGGTCCTCTATTTTCAGAAGCTTAACAACTTGAGGAAGATCTTGGCATTGGTAAAGATGGAAAATCTGATGAAGCAACTGGAAGGAGCTCTTTCAGACTATGATGCAGAGAAATTGAAAAATATCAAACTAGAAGATGATTTAAGGGTAGCTCAGGATATCATCTAGGCACTTCAAGAGAATCTTACTGTTGCAAGAAATAAGAGAAGAGAACTTTGTGAAAAATTGCAAAATGAAAATGATGAAAAGGAATCGCTTAATGATCAAATAAGCAAGTTGAAACAAGAGAACATGACAACAAAGAATGAGATGCAGGATATGACTATGAGATTTTGTAAAGAGATTGAGGATAGGAAGAAGAATGAAGAAGAATTGACCAGAAGACTAAGTGATGCAACAAATGAGAACATAAGACTTAGCTATGAAAATGACATGTTGAAGACAGATCTGATGCATACTCAGAATGACTCAAATAAACTAATGAGACAGAAAGAGGTCTTAGAAAGAGAACTAGAAACTGCAAATCAACATAAAGAAAAATTCAAGAAAAGCTCAGAGGAACTTGGCACCTTGCTGAAGAATCAAAAACCTAAAGGTGACACTTCTAGAATTGGCTTTGAAGTTGGTGAAAGCTCTGGTACTGCAAATACTCAGGATCACAGCAAACCGATAAGACAACCTAATGCTTATAAATTCAATGGAAAATGCTTTAACTGTAATAAGTATGGTCATAGAGAAAATGAATGTAGATCTAGAAATTATCAGAATATCAACACACCCATCAGTCAATGTTCAAAATGCAACAAAGTTGGTCACAACTCTGAAAATTGCAGAATGAATGTGAGATGTTATGTTTTTGGAAGATTTGGACATTTATCTAATCAGTGTAGAACACAAACCGACATAGGTTATGGGAAAGCTATTCAGACGAATAATGTAACTTGTTATGCATGTAACAAGATTGGGCATATTGCAAAATTCTGTAGAAGTAAAGGATCATTGGTAGACAACAAAAGTTCTAGCTTGAAAGGCAAAGAAAAAGTTGAAGAGGTTAAGCAAGAATTCTCAAAACAATGGATTAGAAAAGCTGATCTAAATATTGGGAATACTCCTCCAATGGTAGAACCAATTAATGCTTCACCAGCAGAACAGAGTGATGCTTCACTGGCAAGACAGAGCAATGCTCCACCGGCTAGAAGTTCTTCATCAAATTGAAGAAAGTTTCCTTGAGGGTTTGGCAATCTAATGCCACATGTGCTATTATTCACTCGGTTAGAGATAAGAAGTTCGAAATTACTTGTTACCGGTAGACAATGTTAAGTGAATACTTAACCGACATGCATTTAATGTGGTAGATGGCAAAAAGATACTATAAATTTGAGGTTTTAGCTCCATTTCATTTCACTGAGATTTCAAACCTACGAAGAGCACGAAGATTCTGAGCTAAGGCATTCTCGAGCAAGAGGCAAGAACACTTCAAGAAATCATCCATCCTAAAGGCAGTAAAAGGTATTTTATCATGGCATCCACCTCTACAATTGAATATATAGCAAACCCTACTATTGTCGAAGTGATAAGAAGACCTAGGCCCGTATTTCAATTAGTTCCCAAGGTAGCAAAGAAAGATGATACCTTAGGCACTTTTTCCCAAATTCCTAAGGGAGTTGTTTATGTTGAAGACCCCAGAATTTACATCCACTGCAACATTGAGGAATTAGGAGATGAAGAGATTAAAACCATGTTTAAAACTATGATATGTAATGAATCTAGTAATATAAAAGATGAACACAAGATCATTGAGATCCTAGGATTTACAGAGATCCTTAGCATTCCTGAATTTCCCAAGGATGTGATTAGGATAGTCTTAAGCAGGGTACATGGTGAATTTTTTTGGCTAGATGCAATCCACAAAATCACTAAGGAAGCTATGAAAGTTGTCATAGGGTTACTGACCACCAGTAAAAGACCAGACAAAACCAAGAAGGTATCCAATGACCTAGTTACAAACCTAACTGGTGCCACATTCGATAAAAGGTCCCTAAGAGTAAATGATGTAACAGACATTAATGTGAGATTTATTAGCATGATATTAGGGTATAAAGCTACTCATGCAAATAGACTTAATTCAGTTTCAATTTTATGCATTAAGAGTGCTTATGATATGGTCACTGATAATGCAAAGATTGATGTATGTGAGTGGTTAAATGATGAATTAATTGACAACCTTGGAAAGATTAAGAAGGACAAGAAAGGAACTTTCAGGTTTGGAAATCTGCTAGTATGCCTGATGCTACATATAACCAAGCAGGTTCCTGGTATAGGCTACAAAGAACTTGAATATGATATACCGGTAGGCAAACAGTTAACCGAACTATTCAATAATATGGGAGAAGATAAGGAAAACAATGTTCATGATTTCTTTCAAGCACTAAAAGTCAAAATGAAGAAAAGAATCAGGTTGTCACAAAAGATTGTTGACAAATATAAGGATGAAATATGCTTTGTAATCAAGAAAGATGAGATCTGGATGGAAGCAGTCATCCCCAAGATTGTTTGGGTAACAGAGATGGGCTACGAAATAGATGATCATATAATTGAAACTTATGCTAAAAAAATTCTAGAAGCCCCTAGAGAACCTAAGGAAGAAATATTTGGTAGTGCAGAAACTATTGAAAGCCAAATACAATCAAAGAAAAGAGTGAAAAAGGTTGAGGCAATTGTAAGAAAAGGCCATTAAAGAAGATGTGTTAAAGAAAACCAGTATAACAGAGGATGAGTTAGCAGCTGCACAACCTGAAACTCACCTATCACTGGTAGGTACTTCTTCGAAAAGTGACATGCCTACAACTTTCAAGAGAGTTGTAAGGAAAAGAGATCCCTCACTAGCAACCACACCCTCACCCAGGAGGACAAGACAAAAACAACAAGAAGTGAGATCTCCGGTAAGAAAGGCTACACCAAAGAAGAAGAAACTGACACCCAAAAAGAAGAAGACGATAAATAAGGACTTGGCCCCTCTTGACATACTGTTGAATGAAATAACAGAGGAAGGGAAACTGAAAAATATAGAGAAAATATATGACACTCTAACAGTTGATGAAAAAGAACAAGTTGAAAACAGTGTTATATTGTATATGGATATGTATAAGAAATTTTTGATGGAAGTAGTAAATGAAATTCCAGATGAACTATTTAAGAGACTGGAAGCAAGAAGACAAGCAGTAATAGAACTGGACAAGAAAATAAAGATTGAAAAGCTACTTGTTGTATATCTGGTGAATTCACCCAAAGAAATTGATGACTTAATTGCTCAAGCCAACTGGTCAGTATTTTCTATTGTACACCGACACATTGCTTTAATGGTTGGAAGAGTTAATGAGGTGACTGAGGAGACAAAAAATGCATGGGACATTTTCCTTGTGGAAAAAGAAAAAGAAGAAGAATATAGGAACCCCAAACCTATAAAATTTTATCAGAAAGAAAGAGACAAGGGTAAAGATAAAGTTGGTGGACCACCTAGCATCAAGGTTAAAGATAACTTACCCCCACCTCCTTTGATTACTCCACCGGTAAAAATAATAGCTATAGAAGATCAACCGGCAGCTAAAAGTATGGATGTAGAGGATGGTAATCCTAATCCTGAAGTCTTATATACTGTGGATGTTGATACTCAAAAGATCAACATTGTGGTAGACAAAGATACAGCTGATAAGACTGACATGGCTAGCGAGCCTCCGGTAGCTGAGCTAACTGATAACACACATGAGAGACCGGCAGAAGACAAAGAGAAAAAGATAGAGACTCAGACCGAGACTGAGACAATGCAACAAACAGAAAAACAAACAGAGAAAAAGGCTCTGGAACAACAACAGGAACAAAAACAGGAACAGGTTCATAAGGAAACAGTGCCACCGGCAACTGGAGAAGTAGAAAAACCATTTCTTAAGGAAATGCAGACACAAACAGACCTACCACAGGTCAATACAAGCTTGGTTACTTCCACTGATGGTATTCAGAATGTTGATTCATCATCAGGCTACAAATCAACTAATGTGACTGAGGTACTATTAGACTCAATTAAAAAGATAACAGACTACAACTCACAAGCTTATAAGGCAATTAATGACACCATACCAATTTTGAAGGTAATTGCTCCTAATTGTAATATAGACAATAAAGATTCTTTAGGGCAACTTGATACCTTGTGTAAATATATCACAGAAAACATTGAGAAAATAAAGGAAGAGACATTGAAAGATAAAGTAGAAATTGAAAAGCAGAAATTCTTTGATGAGCAAATAAAGAAGTGTAACAGAGATTTTGACACACTTCTACCGGAATTGTGTAATTTATTAAAAGAGTACAAAACTCTGTACAAAGACACCTATAATACAAACCTTTTGACTGTAGATATAGACAAGAAGATGAGCAAGGTACAGGATGAGATCAATAAACTTGCAGATAATTTTGTTAACTCACCTGATACACTATCAGTTTTTGAGGAGAAGATAACAAATTTTGAAGAAGATTTACTTAAATTGGAAAGGGAGAAAGAAAGAATAGTGAATAAGGCAAAGCATCTAAGATTAAAACTAAGTCCAAGATTGGACTATCTAGCATCACTACAGAAGGAAGTATCTGAGGCACTAATTCAGGGACAGAAAACACTGGCAGAGCACTTGCAGTATCTCACCGGTACAGTTAAGAGAATAGAGACAGCAATAAGAGATAGTAAAAAGTTTATGGAGAGTATAAACTTGATTTTGGCAGATCTATTTCAAATTGTAACTACCCAATTACAAGGTTGAAACCACAAACTCTACTGACATCTTGACAACCTTTGTCATTGATGCCAAAGGGGGAGTAGTGGGATGAGAAAATTCAACATCATAGGAATCACATGCTCAGGGGGAGCACACACATTTTTGGTAATATTTTTGGACTTCACATTTTTTGATAATTTTTGGATACACTTTTGAAATTTCTCATGAGTGTTGCCATCAATGCCAAAGGGGGAGATTGTTGGCATATGCACACTCCAATGAGACATTGTAGGTGATTGAAGGTTTTGTCATTGATGGCAACCTTGCAATCCTATGGCACCAGCAAGGCATTACACTAACAAGATAGTGCACCAGCATCAACAAATCACACTCTACACCTGCACCGGCACAAAGAAAGGAAGTATACCGGCACAGAGGCTGACAGGATTTTGTTATATTATATTTTGTTTATTATTGTAAAAACTTTGTAAGATGACTCTTATATATAAGAGAGATCATTGTAGACATTTTGTAAATAATGGAAGCAAAAGAAAAAGAAAAAATATAAGGCAGACCTATTATGCAAAATATAGGCTAAAAGGTTTATGTAAGAAGCAGAGCAGCAACCGGTACTAGATCTGGCATTATAGATGCTATTGTAAAGCAGTACAAGATATTGGATTTGTATAATCACATTGTAAGTTAGTGAGACTTCCCATTGAGCAGTGAGCTCTAGGCAGTTGGCCTTCCTGCATGTGTAGGCCCCTATTGTAAGTAATATTCTCTTATTGGCTAGTGAGTGAATATTGTGGGTCACAAATCCCATCGAGGTTTTTCCCACACTGGGTTTCCTCGTTAAATCCTTGTGTTATGGTGTGATTTTCATGTGGATGTTCTTGATTTTGTTAATTGCATTATTTCTTGCATACCGGTACTCTGTTATAATATGTTTTGCATGTTTTAAGTTAAGAAATTATAATTATCGGTTAGATACTGATTCACCCCCCCCTCTCAATATCTGTGGGATTCCTAACACTTTCAAATATCTGAATATTCTCTTGGTTGCTATTAGGTGTGTTTCTTTCAGATTCTTCTTAAATCTTGCAACTACACCAACTGCATGAGCTATATCCGGTCTGTTGTGAACAACATAGTGCAACTTTCCTATCATTGACCTGTACTCCTTTTCATCAACAAATTTTTCTTCATCTTCCTTAGATAGTGTACAACTTGTAACCATTGGTGTCCCAACTAGTTTACAGTCACTCATACCAAATGTCTTTAACACCTCTTTCACATACTTAGACTGTGTGATAAAAATATCACTCTTCTATTACTACTTATCAAGTTGCCATTAGTTTTACATCCAAAGTCATTCTATATACTCTAGTCAGTTACTACTACCGAAGTATTCAGTCGGTATGCACAGAATAGTCAGTTATAGAAGAAAGTAGTCACAGAACCCAGTATACACCGAGCTGTCTACCAAGTATCATTCCATGTCTACCGAGTAGAAATAATGATACACTGAGTTGATATACACTGAGTGAAATGTGTTACTAGATTCATTGAATCTAGACACACATGGGAAAACGTGTTACAAGATCAAGGAACATAGAACCATTATCACATTGGAAATTGCACTTAAAGATTGTGTATGATTTTGAGGTCATCTAACCAATGAAATATTTTATATAGTTATTCATTCGATAAATCATGTTTGTAAGATCGAAGCAATGAATCAGATCACCGACATAAGAGATCTATTTATACAACATGGATTAAGGATAAAAGTGTGACATACAGAGATATACAGAGGTGTATGAAGCAGGACATGTGTGATACATAAAAAAGCACTAAGTGTTATGACTGTTACAGAGACACAGAGGTCACCGAGAAGGATTTCAGAGAACAGTCAAAGAACAGAGTAAACAGAAGGGTTTACCGAGTTACTTTATGGGCTACCGAGGTATGCTATAAGCAAGGTAATCTTATTTTGAGCACATAGAATCTACTATAACATTCTAGATGGAAAGTTGCAGATATTTGTAAAGATTTTATTGAAATATTTTGAAGTTGTAAGAGAAACCTTTAACAAGGTAAAAGACTCTAACCAAGTCTATAAATTGTAAAGCCTCTAACTAGGTGCAGCATTTAGTTTAAGTGTTGTAAAATCCTTTAGCAAGGTAGATCTAATAGATCTTAATACTCCTAACAGGGTAAGCTATCAGAAATAGTTGAACATGTAGCTCTAACCGAGCACTCTTTATTATTGTAGTAGTGAAGTTGTGGATGCCATCCCCACCGAAGTTTTTCTCTCTAACCAAGAGTTTTTGTGTAACCAAAATATATGTGTTATGGAGTGAATCATGTATTATTGTTATCTATTTGTTTTAGCTTTATGTTATGTTGCAACAGTTTTTTGGTTTATGCATAATAGTAAAGTTATTGTTGATAAAAGGATTTGAAGTACTGATTCACCCCTCCCCTCTCAGTACATTATCTTTCCATATTGGGCCTAACATCTTCATCTGCTAAATTTGCAAGCCTATGAAATTTTTTATCTCTCCCACTAGAGACATTTCAAACTCATTTTTCATTTCATTTGCAAAGTCATTTCTCATGTCATCATTGCCTCCAAATATAATATCATCTGCAAACACTTCACTCACTAGTATCTTATCTCCTTCAAATTTGAAATATATGTTGCTATCTTCACAGGTTCTCTAAAAACCTATCTTCATCAGGTGTGAATGTATCCTCTCATGTCATGCTCTCGATGTTTGCTTCAAACCATATAGTGATTTGTGCAATTTACATACCATATCTTTATCATCAATCAAAGCATAACCATCTGGCTGCTCAATGCACACTTCTTCTTCTTCTAGTATTCCATTTAAAAATGTTGACTTCACATCCATCTGATATAATTTGAATCCCTTATGTGCTGCAAAAGCAAGTAGGGTCCCGACACCTTCAATTCTAGCAACTGGTGCAAAAGTCTCACCATAGTCTTCTCCTTCTTCCTATGCATGAACTTTGAAAACCAATCTAACCTTGTTTCAGACTACTACTCCATCTTCATTTAGTTTGATCCTAAACACCCACTTGGTACCTATCACATTCTTATACACCAGTCTGGGTACTAGGGTCCATGTGTTGTTCTTCTCAATTTGATCTAGCTCCTCCTCCATAGCTTTGATCTAATAATCATCACCAAAAGCTTCCTTAGCAGTTCTAGGCTCAATAATGGAGATCATGTGAGAATTCTCTCTGATTCTTCTTCTGGTTAGTACTCCAGCATCTTTATCTCCAATAATCTAGTCAGGATTATGATTGAGTCTCACATACCTCAGAATAACATGTTCATTATCTTCAGGTTCTTCTTCATTATCATCATCAGATTCTACTTCAACATGTTTCAGTTGAAATGACACAAGAAGATTCTCCTTACCAGTTTTAGGTTTCACCAGTTCATGCTCCAAAAATAGAATGCAAGGATCTTCTTCCTTTTTCTCCACACTAGTTTCCCTTGAGACTTGAGCATTCTCATCCACTCGAACATCAACACTTTCAATGATTCTCTGAGTTTGGTTGTTGTAACATTTGTAGGCCTTACTCTTGGTGGATTAACCAAGAAATATACCTTCATCACTATTAGCCTTAAACTTGCTGACATTGTCACCTCTCTTAATAAAACATTTACTACCAAATATCCTAAAATAACTAACATTATGTGATCTACCATACCAGTATTCATAAGGAGTCTTGTCCTTACCTCTTTTTACTAGTATTTGGTTCATAGTGTAGACAGTTGTACTGACAACTTCTCTCTAGAAAGCTTTTGCTACACCTCCTTGAATCAACATTGTTCTAGAAGCTTCAACAACTAACCAGTTGTTCCTCTTTGCAATACCTTTCTATTGTGGTGTCCTCGGTGCAGAAAGCTGCCTTTTGATGCCATTATCTTCGCAATACCTAGTGAATTTCTTAGAAGTAAATTCACTACCTTGATCTGTCTTCAGACACTTTATCTTCATGCCACTTCCCTTCTCTGCTAAGGCCCTGAATGCCTTGAAATTACCAAAATCTTTTGACTTATCCTTCAGGAATGTGACCCACATCATCCTTGAACAATCATCAGTGAAGATCATAAAATATCCATCACCTTGAATTCTTTTAGTCCTTATGGGTCCACATAGATGTGTATGAACCAGATCTAACGAGTGTTCTACTGAGAAGGACTTTCTCTTGAAAGTTGAGGTTGTCATCTTTCCCAACTAACATTCCTTACATGGAGAATTAACTGGTTTGTCGAATTGTGGCAAACCTCTCACAGACTTGAACTTACTTACTTTGACAATGTTATCAAAATTTATATGAAAAAATCTCCTATGCCAAAACCAACTATCATCTATCTTAGCAGTTAAATAGTTGTTGACTTTAGCATTCAGGTGAAACAGGTTACCTTTAGTCTTCTTTCCAGTTGCAACTAGTTCACCTTTGCTCTCATAGATTTTGCACATACCATTCTTAAAATCCAACGGATAACCTCTGTCATTGAGTTGTGCAACACTCAAAAGATTGTTCTTTAATCCTTCAACCTAGTAGACATAATTTGCACCACTCTTTCCATTAAGAGAAATAGTTCCCTTACCTTTTACCATGTAGGGTGAGTCATTACCGAATCTCACAACTCTTCCATCAAATTCCTTCAGAGAAAGAAATTTGGTCTTGTCACCAGTCATGTGGTGTGAACAACCACTGTCAATTATCCAAACATCAGAACTATCTATGCGAGACACTAATGCCTTCTAATTAGATGTCTCCTATTTTATGGCAACAAAGACAATATCTTCATTAGCATCACCCTCAGATTCCTCATCAGTGATACCACCATCAACTACAATAAGACAATCTCTTTTGCCTTACCTTTGTACTTCTTGAACTTGTCACACTTATGCTCATTCTCACCATTAGGAAAGTTAGCTACAATGTGTCCAATTTTGTTACAAGCAAAGCATTTCAATGTTAATTTACCTTTGTGCTTACCAGTACCTCTAGGCAACCACTTAGCCAACAATGCTTCCAGCTCAACAATACTGTCTTCATCATCAACATCTTTGTTGGATCTAGATTCATAACTATGACTAACATCTCTACTTTTCCTCATAGATGGGTTAGAAAATGAAGCTCTAAATACAAACTCATATTTTTTAGCACTACCATCATAACCATTTAATTCAAAAGCAGTAAGCTTACCAATGATGGAATCAAGAGTTACCTTAGTTTTATCAATTGACTTTATCTCCTCAATGGCTACAACTCAGATAGCATAGATCGGTAGCAGGGTTCTCAGCACCTTGCTAATCACTGTGGCACCTTCAACTTTACCACCAGCACTCTTGATCTCACCAACTATCTCTTTTATCCTCTGACCATACTATTGGATATTTTCACCTTCATCCATCTACATGTCATCAAATTTTCCTCTTAGACTCTCTTCTTTGGCAATATTCACATGTTCATCACCGCTGTATATTTATTCAAGTTTCTTCCATACCTGACAAGCAGCCTCTAGACCATGGACATCAACATATTCTGCATCAGACAAAGAACTGATAATAGCCTCTAGAGCTTGATTGTTTTCTTGTTGTTCTTTTTTTTATCATCAGCCATAGTCCCACTGGGTGCAACATATTGAGTAACAACATGTTCCCAGTATTGGCTTCCAAGACTCTTAATATATATTTTCATTCTCTCACTCCATATCCTGTAGTTCTCTCTGTTAAAATTTGAACCTTCCTTCCTCACCATGATCTACAAGATCTTTACCTCAAGTTGTAAGGTTTGGTTCTCAAAGGACCTGAAATGCTCTGATACTAATTGATGGTATGATGAAAGAATAAGGATCCTGTCAACTACTAAGAGGGGGGGGTCAATCAGTAGATAGAAAACTTGATACACTTTCATCAAACTCAAAATAAACCTCTCAAGACAAACATTAGACTGACTGGTTTCAACACTGAACTTCAAATGCAATAATACTGACAAGATTAACTGGTTGACTGTTATAACAGATTAATAGTAAAACAACTTGAAACTTAACAAAACCTTTTAACATGACCATTCAAATACTTTACTTGACAGTAGTTAAAACATGTTTCAGTTTTCTGTCGCTTGTCATAACATATCAAAGTGGATTTAGCAATTAAGCAATTCAACAATAAACATAACCACAAAAACATTCACCACTTGACACAATATTTTTGACGTGGAAACCCAAATAGGAAAAATCATGGTGGGGATGAATACCCATAAGTATTCTGAACTCTTCTGAATTTTGCCTTGTTAGGAGCTTAGCCTGTTAAAGCTTTAGAAAAAGTTCTGTTAAGAACAAATCTTGTTAGGGACCACCCGGTTAAGGGATTGACTATAATGCCCTGTTGAAAGCAATACCCTATTAGGAGTAACCTCAGTGGAGGATTTAGAATCCAAGCTAGTGGATCACCTAGTTAGAGGATTTGAATAAAGAAACTTGTTAGAGCTTACCCGGTTAGGTGATTTATCTATTGTAATTGTTAGAAAACAACAGGACTTTACTGATCTATTTGAATAGCAATACACTTGCTTGTTCAAATCCTTTTCATGCTCCTATCTACCATTACACATACTGTAGATACATTATCAAGTTCGACAACCACTCTTTCACTCTCAACTACAAGTTTACCAACACTCAAACAAAACAACTCATCGACCTTATAAACAAATCATCAAGTCGGTAACACATCAGAAACCTAATCATCTCATAGAGATTACAAACAAATCGGTTCAAGTATGACCATTGGATTACATAGCAAATAACATATAAATCAATGCACACTCCTCAAGATATTCTTGACTGCTCCTTGATTACCGCTTCATTGAACTCTGTAACTCATCACATGATTTGCATTAGATGAAATGAACTTGCTCATTCCCAAGACAAAAAAATCGTTGTCTCTACATGCCAAGAAACATTTAAAAACATTCATCAATCAACATGCATACGTGTCATTATCTTTGTCATTCACCATTTGATCATAATCTGCTTCAACTTCATCTGTTAGGGTTTGGACATCTTCAACAGGTAGGGTTACCGGTTCAACTCTTCAGCTTTTTTCAATACACAAGAACAGTACCTCATACACCAAGTTGAGGAGTTTGAATTGTGTGGACCTATACACACTAGATCAATATTGATGGTTGAGAGGCACTTGAAATTTTTGAAGGCTTTGGCTCGACAAAGAGCATATCTTGAGGGTTCTATGGTGGAGGGATATATGGTATACTAGACTATGGTGTACATTACTGAATATCTTCCTAAGTTTGCAGCAAAGATCCACATAGATCACATTTGGGATCCCAACCCCATTAACAAATTCGAAGGGGAGTACTTGATGGGGAAAGGTAGATTGAGGAAAGTGAGAGGTAATTATAAGATGTTATTGTAGTTAACTAATTCTTAATCTTCAAAATAAAACGGTTGTAAGTCATCTATTTATTTTTTGTACAGTTGGTTGAGAGTGGGATGCACTACATTTATATATTGCAAATAATCTTGATTGGATGACGGTATGGATTGAATGATGTCAACATTCTGGTCGCACATTAACATGGGAAGGTGTGTCTTCATTGATTAAAGAAGCTCATCATAATGGAGAGTCTAATGTTACACAAAGGGAAATTGATTTAGCATATGGTTTAAGAGAAATAGGTACATATAAATTTATTAATCACCCATATGTTTATCAACTCACGATGCAATAAATTTTACATGTTTGACATATTGCAGGTCAAACACCACAATGCTATGTACTTCAATGGTCATAAATTTCCCATCAAAAAGTTGGATGACATGAAGAAAACTTGTGATTCTAGGATAACTGTAGTCTTTGAGGTGACCAATATTTCATCTAGAAACGACATACATCCTCAAGAGTCTCAAAATCGATACTATGGCATTTTGGATGATATAATTGAGTGTGACTTTAATTCCTTCAAATTAGTTTTGTTTGTCGTCAAATAGTACAAGCTATGACTAAATAAAAATGATCCTAATAGAACAGTTATTGAACATGATAATGGATTTACAATGGTTAATACAAGGTCATTTGAGCCAGTTGGGGATGAGCCCTATGTTCTTCCGGTGGTGATGGTGATGGTGATGGTGATGGTGATGGTGATGGTGATGGTGATGGTGATGGTGATGGTGATGACGATGATGATGACGATGACGATGACAATGACAATGACGATGACGATGACGATGACGATGACAATGACGATGATGATGATGATGACGATGACGATGACGATGACGATGACGATGATGATGACGATGACGATGATAACAATGAAGAAGATGATGATGATGATGATGATCATGATGATCATGATCATGATCATGATGATGGTCATGATGATGAGTTGGATGAAGAAGAAGATCAATGACATGAATGAAATGTATGACATATGTGATTAGTATATTATCTATTTAATATTAATTTCTTGATAGAAATTTGTTTGACTTATATGGTTACATAATTAATTCATTATGTGGACAGTTTATTAGCTATGTGATGGATGGTGATTTATGATATATATTTGATGGATTACATGTTTATGATGATACATATGTGATGCTTATGATGCTTATGAAACATATGTATTTATTGTTTATCAAATTACAAATGTAATGCTTATAATGCTCAGTTGTTGGTGTTGATTTCATGTATATATTTTGTGTGATGCTACCACCCTTTGTGGAAATAGGTAATTGACTATAGACATCGTCAACCCTTTACTTGATGATCCGACACAGTCTACATAAAGTAAAGGTAACGAATAAAAAAATATGCAATGATTATGATGACTGCATATTATTCATGTTGTGTACTATGTAATTTTTAATATACGTATCATGTAATTTTTAGCTAACATAAGATAATTGAATTACATATGCAGGAACCTGAACCCCTTTGACGAGGATCCTGCACAGTCTCATGGATCAACAGGTATTAAGTCAATACACCCTATAGAAATAGTTTATTTTAAAAAAAATACTAGGAAACCAAACTTCCTCAATTTTTCAAACCTCGACATTAGCAACAAATCTAATACAATTATCAACACTTGAGGCCCCAGTTGGAGGCCCCAGTTGGACTTATTCAAATTTTAATCTCAACATCAACATTAGGGATAACTTCTTCATCAACATTACCCTCATTTATAAAATCTCTCTCTCATTACCAACTAAATCTCTCATTTGATAGAGTGCAGGTATCACCAAATAGGTATTTGTCAGATGTGTCTTCCTCAAGTGAGGGAAATGCTGGAATAGAAGACAAAAGTGAGACATGTAGTAGATCTAAAATAGGGAGATCGACTAGAGGTCAAAAGATTAGAAGAAAATTAAATAAATGCATGGAATTTTTCCTTTCTCAAGGGTGTCATGTTCTTATGATGATGAGACCAAAGGTGGCATCGAGGTTCCCTTTAGGTACAAACATCTATAGAAACAATGGGTACCCAAGGAACTTCCTCCAATAAACACTAATTTTTGTGTTAGGATATATCGCATAGCACCTTCGTCGTTACATGGTTTGGGCCTATTTTCCATGGATGACATAAAGGTATTTTACAACAAAGTTGCTGAATTGATGGAGTTTGACAGACCTTGTTGTAAGTATTAACTAGTGACTGAGAGGGGGGGTGAATCAGTCAAAACAGTTTATTCATAATTCAAACATTCAAACTAACCGGTCTACAACTATCCTTCCAAATTAACTTAAACATTGCATAAATCATGAAAGTAGAGAACATTAAAAAAAAGAGATTTGCATGCACACATAAGCATCATATAACACTAACAATTCTATGTGGAAACCCTCGGCTAGAGGGAGAAAACCATGGTGGGGATAACCCACAATCTATTTTATTGTAGTGAAAAAGAGTGCCTTGTTAAGAGCTTACAATCAGTTCTTTCTGAGAACATCACCCTGTTAGAAGTGACTGGTATCCAGTTAAGAATACCTTAGAACCTGTTAAAATTCACCTTCCTAGAGGATTTTACAACTTCATATTTGAAGTGACTTGGTTAAGAGATTTTACATAAAACCGGTTAAGGTTCACCCTGTTAAGGGATTTACAATGCTACAATTGTTAGAAGGCAACAAATATGATTGATCTATGTGATGACACTACCTCTGTCTCATAGATCCACTTTGCATACTTTGTTCTTCTTATTGGTGTCGGCTTCACCGATTCATACCTCTATCTGTTGCACTCTATTCTGCTCTCCCTCTTTACATTCACATAGATATTTTTCACATTGACAACAACACAATTATTAATAATGATGTGAATATATTAGCCTTTAGTTCTAGTGCCAACTTTCCCTCCAAAAATTAGATTCAAAATTTAGTTATCGCGCCTCAAACTACTCTCCAAAAATCATTCTAGGAATATCATTCAAGACAACCATTCATGTCGATAATATCACTGGTTCAACTGGATGTTATCTAGATGTTTCCAAGTTTGTTGGTTGAGACTCGCATTATGTTGGTTGTCGCCTGTGTGCCGGTCCAATTCTGCCTAACCGGTTACCTCCTGTATACTGGTCTATTTTCCACTTAGCCGATTGACCTCCTATGTACCGATCTATTCACTTCTTAGTCGGTTGACCTCCTATGTGCTGGTATACTCATTGCTTAGCTGGTTAACCCATGTATACCAGTCTACTCTCTTCTTAGCCGGTTAACCCCTATATACCGGTCTACTCACTGTCGATAGGAATAAGGACTCTTGTTCTTTACCGGTTACCCTTTACTCCTTTACCGATGGACTATGGAGACTTAGAAGATGATGTTGCCAATAATGACAACCATTTCATTCAACGGTCATACAAAATGCATCATAATGCCAACAAACTCCCCCTTTGGCATTGGTGGCAAACACTGCAAAAAATGTGTCAGTTCTGACCCCTGTTTCCGACCCCTATAACCTTGTTTCATCTACCTCATAATATAGAAAACTATAAAAACTCCCCCTTTTGACATCAATGGCAAAGAATATACAAAAGGATTCATGAAAGTAAAGAAAAAATTTCTTTGAAATTTTCTTGAGTTGCTTGTAAAGAGGATTCCCATGAAGGCTTCACTTGTTTCATGGTGTTGAAGTGTCCATGCAAAACTATAACAAAATCCTCCATATCATCGATTGTCTTACAGTCAAGTGCACTTATGAGGCATTTTGCTTCTTTAATATTCCTTTGCATGAAATCAATAATCGATGCCAGGTAGCACTGTAGCTCTAACACGTTAAGAGCTCATTTGTTCTCTTCTTCTTTCAACTTTTTGATTTCATGATTTAGTTGTTTGACATTTCCACTAAAGGTCATTACTGAGCTTGTAAGAGGATCAAAAGATCCTATCAGATCTTGGATTTCTTGTTGAGTCTGAGTTCTTTTATCTTCAAGATCTTTGATTCAATCAGTGAAACTTGAAGATTTAACCAATAATTGGCTAACTTCCTATAGTATAGTTTTGATCTCTTTAGTGTGGTTGGAGAGAGAAACTTTGCCAAATGATATTTGTTTCATTAGTATTTCTCCTCTCCTTGTTTTATACTCTCTTACTGCAACCTTCTCCAGATGGGTTGCCTTTGAACCGATTGTTGTTACAAGAGTGCCCAATTGATCAATGATGGGTGCATTGTCATCAACAACAATGTCAAGAATGAGGTCAGATAGAATTGTCTTGGCAGAATTGAGAATTCTTGCCTTCTTTTTCTTTGCTCCCAGTTTTGCCTTTTCAGCTTGAATTCTCAATTTTTCAGAAACTTTCATCAATTATTTGGGGGTCATCTTCTTTATATCGATGAAATATTCTTCCTCTTCTTCCTCCTCTATTTCATCTTCCTTTTCCACAACCTCAACCTTAGAACTGGTTGCGGTGGTGAGTTTTACTTTCTTCTTTTCACTCTCCTTTTCTAAGTCTAATTTCCTCTTTACCGAAGGAGTATCCATCACTGTTTTCTTACTTTCTACTTTGTTCTCTTCCTCTACACCCTTTTCTGACAAAAGATGTTCATTGTCAGTAGGATTTATTGTCACTAAAGTTTTGTGAGGTTTATTTTCATAAGGTATATCTTCAATTGTTACTTCATCTTCATTGTGATGCTTAGTTTGATCAACTCCCTTTACCGGTGTAACATCAATATCAACAGTTGATTTGGGTTTAACAAGTTGCTCAACATCCTTTGTCAGATTAGGAATATCTGACACAACATTTCCTATGATATCCTCAACTATGAAAACATCAAAACCTTCAGTAGAGTCTTTTTCTTTACCTTTGCATTTGTCAAGAGTCACTGCACCTTGGTCCTGTTTGGTTCCCTTTGCTATTTCTTCTTCAGCTTCCTTTTGCTAGCTCATGATTGTTTTCCACAATGCAACACTCTCTTCATGTACAGATTCAATTTCTCCTACAGCCACTCTCCTTGTTCTATTCCTTATTTTAAAATGTTGAATACATGCTTCAACCACTAGTGAAGCTTGATCAAAGTCTAAATCATGTTGCACTTCCATGAATGCTTTTATCTTGTGCTCTTTCTTAATGGTTAGGGTTGTTTTCCATCTCCCTCCAATTTGATTTTGCAAATCTAATGGAATTATTCCATATAATTCATTGGGAGTTCTACAGAACTTGTGCAAGTTCTAGATAAGTTCTTCTTTAATTTTTCTTTTGTCCCCTTCGTTACAGAGGGAATATGTTCTCTCAACGCCAGATAGACCTCCATACTTTTTGATCCCATGGACCAATTCATCAATAGTTGCTATAATTCTTCCACTTCTTATGACCTCTTTTATTTTAACATCTGATTGGGTGTCGGTGTTATCACCCTCCTTTTCATCCTTCTTGGGATTATTTTCAGCCTTTGTGTCAACTTTCCCTTCACTCTTTTTATTTCTTGCATAAGTTACTCCTACCGGTCTACCTTTACTTCAGGAAGATGCAGGAGTATATGTGTCCTTTTCCTTTGTGTATGTTGTTGGCTTTTTAGATGTAGTACCCTTGGGTTTTGTCTTTGACATTTTCTTCTTTTCTCCTATTGGTTCTTAATCTTTATTTGGTTTGGCCCGTATTTGTTCACTAGTATAGGTGGAAGCAGTGGCACTGGATGCTTCACCTCCATATTTTTTGTCTAGGGTATCAATATTTTTCTTACTCTCCTTTGTATGATTGTCTCCTTAAGTTCCTATTTTATTTTGGAGCTTGCCTCCTCACAACAATCGAATCTCTTTTCTTTCCTGTCTACTAGTTTAGATAGTAGCATGTTTGCATAAATTTTAATAATGTCTTCCCTGGCCTCATAACCCATAGCCAGTACCCAAAAGGTTTTGGGTTGAATCACTTGAATAATACAACAAAGTGTATACAAGAAAGCAAATGTTGTCCTTATACTTCTGAACTATACCGGTTGGAATTATTTCTCTTTTGTGCATTTTGATTTGAAATTCCTTAAAATATCCCCAAATTGTTTCTCCAAACCTATCTCCTAAATCCCTAATCATTTCACAACCATGATAGGTTTTTCTTCAAACCATACTACATTACCCTTACTGAGAAAAAAGTTTTGCACATAAAAAATATACATACCAGTAATGAACCATATTTGAATGATTGCTTCTTGTCCTTCTTGATTCGCTCCATGTTCACTAGAAATTGACTTCTAATCATCTCACAAATATCATATGTTGCATCCTCCTTGATGATTCAATAGGCTGCATATGTAGCACTTCTCGACACACTATTCATGCGACTTGATTGATAGACCCTATAACCTAGCACTACAGAAGCAAATCTTACTTCTATGTCCTTAATGTGAGAGATTTTCATTTCTCTCCTATCACATCAGGATTGAGTTAACCGAGTGACTTCATTAGATGATATTGTTCTTAGGGTTAGTGCTTCACCAGTTGCACTAAACCCTGTCACTCTTTGAATCAAATCCATTGTGATCTTGATTGGTGCTTCAACTTCCAGCCATAAGAATTGATCATGTACTCTGCTTAATACATACCTAGCCCAATTGCCATGAAATTGATCATGAAAGTCAACAGCATTTGACAAACCCTTGGTCTTCAGATGCGAATATTCTGCCTTCAATAGATCATGATCACAAAACCCTTTAAATTCATTTTGAATGAATTTGTCTCCGAGTTCTTCAAGCTTGCAATGGATGAAGGACCAAATATCTTCAACCAATAACACACTGGAGGGCATAGATGGTAATGCACTGGTCATGTCAATCTCTCCAACCTTCATTGGATGCAGCTTGAACTTGAGTTGTGGTTCTTTAATTGCTTCGACCAAGATAGGAGTCGACACAAAAGCTGCCATGATGACCTTCAAACATTTTTTTCTCAAACGGGGTTTGAATACCTTCTCCTCCAGGGATGCCAATTACCACTATCATGTTTCTTGATCTCTTTGCACAAATATCACTAGCAAGATTTCTATCACCTTAGGTCACACAAGAGCTCGATAATTTTCACAAGAAAGAAAGTTAAGTGAAATGTATTGTCATTTCCTTATTTATCCATTAATATTTATTGGTGCTTCAATACAACGGTTAGTTTGAACAATTTACAACTTAAGGTACACTGATTTACTTTTTATCGATTGCTAGTTATTGATAATAGTACATAAACAACATTTACTAACCCACAAGAAATTTATCAAATAAGAACTTTAGACAAACTTTTATGCATCTCAACTATGTAGATAGACATAACCTCATATTGGTTGAGGGGATTCAATAACGATCTTACCATATGTGCTCCCCCTGAGCATCAGTATGCCTAGTTTGAAGAGGAATTGTCATCACTAAGGATGATGACTTCGTTTCAGAAGGATTCTCTCCTTCTTTTCTTTCTTCCTTCTTAATCCATGTCTTTTTCATTTTATGCCTCACCTCTTCAATTGTCTTCTTTCCTTTCAAGTCATTTTGCCCTGTCTTCTTGCCAAACTGGTTCCTGTCTTCAGACCGGTTGTAGGATCGGTTCTTGCATTCTCTGGCTAAGTGACCGATCTTATGGCAATTAAAACATGCCATACCAATTGTCCTCCATGGTCCTGCATTATTTATCTGACCCATTCTCATTCTACAATTTGTTGCACCATGACCAAAGTTACCACAAGTGTAATAGGTGGCATTGAACTGATTACTCCTTTTATTAGGTATAACTGGTTTGAATGGTGATCTTCATGCAATTGAGTTGAACATGAATTCTTCAACTTTGTGTCCATATTTATTGCATGTAAAGAAATATCTATTAAAGCTTCTTATATTAGACATGTTTCTAGATAGAGATCTACACTTATAAGCAGTGTGACCATACTTGTGACAATTGTAGCAATAACCATCGAAGGTGAAAGACTTCTTTTGACTAACTGGTTGATTTCTATAGACATTAGGCTTATGACCCCGTTTACCACAATGATTGTAAGAATATTTAGAAAACTTCATACCTTTCATTCCCGAATAGTTCCTTTTATCATCCTTCATCCTTTTGGATTTAGATGATTCTCCAGTTTCCATAGGACCTGTACCAGAGTAACCAAGATTGGTTGTCTCCTTTGTTCTCCTTTGAGATTTCAATTGTTCATTTATCTTCTCAGGGCTTTAATTAAATTTCCTCAACTTTTCATTTCTCTCATTTGTAGCTTTCAACTCATTTGTTAGTTGTTTAATCTCTTTCATCATCTTCTCCTTTTCCTTTTCTTTGTTATGAAGATTCTCATGTATGTATTCATTCTCTTGAGTGAGAATTCAGATTTCTTCATATTTTTCAATGATGATTGCATCATTTTCTCTTAGGGCTTCTTCAGCAAGCCTTTTGGCTTTTTAAGATTTTAACAAAACTTCTTCTGCATCTTTTTTTCTTTCATTTGCTATCCTGCTAGCTTCTAGTATTTCAGTCATTCTCAGGGCCTAACTTTCATGCTCTCTTTTTAGATTTGTGATTTCTTCAGTCAACTTCTTGTTCTTTTCCATTAGTCCTGAGACTGCTTCTTCTACTTCTTTAGATCCACTCTATTAAGAGAGTTGATCTATGATATCCCGACTCTCATTTAGTTGTAGTGCTAGTTCCTTTCTTTTAGCAAGTGATTTTCTCAGTCTCTTTTTCAGATGAGCAATAATTTCATTAGCATCGTCAATCTACTTCTAATACCAATATTCCTCTATGATCTTTTTCCTCAAGCTGTGAAGTTTTTCTTCAGAGCACCAAATCTCTAATACCAATTGTTAGTATTAACCGGTGACTGAGAGGGGGGTGAATCAGTCAAAAGAGTTTATTCATGATTCAAACATTCAAACCGACCGATCTGTAACTATCCTTCCAAATTAACTTAAACATTGCATAAATCATGAAAGCAGAGAACATCAAAGAAAAGAGATTTTCATGCACACATAAGCATAGCATAACAATAGAAATTATACATGGAAACCCTTGATTAGAGGGAGAAAACCAAGGTGGGGATAACCCACAATCTCTTTTACTACAGTGAAAAAGATTGCCCTGTTAAGAGATTACAATCAGCTCTTTCTGAGAACATCACCCTATTAGAAGTGACTGGTATCTCGTTAAGAATACCTTAGAACCTATTAAAGTTCACCTTGCTGGAGGATTTTATAACCTCATATCTGAAGTGACTTGGTTAAGAGATTTTACATAAAGAACCGGTTAAGGTTCACCCTGTTAAGGGATTTACAATACTACAATTGTTAGAAGGCAACAAAGATGATTGATATATCTGATGACACTACCTCTGTCTCATAGATCCACTTTGCATACTCTATTCTTCTAATCAGTGTCAGCTTCTCCGATTCATACCTCTATCTGT
Source organism: Cryptomeria japonica (assembly GCF_030272615.1). Classification (NCBI taxonomy): domain Eukaryota; kingdom Viridiplantae; phylum Streptophyta; class Pinopsida; order Cupressales; family Cupressaceae; genus Cryptomeria; species Cryptomeria japonica. Next base: position 416,839,180 of record NC_081414.1, read on the forward strand.
TGCATTCTATTCTGCTCTCCCCATTTACATTCACATAGATCTTTTTCACATTGACAACAACATAATTAGAATGAATTATGTGAATATATTAGCCTTTAGTTTTGGTGCCAACTTTCCCTCCAAAAATCATATTCAAAATTTTGTTATCGCACCTCAAATTATTCTCCAAAAATCATTCTAGGAATATCTATCAAGACAATCGTTCATGTCGATAATCTTGTCAGTTGAACAGGGAGGACTGTCGGTTCAACTAGATGTTATGTGGATGTTTCTAGATCTGTCAATTGAGACTCAGATTATGTCAGTTACCGCCTGTGTACCAATCCAATTTTGCCTAGCCGGTTAGCTCCTATATATTGGTTTATTTTCTACTTAGCCAATTGACCTCCTGTGTACCGATCGATTCACTGCTTAGGCGGTTGACCTCCTATGTGTCAGTCTACTCACTGCTTAGCCGGTTAACCCCTTTATATTGGTCTACTCACTACCAATAGGAATAAGGACTCTTGTTCTTTATCGGTTACCCTTTACTCCTTTACCGATGGACTATGGAGACTTAGAAGATGATGTTGCCAACAATGACAACCATTTCATTCACTGGTTATACAAAATGCATCATAATGCCAACACTTGTTACAATTACAAAAATTGGATGCAGATTGTTCGATATAAAAAAAGTATGCATAGGTATGCATTGTCAACAAATTATATACAATAGAAAGATAACGATCAAAGTAAACAAGTGGTTGTATACATTGATGGAAGACCAAAAGCAACAGGGAATATTGAAGGTTTTATAAATAGTATGCGACCTAGGTCAACTAATAAGCAACCCAATTGTATATTTGAGGCACGTGAGGGAAATCGTGTATTCGTATGTGCGATAAAATCAATAAGTGCAAGGGAAGAGCTACTAATTGATTACAATTTGAATCGTATAGATACAAACAAAGTTACTATCATGGGGGTGGTATGTATTATATACCATTTAAACCAACCTCCAATTAATGACTCTGATATACCATTTTATTATTAAGTTTTTTTGCGAAGTCTATTGGTTTCATTTCGCTAACGTTTATATATTTTTTCTTTGTCACAAGGTGACATGGATCCGTCACATAGCACAGATAGGGATGTAGGTCCTGACACTTCTATTGAGAAGGTAACCCTCACTGTAATTGTATAAATTAGATAGAAACAAACTATTGCATCATTATGTTCTTTTCTTGAGTGTTTTGGAGTAATTTTGATAGTGTTAATAATATTCTTGTCACAGACGGAAGTTTAGGGAAAGGGAAAGCGACCCGCAATACCTCAGCACCTCTATAGGGATGTGGACTCAACAGTATTATGTGATGATGACATCACATTTACCACAAACCCTATAGAAATGATGAAAAATTATGTTAGAAAAATTAATAGAGATATTCTTGCTTTGGCATCCATGAGCCCTTAGGCCGATCAAATAAAAGAGAGGTTGCAACAATTGATTTGGACAACACATAAATTGCAAGTAACCGATAATGAAAGCTTTAATTATAACTAAAGTTCAATAATGGTTTATATTTTATTCTCTTTTATGTCATTAACTAAAATATGTACGTGTTGTTTTTACAGGATTTTATGCATCCTTATCAACCTGGTGGCCATGATCAGGGTATTGCAGGTAGTTTAGGTGATGACTATGTTCAATACATTAAAACTACTCCTTCTTTGGACTTGTGAACTTTCTTTTTTAAGGCTAGTGTTATTGATCATATATTTATTATGTAGTTGATGCAGAGGGATCTAGTTGATGCTCTTCATGACTGATCATTCATACCTTAGGGAAAAAAACCCCCTTACACATCCCGTCACTTGTTCTCAACAAACCCCCAACACATCATTTTTTCTAAATTCTTGACTTGGATCAACCTCTCACTTAATCACTTATAATTTTTGAGAGCTTCATACTATGATTTGTTCTTCACTATCAACTCACCTCTCACTATATGATACTCTCTCCTTTTAAAGCTCATCACATTCTACTTGAGCTCAACTTCCAACAAGACAAGTTACATGATCAAGTAACTCCATGTTAGCCTTAACATTGTGAAAATACCAAGTATTTCAACCATCATACCTTAACATATACTTACCCATGTCCTCCAAGAGTGTTCTTTCACTATCCTTGTCTCATTAATGTCTACTCCAACTACCCAAGAACTCATAATCTGCACTTACTCATACAATCCTTAAAAAATTCCAAAACTACAAAATAAGGAACCCAAACTACCTTTCATTGTGACTGTCATGATCAAACAAGTAGATTGAAAATTTCTTGGCTTATCAATGCCCATCATATTGGGGAAGGTTATTTAAAGTTTTTCCAACCTTATTTTATCAACACAATCCTATTTCAACCCATTGGACATCACTCAACAAAACAATATGGTTTGTTGTCCCAAAACAGGGAAAACTTTATCTCAGTCTGCTAGGACACTAGTTTTCTTAACATTTGTACAACCATTCAACATAAGAACAATTAAATATGAAAGATACTTGAGTTGACAATAGGAATCCATAATTTGAGAAGTTTTCAATGACTACATCAATGGGTATTAATAAACCCTTGTGATTGACCCAGAACTGAGGGTTTTGGACAATTTAGAGAAAAACAATTCAAACTCTCCACATTCTTCACGACCATTGCTCTAACTTGGCACAAAACAAAGTTAGTTCATTACACTTCACCCTCCAATCCTTTATTAGACATTTTTAATCTATTTTCTTGATGAGAAGAAACTTGAAACAGTGCATGAAATGTGACTGTCATGGAAATTTGTAATTAACAAGCTCCAAAACACAAAATTTTATTGATTTTATCAAACCATAATACATTACAGTTCTCTCCAATGTGTCTCCTTATTTCTTCCTTTACACTTCCTTCTTGTCACAAATTTATGTTCCTTTGTCCTCCTTCATACTATTCTATCATTAATATTAGCATCGAACACTTAATACAGGTTCATCTTTCTTTACAATTCTTAATAAAGGTTCATCCTTGTTTACAATTATTGTAGTTTACATATATATAATGTTTTATATATTTAATGTATTATTCATCAAGTGTTGTCAATGTTCCTATGCAAATCTTGCCTCATTCTAGGTTAGCCCCACCTATATTGCCGACTGCAATGTCGGCAACACGCAACATGCAAATATTGTCTACTACATCTCATGTTGACCCGCCCACTATTGGTAGATCCCTCTTTTGCTCTCTCTTTTGTTATGTGTTTATTTCCCTTCAACGTTCTTTCTTGGGGGCATTTCATAGTGGATTCATTTTTTGCAGCACGAGATGCACATGAGGATGTGCCAAAGATGACTACTATTGATAACATATCATCATTTCCTAGATCTTCCCATATTGCTAGTACGAGAACGTTGCAGGCCACATTGGTGGTGAGCAACGAAGAATTGATTCCCTTAAAGATATAAAAGGTTCCAGGTACTTTAAAATTATTATTATATATAGTATAATTATAATTTACTTACTGATCACTCATTTTGGACTAATGATCCCATGATTTTTTGCAGGAAATGATATTTTTTATAAAAATCATAATCACATTGCATTGCATATATTTGGGCCCACCATACATAAAAGGTGGAACATCGTATGTAACCTAACCCTAATCCACTATTTTGATTTCATATCATTGCTAGAATAGTTTTCTTTTGATCCTTTTCTTGAACTATATATCAAAGGTAGCTTCAGTTTATTTTTGAATCTAACAGGTCTATTTTTGCTTTAAAGGTTGAATGACCAAGGAAAAAAGTTAAAAGATGAACTAACAAACCATATGGTTGGGTTGTTCAAAAATGACATGATAAAACCAAGGTCCTTGAAAAAGCTGTCACATATCTAAAGTATGTGAGGGACCAATACAGGACACATTTAGAGAAGAACGTCAAGGACGAGCGCCCCCCCATGATTCCAGAGAGGGAGTGGAAGGACCTGATTTTGGATGCGAAGGAGAGAATTGAAAGGAAAAAGGGAAATACACTACCAGACGCCAGAAGAAGGTATGTGATACTATTAAGAATGTAATTATGTACTAATTACTCTTTATATATATATAATCTAACATATTTCAAACTTTTCATAGACTGAGTGACACGTCAAAGGCAACCAAGGCAAGATAAGAAAAACATGGGCAACACAAACACGACTCTAGTGGTTATATGAAACTTTCCGCATGAATTGTAAGAATCAATAAATGAAATATCACATCAAAATATTTATAAATTGCAAATAATTTTTTTTATCAAACAATACAAGCAAAATTCATGATACTAAGAAAAATTGCAGGGCTCTGAATTCAATAGATCGCCCACAGAAGATGACAAGAGAATTGCCTACTAGCAAGGCTATACAGTCGTGGCTGAATGGGTATGAGAGTTGAATGGGCAAACATGAGATTCCGATACATCTGTTGCAAAGGTAAATAAGCTAATTGAAAATGATTTTAAATTGAATACTTTACAAATAATATATTTGATGTTAAGTTCCAACATAAAGTGACTGTATTCTTTTTAAATAAAAAAGCAATGATAACAATGCACATCACATTGGAATGCAACCTGTTAATCGTGGAACACGACATGGATATGAAGGTCCGGATGTGCATTCTTGTAGTAATGGTAATCATTTTCTATTAATTTTTTTTATATAATTATTAATACAATTAAACATCTTAATTAAATTGTAATTAGTGTAGTAATTAATGTAACCTTTTTTGTTAATATTTTAGAGCATATAGTCGATGGTGACCAAGTGGAGCATGATCCAGGTAGACAACATCAGGAATGTGATGTTCCCCAATCAGGTAAATGGGACCATTGTTATTCCTTTAAACAAATTTAATTGCAATTGGTGTATTGATTAATGTAACCTTTCATATTTCAACTCCAGAGGATCTAGAGGGTGTACAACATGTTGAGGTTGAGGATAGACAAAATGATGTGGAATATGATGTCGCCCCATCAGGTAAAGAGTGCCACAATTATGTTCTTTAAATTAATGAAATACTTGTAACAATAATAAAAAAGGTTTTGAATTTAACCCATTTCTTTGTTATTGCAGATGACCCCCCTTTGATTCAATGTCCTCATCCTCTGTATAGGACTAGAACAACTGAAGATGGGTGAAATGATGAAGAAAATGATGCTCCACTTAGTTTCTACATAGCTTCAAAAAAAAAGAGAAAAAACGAAATGATTGTAATCTAACTTATTTGATAATGACTAATTTTTTATGTGTTAATGAATGTAATTATGTTCTAATGAATGTTCATGAATGATATGTGTTAATGAATATTGATGAATGTTGTGTGTTAATGAATGTTATGTGTTAATGAATGTTATGTGATAATGAATGAATGCTATATTTTGATAATGGATGAAAGAATGAATGAATGTTAGATGTTAACGAGGAATTTAGAGTGATGTTAGAGGGGGAGGGGCCAAATGAGATTCCACTTTCACCTAGTTGGCCCTGTTAAGTAGAGAATATTAAACTATTCTCAAAACAAAGAGAAGCTCAATAAGATAACATACTTTTTAATATTTCATTATGTTGCACGGTTTTGGATTAAAGAAAAAATAGGTTTTGAAGGGGCCCCAAAACCTTTTACAAAATAATTCTAAGAGGATTAGAATCAGATAGCAACTTCCAAAATAAAACGGGCTGCAAGGATAGGCATAGAAATTGGCATTCGTAGAGACGGTAAAAGCCCAGTCGAGCACAAAAAGACAACAAAAAGACTAAACCTAGACATAGAAAGAACCAACAACAAAAAACAACTCAATTACATTAGGCTTCTAAGGGTCTCAGTGACCTCATCCTCTAGGGAATTCATGGTGTTAGCAACAACCTGCATAGCATTATGATCCAAGTTCTGGAAGGCCACCTTCTTCTTCATGTTCCCTCGAGTCCTTTTACAAGGTCCATAACCACTTTGAGCTGCCTCAGCTTCCTCACCAATAACAACAATAGCCTTATCTGGCCGGTCCAGAATTTTCACCATGGTGCTCATAACCATTGCAGACTATTTAGCAATTCTATGACTGCTAACCATAATGGTCTTGAGGGGGGTCTTGCATTTTTCTATAGCCACCCTCAACCCAGTTGATGCGTTCCTCCAGATTTTTCTTGAGCTGGTCAACCACTTCCCCTCTTTTCTTGATACAGTCCATGGCCGAATTCTTCTCATCCTCAGTCCAATTCCCATCATTGTGCAGACCAAGAGATGAACCAATAGTGAGGGAATCCATTTTTCTACCCAGAGCTCTTTGGTTAATCCAGATCTCTTTGAGTTCATGAAATAACCACTTGAAGAAACTAAAGGTGTCAATTGCATGATCACGAGCTAAACCCAGTACATTTTCATAATCCTCCCTCTTATCATTTAGCTAATCACTTTTAGGATTGATGTCAGCAATACCAGCGACACCCATATTACGAGTCTCCTTAAAGAAAAGAGGAAAAGTCAGGACATTAGGGTTACTAGGGTTCTTCTCAGCCTTCTCAGAAGAAGAGGGCGAGCCAATCTCAGCCGAAGTAGAGGGGGAGGACATAAAAATATTCTTGTGACTAGATGATCCCTTCCTCGATTTGGGTTTAGAGCTCGAAGGAGTTTCCACTTTATCTTTTTTCAGAGGAGGTGTAGTCTCCTCAGACCTAGACCTAGAATCGTCATTCTCAGAGTCTCCCGCACTAGTCTCATCATTCTTGGAAGAAATATGGACAAAATCCTTAGGGGGAGGAAGAGCACGAAAATGTGCATCAATAAGAACCAGCAAGCCTTCATTCACAATGCAAAACTTAGCAGGGTTCTTACGGTGGTCACTAAAATTATCTAGAAGGGCAGACATGAGGTAGAACGAGAAAGACATTTTCACCCCATGGTGGAAATGATTCAGAATAACAAAATGGTGGCCATACACCCTAGTATACCAACCATCCAAAGTAAGATAACTCATAATTACCTTGAGAAGCTTTTGCCAGAAGGGTTTGATGACCGCAATATCATAGAAGCTAACTGTCTTCTTGACAATTTTAGCCCGCTCCTCCTCCTCCTTAGGGAAACCCTGCACAACTTGCTCCATGTACAACCTATCTCTATAATACTTCATGTCTTCCATAGATAACCCAGTAACCTGAGAAATAAGGGCTTCATCTACCAGGACCCTCCGACCATGAAGAATAATCGAGCCATCCTTCTAGTTTTTAGCAAAATACCTGGTCACATCTTGATTTTGCCCTTGAAGCCTCTCAATGTAATTAGTAAACCCACCTTTATTCAGAATGCACCAAAAATTCTTTTCATTCTTAAGCTGCACACAGCTACACGGGTCAATTCTCTTTCTGACACCACCCATTTTCTCAGGCTCTTTGTAATTATCTCTGTAGCGAATTTCCAAATTTAAGGCAATACTCCAGAAAATGTATGAAATCACCCACAAAGAATGTAAAATAAATTTGCATCAATTATTGTGTCCTCTCTAACCACCTGTCTCACAATGGAAGGTATTGGCATTTCTAAAAACATGCAAAGTCATAATAGCACTAATAATCATTAACTTTACTCCCTTGACTTCGCTCATGGAGCAAATACATCGCAAGTTCAGAATCCAACCTATCACCATGGGTCTAGCAAAGATGGGTCTTACACGTCACTCCCCTATTGGCAAGGAATTCATAAATCACATTCGCTTGTCTATAAATATGAGCGAACATACATTTATCAAAGGTTTTAATAATATCTTTGACTTTTTTAATCCAAATATGAACATTCCAAGCTGAAGTAGAATTCCCTTTAAGATAGTTGATAATGTTCTTAGAATCCCCCTCAACCCAAACAAGCTTACCATGATTCTATTTTGCAAGTTTAAGACTGTGATAAGCCCCAATAGCTTCGGCAACAATATTAGTCCATTTACCAAGAGGGATAAAAATATCAGAAATGAAGCTACCATTGTGATCCCCTATCACTCCACCACAACCAGCTTGACCCAGATTCCCTTTAGCCATGCCATCAAAATTGATTTTGACCCAACTTTGGGGAGGAAAGTTCCAATTAATGTTTTCCTTGAGGTTGACTTTAGGGGTAACCATATGATGACCAAGATTCTATCCCTTGACAACATTGACTTCATACTCCTTAAGGATGCCACTATGAGAGAGAACATTTGGGCTAACAACCGAGAGGTTATCAGAGATGGCTCTAGAAATTTTCTTGAAAATAATATCAGAAGGGAGATGGGTGTCCCTAAAGATGTGATTGTTACATTCTTTTTGTGAGGCCCCACCCCGACTCAGTCTGACATTGCAGTGGTTTTTATATTGAGACTATTATGGATGCTTTATTTTTATGCATTATGGATTTAGAACTTATATGACTCCATGAATTGGATAGCATTGCTATATGCTGATGCTTTA